>NC_141878.1:502420354-502723384 GCF_056163025.1 Triticum urartu
ATTGAAAATCTCAAGCATTTCATTTTTCCACTCATGAAAATACTCTCCATCAAGAATAGGCACTCTATGTCTAAGACTCCCCAAAGTAGACACATCCATCTTCTCCAATGGTGTTTAAACCAAGGCAATGGAGACCAATGCTCTAATACCAATTGAAAGGATCGAGAAGAGGTGTCTAGAGGGGGGTGATTACACACTAAGTGCCAAAAGTTACAGTTTTTAATATTCTTAAGTTTAAGTGGAGTTTAAGCACAAGTTTAACAAACACAATACATATCAAGCAAGCATGCAATGAGTATATGAGCAGCGGAAAGTAAAGCATGCAACTTGCAAGAATGTAAAGGGAAGGGTTTGGAGAATTCAAACGCAATTGGAGACACGGATGTTTTTGTCGTGGTTCCGATAGGTGGTGCTATCATACATCCACGTTGATGGAGACTTCAACCCATGGAGGGTAACGGTCGCGCGAGTCCACGGAGGGCTCCACCCACGAAGGGTCCACGAAGAAGCAACCTTGTCTATTCCATCACGGCCGTCGCCCACGAAGGACTTGCCTCACTAGTGGTAGATCTTCACCAAGTAGGCGATCTCTTTGCCCTTACACACTCCTTGGTTCAACTCCACAAACTTATTGGAGGCTCCCAAGTGACACCTAGCCAATCTAGAAGACACCACTCTCCAAGAAGTAACAAATGGTGTGTTGACGATGAACTCCTTGATCTTGTGCTTCAAATGATAGTCTCCCCAACACTCAACTCTCTCTCACAGGATTTGGATTTGGTGGAAAGAAGATTTGAGTGGAGAGCAACTTGGGGAAGGCTAGAGATCAAGATTCATATGGTTGGAATGGAATATCTTGACCTCAACACAAGTGTAGGTGGTTCTCTCTCAGAAAATGTGTATTGGAAGTGTAGGTATGTTCTGATGGCTCTCTCCAGGAATGAAGAGTGGGTGGAGGGGTATATATAGCCTCCACACAAAATCTAACCGTTACACACAATTTGCCAAACTCGGTGGGACCGAATGGTTAAACTCGGCCAGACTGATTCAGCAAATCTAGTGACCGTTAGGATTTTTGGTGGGACTGAGATGCAACTCGGTAGGACCGATATGGTTAGGGTTAGGGCATAATGTAATCTCGGTGTGACCGATTACACAAACTCGGTGGGACCGATTTTGGTAATAAGCTAACCAGAGAGTTTGTCTGGCAAACTCGGTATGATCGATTACGCAAACTCGGTGGGACCGATTTTGGTAATAAGCTAACCGGAGGGTTTGCATTGTAATCTCGGTAGTACCGATTGCTCAAACTCGGTGAGACCGATTTTGGTAATGGACATACATAGAAAGATTACAATCCCATCTCGGTGAGACCGAGATCCCTATCAGTGAAACCGATTTGCTAGGGTTTGTGGCAGTGGCTATGACATCTGAAACTCGGTGGCGCCGGATAGATAGAATCGGTGGGGCCGAGTTTGACTTTTGGTTTAGGTCATATGTGGATGTGGGAAGGTAGTTGAGGGTTTTGGAGCATATCACTAAGCACTTTGAGCAAGCAAGACATTAAGCAACACCTCATCCCCTCTTGATAGTATTGGCTTTTCCTATAGACTCAATGTGATCTTGGATCACTAAAATAGAAAATGTAGAGTCTTGATCTTGAAGCTTGAGCCTATCCTTTGTCCTTAGCATCTTGAAGGGGTTCCACATCCTCTAGTCCATGCCACTCCATTGTTGAACTTATCTGAAATATACTAGGTAAAAGTGTTAGTCCAACAAGAGATATATTGACATTAATTACCAAAACCACCCAGGGAGCACTTATGCTTTCACATCGTCATGTCATAAAAGAACAATTCATGCACACATAGTAAAGGCCAATGCATAGTATAAATAGTTTCTTGCAATTTTATCATATTGGAAACATAGAGAGGTGGAGATATAGTTCCTCTCTCATAATAATTGCAAGTAGGAGCAGCAAGCACATGCATATTATATTCATCAAAATCATCATGTGCAACGGTATAAGGCAACCCATTGATATAATCCTTAATAAGGGTAAACTTCTCCGATATAGTGTAGTTGGGAGAATTCAAAAAGATAATAGGACTATCATGCGTGAGTGCAATAGCAACAATTTCATGTTTAACATAAGGAACTATAGCAAGTTCATCTTCATAAGCATAATTCATATTGGCATCTTGGCCACAAGCATAGCAAGCATCATCAAAAAGGGATATTTCAAAAGAATCAACGGGATCATAGCAATTATCATAGCATTCATCCTTCGGTAAGCACAAAGGGAAATTAAACAATGTATGAGTTAAAGAGTTACTCTCATTAGAAGGTGGGCACGGGTAATCAATCCGACCTTCCTCCTTTTGTTCTTCGCTCTCCTCCTCATCTTTTTCATCCAATGAGCTCATAGTTTCATCAACTTCTTCTTCCATAGATTCCTGCAAAATATTAGTCTCTTCTTGGACAACAGAGACTTTCTCAATAAGTGCATTAATATCGGAATTGTATTCATAATTCTCATAGCAATATTTAAGGATAGCTAAATTTTCAGGTCTATAAACCGGATCATCAAAATCTTCAAACTCTTTAAACATATATTCAATTTCATAAGCACCCATAAAAGCAACAAATTCTTCTATTTGTTCCACATCATAGTAATCATATATACAATTATCATAAGAAGCTAAGGTTTTATTATCATTAAATACGCATAAAAAGGGAAGGTGTGGAGCCTTCATCCTAGAGCAACAAGTATAATCATATCTCAAGCATAGTTGCCTAGCATACCAATTCAATATATGAATTTGATCCCATAATAGTATCCCTTTTTGTGTCAAGCGATAATCCCTAAAGTATTCGCGTTGATCCAACGTTACTCCCATTACATAATTGAATGGGGTTTTCTCAGGATTATTAAAGTAGTACATAATATCTGTCACATAACGAGCATCGAGGGTTTTAGGAGGTTCCCCATCTCCATGAGCAGAAAGTACACCTAATTTTTTGGTATTTCGTGTTCCATATCCATAACTAAAGATAAAGAACAACTAAGAACAGCAAATAAAAATTACTTAGTGATAAAGCAAACAACCACACGCGAGAATATTCACCCCACGCTATTGCTCCCCGGCAACGGCGCCAGAAAAAGGTCTTGATAACCCACAAGTATAGGGGATCGCAATAGTTTTCGATAAGTAAGAGTGTCAAACCCAACGAGGAGCTAAAGGTAGAACAAATATTCCCTCAAGTTCTATCGACCATCGATACAACTCTACGCACGCTTGACGTTCGCTTTACCTAGAACAAGTATGAAACTAGAAGTACTTTGTAGGTGTTTTTGGATAGGTTTGCAAGGTAATAAAGAGCATGTAAATAAAAGGTAGGGGCTGTTTAGAAAAAGACACAACTAAGTTAGTTTTAGTAGAGAGTTTTTTGTTACGAGAATGTTATTTGTCCCTAGGCAATCGATAACTAGACCGGTAATCATTATTGCAATTTTGTGTGAGGGAGAGGCATAAGCTAACATACTTTCTCTACTTGGATCATATGCACTTATGATTGGAACTCTATCAAGCATCCGCAACTACTAAAGATCATTAAGGTAAAACCCAACCATAGCATTAAAGCATCAAGTCCTCTTTATCCCATACGCAACAACCCCCTTACTCGGGTTTGTGCTTCAGTCACTCACGCAACCCACTATAAGCGAATCATGAACGTATTGCAACACCCTACAGCGGGGATCCCTCACGCTTGTGCGACACGGAGAGCACCATAGGACAGCACCAATAATAAAACATGCAACTCAAACCAATCTTGATCATGAAATAGCCCGTAGGAAAAAACAGATCTACTCAAACATCCTAGGATAGCCATACGTCATTGGGAAATAATACATAGCGTTGAGCACCATGTTTAAGTAGAGATTACAGCGGGTAAGAGAGAGGTTACACCGCTGCATAGAGGGGGGGAAGAGTTGGTGATGATGGCGGTGAAGTTGTTGGCGAAGATTGCGGTGATGATGATGGCCCCCGATGGCACTCCGGTGCCACCGGAAGCGAGGGGGAGAGAGCCCCCCTCCTTCTTCTTCTTCTTCTTCTTCTTCCTTGACCTCCTCCCTAGATGGCAGAAGGGTTTCCCCTCTGGTCCATGGCCTCCATGGCTTGGGAGGGGCGAGAACCTGTTGACACCAGTTTTTGGCATGGTCAAAAACATAACTAAAATGGCCTCAAATAGAAAAGTGCTCAAAGTGAGGAAGTTCCATATCTCAAAATAAGAAACTTTGATATTTGGTCCATAGCCATCCGAACTCATCTCTAAGGCCGAAGTTGTGTTTGAAGTACTGAGATTTTGTATTCAGAACACTATTCGGCTGATTACAGCCCCAAGACTGCCTTGTATGGAAAAATGATCTACACGATTTGCTTTCGTCTCGTCGAAACGATCGATTTTGATATAAAAATCGTCCAAATCCAAGTCCGTATGAAAAAGTTAGAACAATCAGAGTGCAGCCCTATCATGAGGCGAGATGTGGCGCGCCCTACCAGACGCATGTCTGATGGGTAGCGCGAGGGAACGGCTGTTTTGCGCGAGCGATTTGACCCTCAAGATGACTTCTGATAAAAAACGTTCAACATGAAAGTTGTTCGTCTTGTCGAAACGGTCAAGATTGCTCGTAGGCTCATTTTCATCCGAGGTCATTTACCACCTCAAAAATTACCCGCAAGGTGCAGCTAGTTTAAACCGAACAGTTTTGGAAAGTTCGGACAAAACCAATCCGAATTTGACTAGGGTTTTGGAAGTGAATCCAAGCCTTTTCCTTGCACGGGAAGTCCATCCGCCTTTTATATACCTAAGGGGTGACGGCCGATTGAACAACACACAATCGAACAAATCTATCTTCATCTTTTACCTTTACTTTTCCTTCTCCCTTGTTCTTCTTCTTTCTCGTTTTTCGTTTGTTCTTCTTCATTGCAGGGCGTCGAACCTCGAGGCCCTAGGGGCGATCAGGTCGACCTAGGGCAGCCCATAGCCGCCGCGTGCCCTGACGGGGTCCCTCCCGGGCGTGTGGGCTTTCGAGTCTACAAAAGCGCCTGCCGGATTGTCTTGCGTACCGCGCTTCCGGCGGGTCTCCTTCGATGCGAGCTGCGGTGCATCACCACCGGCATCGAGGGTACACGGTGACGTGTTCGTGTGCGAACACACTTTTTGGCGACTCCACTGGGGAAGAAGCTTTGAACGGTCTCCGACCCGTTCTTGCTACGAAGAGATCGTCATCTAGGGTTTGCAATCTACAAAGGTAATATGAATACCCAATTCACTACTGTAGATGCAAATAATGCATATGATGTTACTAGATCGTTCAATGATTATACTCTATCGGCCAGCCCTAGTTTTTTCAATAAGGCATCTAATTATGTGCATAGGCCGATTCAAAGTAATTTACAGGTTTCAACTTCTTATGATACTAGTAACATACAACATATGTATCCTAACTCTCATGCATCGGCAACCCCACAAATCTATATGCCAATGAACAACATGATGGGTTCGGTTAATCAATTTGAAACACATCATGTTAAAATTTCCAATAGCATAGAAGAAAGTGTTTCACCTTTTTATTCATCGGCAACTAATTTGCAGTATGTGAATCCAACCTTGCCGATGGATAGGAGAATTGGCCATGCTACTACTAGCTATTCGGCCAATTACTCTCAACCATCATATGCTACACCTCATTTTAGTAATTTTTCAGCACCGTATGCATGTAACATCCCAAAATTCTAAATTTTGGAATGTTATAAACAAATAGATAGATTTGATTGATTGTTTGATTGATTGTCTGAAAGTGAGTGAATTCGAAACTTTTGAAAGTTAAATGAGAGGGAATAAAAGGACTTTACCAAACTTTCATATTTGCATTCTGATCTCCATGAATTCAAATTCTTTTCAACACAAAACCCTTGAGCGAAGATGATATGACTTTTTCCATTTAAATTAAATGAAAAGGTTTGTTGAAAATATTTGAATTTCATTTGATAATATTTCCAATTCTGAAACTTTATGCGACTCAATGATTTTCACGAGAGAAGATAAAATGACTTCTTCAAATTATATGAAATATGAGTTGGGAGTTTCAAAAAATTAAATTCGAAGTTCTTTTGAATTTATTTTCAATTTGGAATGTTATACATTAGATCATCATGCATATCTTATTTTTCTTGCATTTTGGTCGATCCTAGAAATTTCACGCAACTCAAGGACCTTCGGAGAGAGTTGGAGATTTCGTTATTGTCATATTTGAGAATTTTCTCGAATTTGAAAAGAGGATCATTTGATTTATTTATTTCATCTTCAATTATTTTTCCGTCATCAAAAATATAAGAGAGGGAATAATATGACTTTCCCAAATTTAGGAAAAATGAAGATTTAATAGATAGATCAAGTTTTGGTTTTGCCGGAGTTTTATTTGCATTTTATTTGGATAGGAAAAAAATGCGTGTTTTCAAAATTTTATTTTAGGCCCGGAGAAAAGTTCATTTTGTTCGGCTCATTTTTAGGAGTCGGGGAAAATTTACTTTTAGAATTTTGGAGCTCGTTTAGATTTTCTTTTTGTTTGTTTTCTGCGCGCGAAAATGAGTTAAAAAAAAGAGAACTCCCCGCAGGCCAGCCGGGCCTAAGGCCCAGCCAGCCGCCGCCCCAGCCCCTGCGTGTTGCGCGCCAGCGCAGGCAGGCAGCCAGCCGCCGCCTCGCCTCTTGCTCTTAGCCGAGTCCTTTTTGGACTCTAGGCTAGTCTTTTCCCTTGTTTCGTTTTTCTTTTCCTAATCCTAGTCTATTTCTTGTCTCCTACCCCAAGTCTCCTCACCCCTCCCCAATATAAATACCCAAGCACCCCCCTCTAAACATCAAATCAAAACCCCTCTCTCCACCACCCAAGCCGCGCCTCACCCCGCGCCTCTCACCCGCGCCACGCCCTGCGTCACCCGCCGCCGCCGCGCCTTGCCTACACCACGCCACCCCACACCCGCGCCGCCGCACCTTGCCCACGCTGCCGCCGCCCTACGTCGCCGCCGCCTTACGCCGCCGTTCACCGGAGCCCCTCGCCAAGGTTGCCCCGCGTCTCTTTTCCTCGGATCGTTTTCTTCTAATCGTTCCGATTCTTTTCTTCTCCTCCGACTCGTTTTCTTTCCGGTTCTTCTCTAAACCGTTCCGGTTTTCTAGATCAGTTTTTCGTTTCGGTTTTCTTCTCTTAAACCCTAGATCGGAATCGTTTTCTTTTCCGATTTAGTTGTCTTTGGACCGTTCGCCGGACCGTTCGTCCTAACGAACGTGATCACCGGATTCTTCCTCGGTTAACGACGTCCCTTCGTTTAACCGTTCGTCTCTTTTCTTTTCGTCGGATTTATTCCGCGATCGTGATCTCAGATCCGATCTTCATTCTAGTTTATCTTCTCGCCCGTTTATCGGAATCAGGTGATTCAAGCGCCTGGAGTTTCGTTTCGAAACCGCCGTTCCGTCTAATCAACTTAAACAAGTTTTTGCCCCGGCAAAATTTGACCTAGATTCAACTTGCTAGAACCGAGTTGTTTTCTTTCGCCGTTTGTTTTCCGTTTCTTTGTTCGGTTCGTTCTTTCTTTGCAACCGGAGTTCTTAAATTGAACTTTCTGGTTCGTTCTCTCGTTCGAGTTTTACTTGTGCATTAGATGAGTACTTATTGTGTGGTTACTATTGTTTGCTTACGATAGATTGACCGGAGTGTGACGAGTAGATCTATCACGAGTTTTGAGTGCGAATCATCTTCATCAACATTGCAGGCAAGTTCACACTTTGATCATACCTTTTCTACAACCCATGTTTTATTGCATTAGATCAATCCTCTCACATTGCATGATTAGGATCTAATTAAATTGTGGGATGGGAAGTAGATGAGGTAGTACCTATTACCTATATTATTATGAAACCTTTGGGAGTTACTTCTACGTTTGCTTATTATTATGCCATGCTATGCTAGTAGACGTGGATTGGGTGAGTGATATCCATGACAGATGTGAGTTGATAATTTTAATGGTTTATCTAAGGTGGCAACTTAAACACACATCTGGGTGGATTGAGGCACCTGATGTCTATCAGGACTTGCCTGTTTTTTTTCGGACCGCCACCCAGGCTCAAAGGAATCATAAGATAATTCATGCTAAATACTTCCGTGTGCAGCCACATGCTACTATGGGCTCTGGCATAGTTGACTAAGTTGTGCGAACTCTTACGGGGTGGACTAGCAGATGTAGGGGATGTAGGTGTACCGGTCTACCCCACATGTAAGGTGCTAGTGCTTCTGAAAGACTATGTCTCGGTCATCCGTTTCTCAAACACCATGTAGTGCGAGAAAACAAACGGAGGCGATCGATTCATGTGGGGAAAAGTGCGCAAACCTCTGCAGAGTGTACAAACTAATCATGATTAGCCGTGTCCCCGGTTATGGACATCTTGAGTATCTAGTTCTTGGATTATCCTGTTGATCTCATCACGTTACTTTAAATGAATATTGTTGGGTTTAATAATGTTACTTAATTGGGATTGAGAATGCTGTCAACCATTCTCAATGTTCAACAACCACCATGATAGTTAAATAAATTTATTCCTTTGCAGTAGGGAAAAATTGGCTTTACGCAAAAACCTTATAACCATAGAGCTTTTCCACCAGCCATATATGCATATAGTGATAGCCATTGTTCATCATTTTCTCTATGGTGTGAATTTGCCAGTACATTCAATGTACTGACCTGTTTCGGGCTGCAACGTCTTATGTTGCAGGTTTCTTACGACGAGTAAGTGTTACGTTAGGGTTACGATTTCTACACTCAACTTTGCCGTTGGTGTTGATGGGAAACCACAACCTTGTTGCTTCCGCTATATGGATTGAGGTAATAGTATTTACGTTACTTTATACATGTGATTTACCTCTGTTATAAATCCTTCGAGTACTGTGTGTGTCAGCATACTGATCCAGGGATTTCACATAAGCACAGAGACTTGATCCATTCGGGTCGGGTCGCTACAAGATGGTATCAGAGCACATGTTGACTGTAGGATGTGACCCTAGAAACTGGCAAGCCCCTAGCAAAGATTTTTCTCTACAACTTTCCCTTTCAAAAAGATCTTTTACCTCTCTTCTCTTCTGAGCTTATTCAAAAATTCCCTTTTAGTGAGACCATATCCCTTTTCCCTTTTGACCACACGAAGATTCGACTGATGAGACCACTCCAAGAAGTACAAGATATCAGACAACTAAGACCACTTCAGAATGAAGAGTATTTTCCGTGCATCTGAATAATGGAATCTACAACGGTTGAAGACCGAAGACAAGTAGAATTTGAAGGCTCTGAAGAATCCCTAGATTTGTATGACCTAGGAATGCTACCCTTATGGAACTTGGCATATTATGGAAGTTGTCAATACCCGAGATCAAGGTGTATCGGAGAAAGACCGGAGCATGTAGAGTTAAGAACTCAAGGATTTGTCAAGAAAACCCTAAGGCAGGAGATATCATCTATGGAATGATAGCTCATGGAAATGACAAGAGCAGAAACCCAGCTATCCAGCGTGTTATGGCCCGCTAATGCTATTGTCACCGTGCTGAGTTAAGGATGCATGTCATCAGAATGGATTTGATGGAAGAAGGCTGATGGAGCACCTAGTATAAGATGAAGTTTTAGCCCTAGCCGGTGTATCACCAGGATCTGGAGTGTTACATTAAGAAGTTAAGTTGGACCAAATGTGATCAAGGAGTCAGAAGAGAATGTTAAGTTGATTCGAGATAGATTGAAGGTAGCTCAGTCCAGGCAGAAGAGTTATGTAGACTCAAAAAAACTCAAGGAGGTAGTCTATGACATTGGAGACCGAGCATGTCTTCATGTGTTCCCCCTGCGAGGAGTTAAACGAATTGGAGTTAAGGTAAAAGTTAGCCCCGAGATTTGTAGGACCATACCGAGTTTTGGAGCATATGAGAGAAGTGGCCAACAAGTTGGAGTCACCCGAAGGACTGTCAGGAGTTCATGATGTGTTTCACATTTCCCAGTTGAAGAAGTGCCATGCAGAGATGGCCAATATTCCCCTGTAAGGACGCTTGACCGCGGAAAGGATAATGATGTTCCACGAAGTGGAATGTGGAGTTCATAAGTATAAGTTTTTATCTCGGTATGAGGGATATCCCACGAGGATGAAGAGATAAATTACTATTGGATATAAAGGAGGTATGATGTTGGTAATATGGAGCAATGGCAACTCCATGATGAGTCTGAGTAATCATGTCCTAGTTTGGTGCCAATAGAAGGAAGGAAGACAGTACAATTGGATGGATTTAAGAATACTAGGAAGTTGGAACAATGATCAGTTGCCCGATGATAAGTTCAAGGACTACAAGTGATGAGATGTGCCACAACCCACAGGCCCCAGGACCTGCCAAGAAGCAAGCACATTCTTGCTGAAGGAAGGACCCTGGAAGAGGATATACCTTTGTCAATAGACGATTTTATAGGAGTTTACGCAAAACCTGAGAGTTGTGAAGGAACGATAGATGGTTGTTTGGCTTGCAGAATCTATGGATTTATGCGAACTTGGTTCGTCGACAAGAGAAATTCTGCAATGCTTGTGAGGATGACCGAGTGTTAGAATGCGAGATTCGCTAAACCATATACAAGGTAATGATTTGGGTGCGGGATGGATTGATCACCATACCGACTTACTCTTATTATTCGCCCTGCTATATGGGATGGTAAATCTGAGTGACTTGCCTATAGTAGAGAGACGACGATATTAAACCTTGTTAAGCCTTAGAATGGTATAGGTATTTTTCCCTTGTACAAGGCAGCTTTGCCAACCGTAGGATATACGGTGAGGATCAACCCAGACCATTTCCTGTAGGAGAAACCATAAATGGTTGACCCCCATGAGATATCGATAGTTGTTTAGTAATGGCGCCAGACCAGTCAGCTAAGAAGACCCAGTCTCGGAATAACCTTACCAAGATGAAAGGACAAAAGAATTGAGGAAAAAGGTTATGCCACTACCTGAAGAGCCTAGAGAAGGAATTATCCTTACGATCTGAGAAGGCGGCACTGTCAAGAATAAGGATGGAGTATATGAGTTTTGATGGAACCGTAACAATGATTCTAAGGGTGGTAGCACCCCAGACACCGTGTGATGATCGATGGATTTGAGGAGACCCCCAAACCCTAACCTTTTTCTTGCTAGCCTCTCCGAATCTCGAGGACGAGATTCATTTTAAGGGTGGTAGGTTTGTAACATCCCAAAATTCTAAATTTTGGAATGTTATAAACAAATAGATAGATTTGATTGATTGTTTGATTGATTGTCTGAAAGTGAGTGAATTCGAAACTTTTGAAAGTTAAATGAGAGGGAATAAAAGGACTTTCCCAAACTTTCATATTTGCTTTCTGATCTCCATGAATTCAAATTCTTTTCAACACAAAACCCTTGAGCGAAGATGATATGACTTCTTCCATTTAAATTAAATGAAAAGGGTTGTTGAAAATATTTGAATTTCATTTGATAATATTTCCAATTCTACCCCACATGTAAGGTGCTAGTGCTTCTGAAAGACTATGTCTCGGTCATCCGTTTCTCAAACACCATGTAGTGCGAGAAAACAAACGGAGGCGATCGAGTCATGTGGGGAAAAGTGCGCAAACCTCTGCAGAGTGTACAAACTAATCATGATTAGCCGTGTCCCCGGTTATGGACATCTTGAGTATCTAGTTCTTGGATTATCCTGTTGATCTCATCACGTTACTTTAAATGAATATTGTTGGGTTTAATGATGTTACTTAATAGGGATTGAGAATGCTGTGAACCATTCTCAATGTTCAACAACCACCATGATAGTTAAATAAATTTACTCCTTTGCAGTAGGGAAAAATTGGCTTTACGCAAAAACCTTATAACCATAGAGCTTTTCCACCAGCCATATATGCATATAGTGATAGCCATTGTTCATCATTTTCTCTATGGTGTGAATTTGCCAGTACATTCAATGTACTGACCCGTTTCGGGCTGCAACGTCTTATGTTGCAGGTTTCTTACGACGAGTAAGTGTTACGTTAGGGTTACGATTTCTACACTCAACTTTGCCGTTGGTGTTGATGGGAAACCACAACCTTGTTGCTTCCGCTATATGGATTGAGGTAATAGTATTTACGTTACTTTATACATGTGATTTACCTCTGTTATAAATCCTTCGAGTACTGTGTGTGTCAGCATACTGATCCAGGGATTTCACATAAGCACAGAGACTTGATCCATTCGGGTTGGGTCGCTACAATGCAACTATAGATGTTCATAATTTGGCCCCGCATCTTCATGGTCATAGCCGAATAAGTGAAAAATTTACAGGAACACATGTGCCGTCATCAAATACTGTAGCATATAATGCATATTCTACGCAATTCGAGAATTTAGGCAACACTCACGAATCATTGCTGAAAGAATCTAAAAGTATTATGGAGCAATCCCTTCCAGAAGCGCTTATGGCTGCGTTAAAAAAGAGCTTGGCACAAAACAAGAAAATTAGTGCTCTTTGCCTTGAAAAATATGAAAAGGGGTTGTTTCCTGATTATGCTACAATAAAGGCTAGAGTTTTGCAAGAAGATGAAACTACATGCATTGATAGAATTGGCGAAAGAGCATATGGTTATACAGCAGTGCATACACCTCCACCTAGTACCGCAGCATATTATACATCCCCTACACAATTGCAAAATTTCGGCAACACTAACACTTCATTTCCGAAAGATTCTAAAAGCATTGGGAGGCAAACTAATCTAGAGCAGGCTGGAATTGAGAGGGGAGTTAAAGCTTTGCGCGATAGGGTGTAGGTACTTCGCCAAGAGAGAATTGATAGGGAATTGGCTCAAAGAAAAGAAGCCTTGCCAATTGATATAACCGGCAAAAAGAATGATGATTCGGAAACTAAAAGTGCTTTGGTTGAAAAAGCTGAATCAAGTAGTATATATTCCGAATCCATCAAATCCAAAGAGGCAAGCATTATTGAGAAAGGGCATGGAAAGCATAGCAAAACAACCATGTTTGATTTTTTTGAAGTTAAGGGAACCTACTTCCTGCCCTATGAGTTTCGTGCCATAGAAATTGACAACCTTCAAGGACAAGAGCAAGTAGCCGAACAAAGTTCGGTTGACGAAGATCTTCAAATTTATGATGCACGAAATCAAGAAGAAAATTGTGACATGGTGTTGGGAAGTCATCCAAAGCAAAGCACAATACTATTCATCATATGCAATCATCATGCTCTCCCAACATATTCGAAGAGGTATGTCTAGCAAGTAATTTACCTATTTTCAGATTTGGTCACAACTTTATTATTGATGCATCTATTAGAAAAATTCTAATAAGTAATTTTCAAAGACCAATGAAGAAGGGCAATTTACTTGTTAGCAATAAAATTGTTACTAAGCATATCGGTCAATATATTGTACCATTCAAAGAGACCGATAGTGACTTATTACTGCAGCCAAAGCTTTTCCCATTGCTTTATTTAAAGTTCATATCTAATTGGGTAGCTTTGCTTACTTCTTACTTGGCTTACACTTGGTCTCAATTGAGACATGTATGTTCTAACTATTTTTGTTTCAGAAATTTAAAGCCAAGGTTTAAATCCCCTGAGCAAGCCGATGCCAGTATAGTTTCTTATCCAAAGACATCGGAGATAGAGTGCAAAACACAATGCATAGCCGAATGGGAATATTCTAAATCTGAACCATTCATTTGCTTACCTCCAAAGCCGTTCGCACACCAAGATCGGCTAGAAAACAAAACGTATACCTTCGATTCAAACATGTGTGATCAAATCTTTGATTTATTGTTGAAAAATAATTACATTAGAATACTTGATCACCATGTCAAGCCATCTATCCAAGGACGAATTTATTGTAAGTTGCATCATTCGTTCAAGCATAGTATTGAGGATTGCAACATGTTTCGTCAAATAGTTAAATCGGCCATTGATAAAGGACGATTGAAATTTGTTGAGACACCAAGAGATGACGAGTCTATTCCAATTGGTCCCGATGGTAAAATGTTTTTGCATCAGCTGCTTCAAGCTGATCCATTTAAAGAGAAGGTAAAAACTGCAGGCGATGGGATCAAGCTTTCAAGTAAAGAAGTTGCTGAAGAGCATAATGAACATAATCTTGAGGGCGAGAATTCCATCGAAGCTACAATGAAGACACTAAGGACTGGGGGGCAACAAGAAAATCCAAAGATCGGTGCAAGCACTGCCAAAGAAAACAAAAGCCGACGTATGCGCAAAGGTAAAAAGCTGAAAGTCACTTTCGCGCAACTATTGGAAAAATATCAGAAGATAAGTGAGGAGAGCAGTGCTTATCGGCCAACTAATGCAAAAGCATCAAGATCACTCCCTAGGCGCAAATCCAAGGATCGATATTGGCAAGAAGAGAATTTGAATGCAACTTATTCATATCCTTATTTTGGGCCGTCAATGCCAATGTCGTGGATGCCTCCCTATGCTCACGCAAATCCATATCCTTCATGGGACAAGTATAATACAAGGGCACATTCTCCATATTATTATAAACCATCTCGCCAATATTATGCAAATCCAAGAAGACCAACATTCAATGAACAGTCATATGTTCAAGACTGTTTCAATAAAAAAGAATCGGTCCGAAACACAAGGAAGAATAAGGAGGTGGGAGAGCAAGTCTACCACGTCAAAAGAGATGGTCGTAAGAGTGCCACTTCAGCTATGATCTCAAATGATAAAGAGTTAATTAAATTATTGACATTGGCTATAAAAGGCAATGGCAAGCCAATCAAGTGCCAAATCTGAAGGGAAGAAGAGAGTGCACAAGGTAAAACAAGAATTGCCATTACTTCAAACAAAATCGGAGCCGGGGTGCCCACTCGGCTTATCATATTGGCAAAATAAGAAGTTGCAAAAGTTTAGTGCACAAGAATTTGAAAAGAGAAACATGGCATGGGTTCCAAAGGAATTATTCAAAATAATAATTATGTGCGAGCTTCCTTTACAAGGAGTGCGGCAAAGGTGAAGAAGGAAAATAGTGAAAACTATGAAGGACCAAGCCGAAGGTTTCAACATCTTCGGTCTATACATTAT
Organism: Triticum urartu; assembly: GCF_056163025.1. Classification (NCBI taxonomy): domain Eukaryota; kingdom Viridiplantae; phylum Streptophyta; class Magnoliopsida; order Poales; family Poaceae; genus Triticum; species Triticum urartu. Next base: position 502,435,542 of record NC_141878.1, read on the forward strand.
CCATATTCTTCAACTATGTCGTTGATACCTATGCCATGGAATTCATCATCAGGTATGATTGGTTACCCTCAATGGGCTTATTTTAATCCATGGATGCAATATAATTTCTTACATCATGAAAGGGTATTACCAAATCATCATATGTTCGATTAGCTTCACTTTTGTTGCTAATCTAAATGGCCGATATATACCTATCGTCCTAAGCACGTACAAATGGCCGATGGAGTGTTGACATCGTGCTTAGAAAAACTTCGTGCAAATTATTTTCTGCTCACAAGTTTTGCCGAAAAACAGGGGGCATGTGTTGACACCAGTTTTTCGCATGGTCAAAAACATAATTAAAATGGCCTCAAATAGAAAAGTGCTCAAAGTGAGGAAGTTTCGTATCATCAAAATAAGAAACTTTGATATTTGGGACATAGCCATCCGAACTCATCTCTAAGGCCGAAGTTGTGTTTGAAGTACTGAGATTTTGTATTCAGAACACTATTCGGCTGATTACAGCCCCAAGACGGCCTCGTATGGAAAAATGATCTACACGATTTATTTTGTCTCGTCGAAATGATCGACTTTGATATAAAAATCGTCCAAATCCGAGTCCTTATGCAAAAGTTAGAACAATCAGAGTGCAGCCCTATCATGAGGCGAGATGTGACGCGCCCTACCAGATGCATGTCTGATGGGTAGCGCGAGGGAACAAGTGTTTTGCGCGAGCGATTTGACCCTCAATACAACTTCTGATCAAAAAACGTTCAACATGAAAGTTGTTCGTCTTGTCGAAAAGGTCAAGATTGCTTTTAGGCTCATTTTCATCCAAGGTCGTTTACCACCTAAAAAATTACCCGCAAGGTGCAGCCAGTTTAAACCGAACAGTTTTGGAAAGTTCGGACAAAACCAATCCGAATTTGACTAGGGTTTTGAACGTGAATCCAAGCCTTTTCCTTGCACGGGAAGTCCAACCGTCTCTTATATACCTAAGGTGTGACGGCCGATTGAACAACACACAATCGAACAAATCTATCTTCATCTTTTACCTTTACTTTTCCTTCTCCCTTGTTCTTCTTCTTTCTCGTTCTTCTTCATTGCAGGGCGGCAAACCTTGAGGACCTAGGGGCGATCAGGTCGACCTAGGGCAGCCCATAGCCGCCGCGCACCCTGACGGGGTCCCTCCCGGGCGTGTGGGGTTTCGGGTCTACAAAAGCGCCCGCCGGATTGTCTTGCGTACCGCGCTTCCGGCGGGTCTCCTTCGACGTGAGCTGCGGTGCATCACCCCCGGCGTCGAGGGTACACGGTGACGTGTTCGTGTGCGAACAGAACCCCTCCGAGATTGGATATGTCTCTCTGTCTCTCTCTGTTTCTGCGTTCTCAGATTCTACCCTTTCACCGTTTCTTATATTCCCGGAGATCCGTAACTCCGATTGGGCTGAAATTTTAACACGATCTTTATCCGGATATTAGCTTTCTTGCGGCGAAATAAGGGAAACAACCGCCTTATGGGGTGGCCACGAGGGTCAGGGGCGCGCCTGCCTCCCGGGGCGCGCCCCCTGCCTCGTGCCCCCCTCGGGCATCGTCTCGTGTGGATTTTTCTTCCCAAAAATCATATATATTCCAAAAAAATCTCTGTTAGTTTTTATCCCATTTGGACTCCATTTGATATGGATATTCTACGAAACAAAAAACATGCAACAAACAGGAACTGGCACTGGGCACTGGATCAATATGTTAGTCCCAAAAATAGTATAAAAAGTTGCCAAAAGTATATGAAAGTTGTAGAATATTGGCATGGAACAATCAAAAATTATAGATACGACGGAGACATATCACGGTGTAACCCCTCTTTTACCCGCTATAATCTCTACTTAAACATGGTGCTCAATGCTATATATTATTTCCCAATGATGTATGGCTATCCTATGATGTTTGAGTAGATCTGTTTTGTCCTATGGGTTAATTGATGATTGTGATTGGTTTGAGTTGCATGTTTTATTATTGGTGCTACCTTATGGTGCTCTCCGTGTTGCACAAGTGTGAGGGATCCCCGCTATAGGGTTTGCAATATGTTCATGATTTGCTTATGGTGGGTGGCGTGAGTGACAGAAGCACAAACCCAAGTAAGTAGGTTGTTTGTGTATGGGAGTAAAGAGGACTTGATGCCTTATAACGCTATGGTTGGGTTTTACCTTAATGATCTTTAGTAGTTGCGGATGCTTGCTAGAGTTCCAATCATATGTGCATATGATCCAATAAGAGAAAGTATGTTAGCTTATGCCTCTCCCTCAAATAAAATTGCAATAATGATTACCAGTCTAGTTATCGATTGTCTAGGGACAAATAATTTTCTTGTGACAAAAAGCTCTCTACTGAAACTAATTTAGTTGTGTCTTCATCTAAACAGGCCCTAGCTTTTATTTACATGCTCTTTATTATCTTGCAAACCTAGCCTACAACACCTACAAAGTACTTCTAGTTTCATACTTGTTCTAGGTAAGGCGAACGTTAAGCGTGCGTAGAGTTGTATCGATGGTCGATAGAACTTGAGGGAATATTTGTTCTACCTTTAGATCCTCGTTGGGTTCGACACTCTTATCGAAAGAGGCTACAATTGATCCCTTATACTTGTGGGTTATCAAAGAGGAAGCATATTCTGCATGTCTGCATGCAAGTCGCATGACTTTTGTCATTTGGGCCAGTCGACCATTTTATTCGGCTGGATGAAGATCCAACGTCTCCTAACCCTTCTTCTTCCTCATCTCTGATTCTTTCCATACAGAACACCACACAGGCCGCTGTCCAAACAACCGGCCCCAACCACCCCCCCGCCCCTGAATCGTCCCCACTGCCCGTGTTCCTATGCCACCCCCGCTCCCACCCATGTCGAGTTTTCTTCGTTCGGCGAGACCCCATCACCACCCCCACAACCACCGTCACCAGCCGAGCCCCTTCCTTCACACCGGCGAACTCCGCGAGCTCTCAAAAATCGACTAACCCAATTTTGAAATTTAGTCTACTATCATTTAAATAGTGTGGAATATAAAAGGGGGAAACCATAAGCATTGCGAGTATAGTGTTGAGCCTGCCATGGCGGATCTGAAGGTGCAAACTGGACAAAGGCAACTTCACAACCAATGTTTGCTTTCAACTAACAAGTAAGTGATGGACAAGAAATTAGAGTAAAGCAGTGGCGACCTATTTTCTTGCTGCGATAAATAAGTTTAGCAGATACGGAAGACTATCGCCTCTGGTGCGGCACCGTGTATGCATTTGCTGATAATGTGACGGTGCTGCGGTAGCGATGGCTGTTGGCGGCGTGGAAGCAGATCTAGGAGGGTAGACGGTGGCGATGGGGTGCGGTGGACGAGACGGTCGTAGGAGCGGCACCGACAAGGTGTACGGCGGCGGGGGTGAAGCGAGAGGATGGGATGCAAGGATCCCGGTCCGAAGCCATGGATGAGAGAGGTCGATCTCTTGTAATGGGCGACGGCGTCGGGGTATCAGCTCTGGCATGGTGGAGGAGAACGGCGGTGGATGGGGTGGCGGATGGAGGAGGCTGGGGTGGAGAGGGTGTTTTGGCGCCCACAGAGTACGAATGGGGAAATGGAGTGAGAGAGGAAGGGGGGAACCATGTCTTCAGGGCGCGCTTGTCTCAAATGCGAGGAAATTTACAAACTTAGCCCCTGTTTAAAATTTTCTACATCACAGCAATATTAGTCGGTTGGGGATAGACGGTAATCTCGCATACACCAAATATTTGCCGATGAGAGTTTGTTTTTGGCGCCCACCGTGTATGAATCGGGGAGGGAGTCGATTTCGGTCGAGGAGACACCGTGTTTTGGCGCCCACAGTGTATGAATCCGGGTGAGAGGCGGTTATGTCACATTTGAGTGGAATTACAAACCTACCCCTATCAAAACCTATAGAAATCGAGCCGATAGGCTTTGCGTGTCAGGGATAGGCAGTAATTTTCATCTCGCAGATTTTGGTTTCGGGCGGTTACTGCGACTTTCCCCGCTTCGTTCAAATTGTTGCAGAGCAAGAGTGCATGTTTACCATGCCAACTCAATTCGAATCCAGTATTTTTGTTTGGGCAGGATCCATTTTCGATTGGAATAAAATTCTATATACATCATTATATATATATATAATTTCAAAAGCACAACACCCTTTATACATAAATTTGGTTTACAAATGGCATGATCTCAGATTCATAAGGTTGTATCCATCTTAATTTGGATTTCCAAATATTGAAACCACTTTATGTTGAAATCAATGTATGCATTCCTCGCTAACTATCTCCAATTAATGTGTGTTTCATGCGGTTTTTTACTTCTCAAACATGTATGATGTGTTTCACACACGCAACATATAGTGTAATCCAGTTTAGACATTAATTGCATATAAATCATGCATTTTCTCTAATTAAAGAATCTATGGATCACTAATATTGATAAACTATATAATATTACACGTGTCCTCAAATTCAAATAAATATGTATGTTTGATACACCAATTTGCGCTATGATATTATGAATGTTGTTATCTCCAGTTTAAATATTTGAATCCCCTTTAATCCAGATATTCGTCTCATATAGCTATCACTCATGCTTATATAGGAGTATCTCTCTAGACCTATACGCGTTCATCGTCTCTCGGGTATCTCTCGTGCTACCTGTATGTCGACAATGATCTTTTATCTTCGTAACACACTGACGGTACTCTCTCCCTCGACCTTCATCACTCTATCTCTCTCTAAGTATATCTCGCTCCCTGTTGTGTGTCTCTAACTATGATTCTTCATGTGAAATCTCTTTCTCTCACACAAATACAAACTTCATCTCTCGGGGTCTCATTTCTCTCTACTATTCCCCTGTGTTCCACTCGCACCCCCTCTCACACAGAGAGGTCTTTCACTCCTTAGGTATGAGAAGCTATGACTCTTCCTCTTAAATATCTATTTCTCACACATAAACACAAACTCTGTCTCCCAGGGTCTCATATCTCTCCACCATTCTCGTGTATGTCGCTCACACACACTCTCTCTCTCCCTAGAGATATCTTGAGTTCCCTCATATGTCTCTCTAGCTATCACTCTCGTTGTGAAATATCTTTCTCTCTCGCAGACACAAAACTCCTTCTCTTGGGATCTCATTTCTCTTTGATATTTGTTTGTATGTGACTCACATGCACCCTCTCTTTATCTCTCTCACACCCACACGCATAACTCAGCCTTCTGATCCACTCGACTCCTATCTCTAACACACACTAGATATCATCTTTATCTTTCTATTTATCTGTTTCTCCATCAACATTCTTTCTCGCCCTCACTCTTGCTTCCTATCATGCACACTATATATGTTTATCTCTACATGCAGTCAAGTGCCCTCTTTTTACCTTTCTCTCACACACACATAACTTCACCCTTTGAACCATCCGGCGGTCATCTCCAACACTCAAACTAGCCGATGTCCCTCTAGCTAGCATCTCTATATCTGTATCTATCTGTAGTTTCTCCACCAACATTTCTTTCTCGCACACACTCTTGCTTCCTATCACCCACACTATATATGTCTCTCCATACATGCATTTATAGGTTGATCTCTTTTGCACAATTGTTGTGTCTCGCTCCCTCTGCTCACCATAGATGCATGCTCTAGCCCATGCCACTATCTCTTAAAGACAAAAACACATGCTCAATTATCGAGCCTTCTTCCCTGCACTCTCACATGCATGCATATTGTCATACCGATCCGTCTCTCCCATGTCATTGATCTTATGACTTATGTCTTCTTTCTTTTATCTCCATCATGCTCGCGCGCACACAAACACATCCCACGTATACATGTATACCTCTCGCACATGCACATTAAAGGTCTCCTATGTCTCCATATGTAGTTAATTACCCTCAACCCTAATGCCACATCGAATCGTTCTCTTCTTGTGTGCACATAACTTCCACCTGGATGGGTAAAACACAAAGTCACACTTAACAATCTCCTTCTAGCTACCCCCCTCTCTCACTCTTCCCCTATATCCCCGAAACCAATAAGACCATCCCTTCATTTAATTCCTTCCTACATGCACCATCGATATATAGTAGTCTTCCTCGGTGTCTCTCGAACAAACACGTTCTCTCTATGTCGACTCCTCTCACGCACACACGCCTTCTCTTCCTCTCTACGGGCCTTTTCTCTCTCACACCCCCTCGTTGGTGGCCTCTGCCATACACATCACATCTCTATGATACATCCTCCATCGGGACCCCGCGTCACACACACACATGCACCCACACCCTCCCACACACACAGACACTAAGACTCCATCTCACACACACATGCTCTAGGCAGAGCATTTGTTCCTACCACCCATCGTCCAACCTTACCCGTATGATAGGCAATCACCTTAATTTACTTGTATAACATGGACAAATTCCACTTTACTTTAGTAGTTAGCAAACTTATCATCTCTACTCTTATAAAAAACGGGTTGGTGATGATGGTGTGCCTGCCATCTTGTAATCTGGACCGTCCGATCTATATCTGATGGATAGAAAGCAAAGTATGACAATTTTACAAAAGAAACCCGCACCTCTCTCCACATTTAGAGCATGATTGGTTTGCCAAATATTCGCAATACCAAGACTTGGCGAATATTGGCAACTTTATGTGAGATAGGCAAGACAACTCGGTAACCAACCAAGTAGTAGCGAATATTTGGCACAATGCCAAACATTGGCATGCCTATTTTTGGCACCAAACCAATTGTGCTCTTACAAACAAGGCCTTTCCTCGTTCATCATTATCTCCCACAACCTCATTGCCGAGCAATCAAAAAAGGAAGTCTCTGGAACAATCTAGCATGGTGGCCGCTGCCGCCTACCGGCGCCGTCCATCCCCATGCCTCTGCCCGGTCCGACCACCGGTCACCACCATGCTCCACTCGTCCTCACCTCATCTCTCATCTTTCATTTTTTCGATGAAATTTTCGAGATACTAGCTTTCCCATAAAATTCTCTAGATATCATTAGTTTTTACACATGGGATTACTCCTGCATGGGTCAATCACAACAGGTGTTTTGTAAAAAAATGCATATTGATGTTCCGTGCAATGCACGAGCATCTTGCTAGTAATTATATAACGCAAATCACGAGCAGGAAGTGACATTTTTTTACACAACAATGTTAACATGGCCACGTAAATCACTAGCTAAAGTGTAATACCATTATACTTATATCCCGATGAAAAAGGTTGAGTACATGTCCGAAGAGTAGATTAGCACACACGCACTCTATCTCGCAAAATCTCTCACACACACCAGTTACGTGTCGCCCACTTAAGCAGACACGTATGCTATAATTTGTGCACCCGCGGGTACATGTGATGGTGCACATTTATTTAAGCTAAACGGTGAACCCAAACAGTAGCTGCATTCATTCCCCTCCTGCCGCCTCTTCTTTGGTCACCGTAGCCCGGTAGCCATGGCCCAGCCGAAGGTAACGACATACACCATACTCCCGCCGGAGTGACGCTTTAATCTGGAAATTTTAGTGGTCATGCTTGCATCTTTTTGTACTAGCACTCCTATATAAGGGTTGACCAGTCGCTTCCCGCGGACGTGCGCGGGCGGTGGAAGAGGAAGGAGAAGGGAAGCGGGCTGTGGAGTAACGTTTTTTTAACACATTTTCTTAGGAAACAGAGTGCAATAATTGAGTAGTTTTGCAAACTACCAGTACTACACCTGAAACGGTTCAAAACCAATACCACCACCACGCCCGCATCTAACCGCCCTGGCTGACCCAACCCTCCTCCCTTGCTGGCGCGCGCTTCCCGCGTGAAACGGTCAGCATCTCCCCGGAACGTCGGTGCCGCATTAATGCCCGGCCAGAGCGGAGGAAACCTCTCACTAGCGTGGCTTTGAAGCAGCGCGACGGCTGAGAGAGCGCCACTTCCCGGTGCACGCGACTGCTCTGCATCGAGGCTGGCCATACTTTGGATGAGTCTCCATCGTGGGGAGCCACACTAACTACGATGATATGGACTCCCGTTGCCCACAGTTATAGATTGTTCCATCTATGAAGATCACGTGGGACTGGAACAACGAGACGGACATGTACCCAGGAGCGAACATACGAACCTGAGTGATGTAGCGCAGTAAGTGAAGTAGAAAGGCACAAATAGTATGAACATGTGTGGCATATAGGCATTTGTCTCTTACTACTACTAAATGTTGTACATGCAATGCCCGTTGATGTTATGGAGTACGTGCCTAAGTACTCTACTACTACTATATTAACTGGAGGCACATATTAGGTTTTATATTTGTTTACGTGTATATCCCGAGACCTTCCAACTAGACGTGTATTTCTCTCCAGGTTGCACTTTGTATCGTTCATTCCACTAGTTCTACTACGTGTGGTCTCTGACCCAGAAGTGGAAGAAGTGGAGACGCTCTACCACGTTGTTCATGTCCCACTCCTTTCACTGACGTGTGGGACATCCAGCACGTGCCGTGTTTGGCACTCCTTCAACGTAAGAGTTGAAACGCAACATGATGGCCCACAAGTATAGGGGATCTATTGTAGTCCTTTCGATAAGTAAGAGTGTCGAACCCAACGAGGAGCAAAAGAAAATGATAAGCGGTTTACAGCAAGGTATTCTCTACAAGTACTGAAATAAGTGGTAACAGATAGTTTTGTGATAGGATAATTTGTAACGAGCAACAAGTAACAAAATTAAATAAAGTGCAGAGAGGTGGCCCAATCCTTTTTGTAGCAAAGGACAAGCCTGGACAAACTCTTATATAGAGAAAAGCGCTCCCGAGGACACATGGGAATATCGTCAAGCTAGTTTTCATCACGTTCATATGATTCGCGTTCGGTACTTTGATAATTTGGTATGTGGGTGGACCAGTGCTTGGGTACTGTCCTTACTTGGACAAGCATCCCACTTATGATTAACCTCTATTGCAAGCATCCGCAACTACAACAAAAGTATTAAGGTAAACCTAACCATAGCATGAAACATATGGATCCAAATCAGCCCCTTACGAAGCAACGCATAAACTAGGGTTTAAGCTTCTGTCACTCTAGCAACCCATCATCTACTTATTACTTCCCAATGCCTTCCCCTAGGCCCAAATAATGGTGAAGTGTTATGTAGTCGACGTTCACATAACACCACTAGAGGAGAGACAACATACATCTCATCAAAATATCGAACGGGTACCAAATTCACATGACTACTAATAGCAAGACTTCTCCCATGTCCTTAGGAACAAACGTAACTACTCACAAAGCATATTCATGTTCATAATCAAAGGGGTATTAATATGCATATATGCTCTGAACATATGATCTTCCACCAATTAAACCAACTAGCATCAACTACAAGGAGTAATTAACACTACTAGCAACCCACAGGTACCAATCCCGGACTTGGAGACAAGAATTGGATACAAGAGATGAACTAGGGTTTTGAGAGGAGATGGTGCCGGTGAAGATGTTGATGGAGATTGCCCTCTCCCGACGAGAGGAGCATTGGTGATGATGATGGCGATGATTTGCCCCTCCCGGAGGGAAGTTTCCCCGGCAGAACAGCTCCGCCAGAGCCCTAGATTGGTTCCGCCAAGGTTTCGCCTCGTGGCGGCGGAGTTTCGTCCGAGAAGATGGCTTATGATTTTTTCCTCATCGAAAGACTTCATATAGCAGAAGATGGTCCTCGGAGGGCCACCAGGGGGCCCACGAGGTAGGGGGGCGTGCCCAGGGGGTAGGGCGCGCCCTCCACCCTCGTGGGCAGGGTGTGGCCCCCCTAGTGAACTTCTTGCGCTCAGTATTTTTTATATATTCGGAAAACATCTTCCGTGAAGTTTCGGGACTTTTGGAGCTGTGCAGAATAGGTCTCTGATATTTGCTCCTTTTCCAGCCCAGAATCCCAGCTGCCGGCATTCTCCCTCTTTATGGAAACCTTGTAAAATAAGAGAGAATAGGCATAAGTATCGTGACATAATGTGTAATATCAGTCCATAATGCAAGAAATATCGATATAAAAGCATGATGCAAAATGGACGTATCAACTCCCCCAAGCTTAGACCTCGCTTGTCCTCAAGCGAAAGCCAAAATCGAAAAATATGTCCACATGTTTAGAGATAGAGGTGTCGATAAAAATAAAACACGGACATGAGGGCATCATGATCATTCTTAGAACAGCAACTTATATAATTCGTGTCATATAATTTCTTATGCTAGAGTAATAATTTCACAATTTCAAGTATGAATCGTAAACTAACAAACTCAACTATCAATTGGAGAAAACTATCAATTGAAAACTAACAAACTATAATCTCAGTCATTGGATCAATTGCAATTTATCATAACATAGGAAAGAGTCAATATATAAGAGCTTTTCAGCAAGTACACATACTCAACTATCATATAGTCTTTCACAATTGCTGACACTCACGCAATACTTATGGGCATGGAGTTTTAATCGGACATAGAGAAAGATAGGGGCTTATAGTTTTGCCTCACAATGTTTTACCTCAAGGGTAATGTCAAAAATAATAGTTCATGAAAAATCACATCCAATTAGCCATATATACCAGGATCTTTTCAACATACTATGCTTGCCAAAGGATAAAATGTAAAAAGGAAGGGTGAAGATCACCATGACTCTTATGAAAGGTGGGAGATAAAAGTAAAAGATAGGCCCTTCGTAGAGGGAAGCAGAGGTTGTCATGCGCTTTTATGGTTGGATGCACAAAATCTTAATGCGAAAGAACGTCACATTATATTGTCACTTGTGATATAGACCTTTATTATGCAGTCTGTCGCTTTTATTTCTTCCATATCACACAATCGTATAAAGTTTATTTTCTCCCACACTAATAAGTCATACATATTTAGAGAGCAAATTTTATTGCTTTGCACCGATGACAACTTACTTGAAGGATCTTATTCAATCCATAGGTAGATATGGTGGACTCTCATGGCAAAACTGGTTTAAGGGTGTTTGGAAGCACAAGTAGTATCTCTACTTGGTGCGATGAATTTGGCTAGCATGAGGGGGAAAGGTAAGATCAACCATGTTGGATGATCCATGACAATATAATTTATCTCAGATGTAAGAAAACATAACCCATTACGTTGTCTTCCTTGTCCAACGTCAACTCTTTAGCATGTCATATTTTAATGAGTGCTCACAATCATAAAAGATGTCCAAGATAGTATATTTATATGTGAAGACCTCTCTTTCTTTATTACTTCCTATTAATTGCAACAATGAACAAACTATGTTTGTCAAATCTCAACAACTTTTATTCATCATACTTTTTCTATGTGAGCTCATTACTCTCCATAAGATCCATACGATCCCTTTGTTTCCTTTTTTATTTATTTCTCTTTTCTTTTGTTCACTTAGGATCATGGCAAAATAATCAAGCCCTTGACTCAACACTAATCTTTATTATATATCTCACGGACTCGATTACATAGAAGGATCATAAAGCAAAACTCAAAACTAGATCATGCCATAGACTTTATTCTACTAGATCAAGATATTACCAAAAGGATCAAACTAAGAAAAACGGTAAAGATAAAAGTGATGGTAATACGATACCAGGGCACTCCCCCAAGCTTAGCAGTTGCCAAGGGGAGTGCCCATACCCATGTGATTATGTCTCTCTTTTCGGGGGTGGTGATGTGATGTTCTTGGCGATGATGCTCCTGAGGATATGATTCTCCTCCTCGAGCTTATTGACTTGCTGCTTGAGGTCCATTATTTCCTTTCGGAGTTTCCCTGTAACAGCCAAAGCTCCCTGCACCCAAGGGTGCTGCGTAGCTGCGGGAGAACCAGTGACACTCTTTTTCATATTCTCGTAAGAAAGAAATCTAACATTGGAAGGGATAACTGAGTTTGGAATAGTCGAGCTCTGCAGTTCTCCCATTGTGAATTCAGCTCGGGAGCGGGAAGTGACTTCTTGATCCTCTTCCATGGCATCTATCCTCTTCAATTCGGCCTCCATCTCTTCCTCCGTTGCTGGCCCAAAGAGGTCAACATTGTTGTTTGTCATTGATCTCGGTGCTGGATGAGACACCCAGCTCTCCCCGATTGACTCTTGTGAAGACATATTGCTCTAATTTACAGCAGCAACAGCTCGAAACACAAACAGAGGGTAATTGCGTGATACGAGGGTCAAAACCCCCTGGAGATTATATAATGAATTTTTACCGACCAAAATACGTGTCGTGTACGAAAACGGAGTCCGGAGAGCACACGAGGTGCCCACGAGGTACGGGGCACGCCCAGTAGGGTAGGGCATGCCCTCCACCCTCGTGGAGGCCTCGTGTCCTTCCCGGACTGCTTCTTATTTTTCTATTTTTCTAAATATTCCAAAACAGAGAAATATTGCCTTAAAAACTGTTTTGGAGTCGGTTTACTTACCGTACCACATACCTATTCCTTTTCGGAGTCTGAAACGTTCTGGAAAGTGTCCCTTATGTATTCCTCTAGGGTTACGGTTTCAATAACATTGGTTTCAACATATATAGGATTACCTGAGATATAATGTTTAATTCTTTGACTGTTCACCACCTTCGGATTTGTGCCTTCGAAGTTCTTAATTTTTATGGCACCGGAACGATAGACCTCCTCGATAACGTAAGGACCTTCCCATTTAGAGAGAAGTTTCCCTACAAAAAATCTTAAACGAGAGTTTTATAGCAATACATAATCACCTACATTAAACTCACACTTTTGTATCCTTTTATCATGCCATCTTTTAACTTTTTCTTTAAACAACTTGGCATTTTTGTAGGCTTGGGTTCTCCATTCATCGAGTGAGCTAATATCAAATAATCTCTTCTCACTGGCAAGTTTAAAACCATAATTGAGCTCTTTAATAGCCCAATATGCCTTGTGTTCTAGTTCAAGAGGTAAGTGACATGCTTTTCCATAAACCATTTTATACGGAGACATACCCATATGATTTTTATATGCAGTTCTATAGGCCCATAATGCATCATCAAGTTTCTTGGACCAATTCTTTCTAGACCTATTGACAGTCTTTTGCAAAATTAATTTGAGTACTCTATTGCTCAATTCTACTTGACCACTAGACTATGGGTGATAAGAGATGCAATTCTATGATTAACATCATATTTAGCAAGCATTTTACGGAAAGCACCATGAATAAAATGCGAACCACCATCAGTCATTAAATATCTAGGGACTCCAAACCTCGGAAAAATAACTTCTTTAAGCATCTTAATAGAAGTGTTATGATCAACACTACTAGTTGGAATAGCTTCTACCCACTTAGTAACGTAATCAACAGCAACTAAAATATGTGTATACCCATTAGAGGAAGGAAAAGGTCCCATATAAGCAAAGCCCCAAACATCAAATGGTTCAATAACAAGTGAATAATTCATAGGCATTTCTTGACGTCTACTAATATTACCAATTGTTTGACATTCATCACAAGATAAGACAAACTTACGGGCATCCTTGAAGAGAGTAGGCCTATAAAAACCGGATTGTAATACCTTATGTGCAGTTCTATCTCCAGCGTGGTGTCCTCCATAAGCCTCGGAGTGACACTTGCGTAGGATATGTTCATGTTCATGCTCAGGTACACAACGTCTAATAACACCATCTACTCCTTCTTTCTAAAGATGTGGGTCATCCCAAAAGTAATGCCTCAAATCATAGAAGAACCTTTTCTTTTGTCGGTATGTGAAACTAGGTGGTATGAATTTGGCAACAATGTAATTAGCATAATCAGCATACCATGGAGCAGTATGAGAAGCATTTATGACATTTAATTGTTCATCAGGAAAGCTATCATCAATAGGTAGTGGGTCATCAAGCACATTTTCTAACCTAGACAAGTTGTCTGCAATGGGGTTCTCAGCTCCCTTTCTATCAACAATATGTAAGTCAAATTCTTGTAGCAAGAGAACCCATCTAATAAGTCTAGGTTTAGCATCTTTCTTTTCCATAAGATATTTAATAGCAGCATGATCAGTGTGAATAGTTACTTTAGAATCAACAATATAAGGTCTGAATTTATCACAAGCAAATACAACGGCTAAGAATTCTTTTTCAGTAGTTGCATAATTTCTTTGAGCATTGTCTAGGGTTTTACTATCATATTGAATAACGTTTAATTTCTTATCAACTCTTTGCCCTAGAATAGCACCTACAGCATAATCACTAGCATCACACATAATTTCAAAGGGTAAATTCCAATCAGGTGGCTGAACAATAGGTGCAGAGATCAATGGTTTCTTAAGTATTTCAAATGCTTATACACAATCATCATCAAAGACAAATGGTATATCTTTTTGTAATAAATTAGTCAGAGGACGAGAAATTTTTGAGAAGTCCTTAACGAACCTCCTATAAAATCCGTCGTGACCAAGGAAACTTCTTATACCTTTGATGTCCTTGGGACATGGCATCTTTTCAATAGCATCAACCTTGGCTTTATCAACCTCAATACCTCTTTCAGAAACCTTATGCCCCAAGACAATACCTTCATTAACCATAAAGTGGAACTTTTCCCAATTCAAGACAAGATTAGTTTCTTCACATCTCTGCAAAACGCGATCAAGGTTGCTCAAGCAATCATCAAAAGAAGATCCATAGACGGAAAAAATCGTCCATGAAAACCTCCCAAATCTTTTCACAAAAGTCAGAGAATATAGCCATCATGCATCTTTGAAAGGTAGCAGGTGCATTACATAAACCAAAAGGCATACGTCTATAAGCAAAAGTACCAAAAGGGCAAGTAAAAGTAGTCTTTGATCGATCCATGGCTGACGCAGGTATTTGAGAGAAACCAGAATAACCATCTAGAAAGCAAAAATGTGTATGTTTGGATAATCTTTCTAGCATTTGATCGATAAAAGGTAAGGGGTAATGATCCTTTTTAGTGGCCTTATTTAATTTGCGGAAATCAATTACCATCCTATAACCTGTAATAATTCTTTGAGGAATCAATTCATCTTTATCATTAGGAACGACAGTAATACCTCCCTTCTTAGGGACACAATGGACAGGACTTACCCACTGACTATCAGCAACTGGATAGATTATACCTGCCTCAAGGAGCTTTAGTATTTCCTTTCTTACCACTTCTTTCATTTTAGGATTCAACCATTGTTGATGATCACGAACTGGTTTAGCATCTTCTTGCAAATTTATTTTATGTTGACAGAGAGTGGGACTAATGCCCTTAAGATCATCAAGAGTATATCCAATAGCAGCACGGTGCTTCCTCAGAGTTTTCAATAATCTCTCTTCCTCATGCTCTGAAAGGTTAGCACTAATAATAACAGGATATATCTTTTTCTCATCAAGATAAGCATATTTAAGAGTATCAGGCAACGGTTTAACTCAAACACGGGATCACCCTTGGGTGGAGGAGGATCCCTTAAGATTTCAACAGGCAAATTGTGTTTCAGAATAGGTTCCTGTTTAAAGAATACTTCATCTATTTCCCTTCTTTCATTCATAAACATCATTTTCATGGTCTAACAAATATTGTTCTAAAGGATCACTAGGAGGTACGGCAATAGAAGCAAGACCAATAATTTCATCCTTACTAGGCAATTCTTCTTCACGGTGTTGTGTACTAAATTTAGAGAAATTAAATTCATGAGACATATCATCTAAACCGGTAGTAACAACATCCTTTTTGCAATCTATCTTAGCATTAATAGTGTTTAAGAAGGGTCTACCAAATATAATGGGACAAAAGCTATCTTGTGGGGAACCAAGAACAAGAAAATCAGCAGGATATTTAGTTTTCCCACACAAAACTTCAACATCTCTAACAATTCCCATTGGTGAAATAGTATCTCTATTGGCAAGTTTAATTGTGACATCAATATCTTCTAACTCAACGGGTGCAATATCATGCATAATTTCTCTATATAGGCCAATAGGTATTGCACTAGCACTGGCACCCATATCACATAAGCCATGATAACAATGATCTCCTATTTTAACAGAAATAACATGCATGCCTACCACAGGTCTAGGTTTATCTTTAGCACAAGGTTTAGCAATTCTAGCAGTTTCATCATAGAAATAAATAACATGCCCATCAACATTATCAGACAAGAGATCTTTAACAATAGCAATATTAGGATCAACTTTAACTTGCTCAGGAGGTGTATATGTTTTAATATTGCTTTTACGAACCACAGTTGAAGCTTTAGCATGATCCTTTATCCTAACAGGGAAAGGGGGTTTCTCAACATAAGAAGTAGGAGCAATAGGATCATTATAAGTGATAGTATTTTCTTCAACTTTAATAGGTGCAGCTACTTTTACTTCTATGGGAGGATGATATTTAAACCACTTCTCCTTGGGGAGATCAACATAAGAAGCAAAAGAATCACAGAAAGAAGCTACTATTTCAGAGTCAAGTCCATATTTAGTGCTAAATTTACGGAAAACATCGGTATCCATAAAAGATTTAACACAATCAAACTTAGGTGTCATACATGACTCCTTACCATCGTCAAGGTCCCAATCTTCATAGTTGTGTTTAATTCTTTCCAATAAATCCCATTTGAATTCAATAGTCTTCATCATAAAAGAACCAGCACGAGAAGTATCGAGCGTGGTGCGATTGTTATTAGAAAGCCGAGCATATAAATTTTGAATAATCATTTCTCTTGAGAGCTCATGATTGGGGCATGAATATAACATTGATTTAAGCCTCCCCCAAGCTTGAGCGATGCTTTCTCCTTAGCGAGGCCAAAAATTATATATATATAATTGCGATCACGATGAACAAGATGCATAGGATAAAACTTCTGATGAAATTCCAATTTCAATCGTTTGTAGTTCCATGACCCCGTATCATCACATAGCCTATACCATGTCAATGCATCTTCCCTCAAAGATAAAGGGAAGACCTTCTTCTTAACAACATCTCCGGGTACACCTGCAAGCTTAAATAATCCACAAACTTCATCAACATATATTAGGTGCTCATCAGGATGCATTGTTCCATCTCCTGCAAAAGTATTAGCTACAGTTTTTCTAACATACCCGAAGGAAATTCAGAGCAGACATTTTCATTTTCATTTTCAGTAGGTTCAGTAGGTTGAGGAGAAACTGTTTGCTCTACTGGTCGGGGTGAAGATACCCCGAACAAGCCCCTCAGAGGATTACTTTACATAGTAACAAGTGATAGTAAATTTCAGCACACTATATAAATTTTTCCTTACCAAATTCCACCTACCAAAGGCACTTCACTCCCCGGCAACGGCGCCAGAAAAGAGTCTTGATGACCCACAAGTATAGGGGATCTATCATAGTCCTTTCGATAAGTAAGAGTGTCGAACCTAACGAGGAGCAGAAGGAAATGATAAGTGGTTTCTAGCAAGGTATTCTCTGCAAGTACTTAAATAAGTGGTAACAGATAGTTTTGTGATAGGATAATTTGTAACGAGCAACAAGTAACAAAAGTAAATAAAGTGCAGCAAGGTGGACCAATCCTTTTTGTAGCAAAGGACAAGCCTGGACAAACTCTTATATAGAGAAAAGCGCTCTCGAGGAAACATGGGAATATCGTCAAGCTAGTTTTCATCACGTTCATATGATTCGCGTTCGGTACTTTGATAATTTGGTATGTGGGTGGACCGGTGCATGGGTACTGTCCTTACTTGGACAAGCATCCCACTTATGATTAACCTCTATTGCAAGCATCCGCAACTACAACAAAAGTATTAAGGTAAACCTAGCCATAGCATGAAACATATGGATCCAAATCAGCCCCTTACGAAGCAAGCATACACTAGGGTTTAAGCTTCTGTCACTCTAGCAACCCATCATCTACTTATTACTTCCCAATGCCTTCCTCTAGGCCCAAATAATGGTGAAGTGTTATGTAGTCGACGTTCACATAACACCACTAGAGGAGAGACAACATACATCTCATCAAAATATCAAACGAATACCAAATTCACATGACTACTAATAGCAAGACTTCTCCCATGTCCTCGGGAACAAACGTAACTACTCACAAAGCATATTCATGTTCATAATCAGAGGGGTATTAATATGCATATATGATCTAAAAATATGATCTTCCACCAATTAAACCAACTAGCATCAACTACAAGGAGTAATTAACACTACTAGCAACCCACAGGTACCAATCTCGGACTTGGAGACAAGAATTGGATACAAGAGATGAACTAGGGTTTTGAGAGGATATGGTGTTGGTGAAGATGTTGATGGAGATTGCCCTCTCCCGATGAGAGGAGCATTGGTGATGACGATGGCGATGATTTCCCCCTCCTGGAGGGAAGTTTCCCTGGCAGAACAGCTCCGCCAGAGCTCTAGATTGGTTCTGCCAAGGTTCCGCCTCGTGGCGGCGGAGTTTCGTTTGAGAAGATGGCTTATGATTTTTTCCTCATCGAAAGACTTCATATAGCAGAAGATGGTCATCGGAGGGCCACCAGGGGGCCCACGAGGTAGGGGGCGCGTCCAGGGGGTAGGGCGTGCCCCCCACCCTTGTGGGCAGGGTGTGGCCCCCCTGGTGAACTTCTTGCGCTCAATATTTTTTATATATTCGGAAAACGTCTTCTGTGAAGTTTCAGGACTTTTGGAGCTGTGCAGAATAGGTCTCTAATATTTGCTCCTTTTCCAGCCCAAAATCCCAGCTGCCGGCATTCTCCCTCCTCATGGAAACCTTGTAAAATAAGAGAGAATAGGCATAAGTATCATGACATAATGTGTAATAACAGCCCATAATGCAATAAATATCGATATAAAAGCATGATGCAAAATGGACGTATCACATCATTCATCAGAAATAAAAAATAAATATAAATCAGCAGTGATACTATACCACGCGGTTTCCTTGCTCCTCGACATCAGAAAGAATACTTCTGTTCACCGACATGTGAGATGTCGACCATCCTGGTCCACTTGCCATGCATGCATAACTCCAAGGGAGAGTCACCCAGTCGTCGCCCCACAGTAATAATGACTAATGAGCCGTCAAATCACAGGCCCAACCTTTCTCACTGTGAAGTTTCTCAGACGAAGGAACCATCATGACTTCGTTGAATTCCGCTTCTTGAAGAAAAATACTGTACCAGCAGTACTACTAGCTAAGTACAGTAGTTACTCCAGTAGAGGCCTCCTTTGATTCATAGGATAGGAATTTTATAGGAATGTGAAAATCATAGGATGTGAGATGACATGCATCTCAATTACTATAGAGAAAGTGATGCCATTTGATGCATAGGATATGAATTTTTCCATTGAGTCTAGGCTAATGTACTGGTAATTTGCTCTAAAAACTACAATAGTACTGTAACTAGTACTGGTACATGCTCGTAATTAATTAAACAAACGTACGGACGACACAGACACACACACACTAACTACTAGTAGTACTACTACTTCTCACATGCTGGCCAGACGCCGTCGTTCTCCTTCCCGGCTTCGTCGGCGACACCCCACCGTGCTTGGATCTCCGCCGACCTCTCCGCAGCAGCGCGTGCATCCTCTTCTTTCTTGCGGCGGCGGGCCTCTCTTTTCTTGAGTGCTTTCTGAATTTTCTGCTCCCTCTGTGCGGCTTTGGCCACCTCTTGCTCTACCACCCATTCGGCCTTGGCAGCTTCAAATTCCGCCCACGTAGGTGTGAGGTCGCGAGTGGCGATGAACACGACACGGCGGGATGCCATCGCTTCCCTACCATTTTGTGTGCGGTCGTGGGCGGCGAGGAACTTGGCGCGACGGGATGCCATCGCTCCCTTACCGGTTAGTGTGCGGCGCGGTGGCATGAACGATGTTTGGTGACAGCTCTGGGGTGGAGTGGCCGGACAACCGTATAGTGCATTGATTTGTCAAGAGCTCAAGGACAGAAGACGAAGGAAATTTGGATTCCCCTTCAATCTTGGTCATTTATTACTAAGTAAAATGCATTGGCGGTCATCAAACTTGCCTTGATAGCTCACTTTGATCATTGTATACGAGATATGGTGATTATACGGTCACTGGCTCAGCGTATAGCTCCCTATTTGTCTGGTTGACCAGTCAAAAAGTCTGCATGTGCCTCATCATCTCGTGTTCTTTACCTATCTATCTATGCGGGCCTACTTGTCAGTGGAGAAAAAATAAAAACCAAAATTATGCGTATGTGAGGAACCAAACCACGGACTCATCACTGCAATGCACACTCGTCAGCCAAATGAAAATGAAATACTTTGCGTTAAATGCACAAACATATTTTTTTATATTATACGTGATGCACACATTAGCGCACACCATCCATAGAGGCAAGTAGCATGTACGCGTGCAGTCACTCACGCTCACGCTGTCAAACCATGCTAATGCATGCACGTCGCCCTCTCAATCAAAGTCATGCTCATGGCGCAACGCAAACGGCGAGCCCATCACCTGGGCGCCCCGGTGGTGCCTGACATTACTGTTTAGACGTTTGCTGGAGGCGTCCGCGAACACCGAGCATGTATTCACCTGGCTCAACACCAACGGTCACAATCGTGACTCGGCGCCTTGCTCATGTATATTGTTGATACGTCTCCAACGTATCTACTTTTCCAAACACTTTTGCCCTTGTTTTGGACTCTAACTTGCATGATTTGAATGGAACTAACCTAGACTGACGATGTTTTCAGCAGAATTACCATGGTGTTATTTATGTGCAGGATCAAACCTTCTCGGAATGACCTAAAACTTCACGGAGCCACTTTTCAGAAAATAAGAAAAATACCTGCCAAAGATGAAGGCCAGGGGGCCCACCACCTTGCCACGGGGGTGGGGGTGCGCCTGCCCCCTAGGGCGCGCCCCCCTACCTCATGGGCCCCCTGTTGCCTCTCCGACTCCAACTCCACCTCCATATATTGAGTTTCAATGAGAAAAAAATGAGAGAGAAGAAATCATCGCATTTTACGATACGGAGCCGCCGCCAAGCCCTAAAACCTATCGGGAGGGCTGACCTGGAGTCCGTTCGGGGCTCCGGAGAGGGGAATTCGTCGCCATCGTCATCATCAACCATCCTCCATCACCAATTTCATGATGCTCACCACCGTGCGTGAGTAATTCCATCGTAGGCTTTCTGGACGGTGATGGGTTGGATGGGATCTATCATGTAATCGAGTTAGTTTTGTTAGGGTTTGATCCCTAGTGTCCACTATGTTCTGAGATTGATGTTGCTATGACTTTGCTATGCTTAATGCTTGTCACTAGGGCCTGAGTGCCATTATTTCAGATCTGAACCTATTATGTTTTCATCAATATATGAGTGTTCTTGATCCTATCTTGCAAGTCTATAGTCACCAATTATGTGTTATGATCCGTTAACCCCGAAGTGACAATAATCGGGATACTTACCGGTGATGACCGTAGTTTGAGGAGTTCATGTATTCACTATGTGTTAATGCTTTGTTCCGGTTCTCTATTAAAAGGAGGCCTTAATATCCCTTAGTTTCCGTAAGGACCCCACTGCCACGGGAGGGTAGGACAAAAGATGTCATGCAAGTTCTTTTCCATAAGCACATATGACTATATTCGGAATACATGCCTACATTATATCAATGAACTGGAGCTAGTTCTGTGTCACCCTAGGTTATGACTGTTACATGATGAACTGCATCCGGCATAATTCTCCATCACTGATCCATTGCCTACGAGCTTTCCATATATTGTTCTTCGCTTATTTACTTTCCCATTGCTATTGCTATCATCACTACAAAATACCAAAAACATTACTTTTACTACTGTTACCTTTTGCTACCGTTACCACTACTATCATATTACTTTGCTACTAAATACTTTGCTGCAGATATTAAGTTTCCAGGTGTGGTTGAATTGACAACTCAGCTGCTAATACTTGAGAGTATTCTTTGGCTCCCCTTGTGTCGAATCAATAAATTTGGGTTGAATACTTTACCCTCGAAAACTGTTGCGATCCCCTATACTTGTGGGTTATCAATCGTCCATCACAATGACAATCTATAAAACAGCCTAGCTAGAGAGGGTACTATGGTACGGAGTATGTACTATCGTGAGCGATCGATCATAGTGCCACTGCACACGAGTGTGTGTCTGATCGATTCATCCATTATTCGTAAGTTATGAATGGTTGTGTGGTGTCTAATGGTGGCCGTCGAAGGCTAGCTGGCGACAAGAGCGGTTTCATGGATGCTTGGTTGTCAATACGTGCCGCATACGCTTCAAAGGCTCGTCATCCATGACTTCACATTTTACCATCACGCTAGCGTCTGACTGCCCTGGCCTACCGAAACCCCTTCCATCGCTAGCACGCGCTTCCCGCCTAAAACGGTCACTCACTACTGGAATCTGTTACTTTGCCATCTGCCAGCTCTTTGCCGTCTGCCAGCTGATGGAAAAAAGGCTCTTTGCCGTCTGCCTTGGGATAGCAGATGACAAAGAGTTGGCAGATGGCAAAGAGACTGTTTGCCATCAGCTGGCTATTTGCCGTCTGCCAGCTGACGGCAAAGAGGGAAAAGGCAGACGACAAAGAGCCTAGTGGCCCCACGGGGCACGGCGTGGTTAGGTCAACTTCTTTGCCGTCTGCTAGCAGACGGCAATGTCCAATCTTTGTCGGCTGCCAGCAGACGGCAAAGAACAAATAGCAGCCGACAAAGCCGGGGCGGATGGCAAAGAAGAAGCACAACACCCGGATCGATCATGCGGATCGATGACTTGACATCCCCACCCACACCCCATCGGACGCACACCAACGCACGCACCCATGATGCACACGCCCCGAGGGCAGCATCACCCCACCACGTCTCTCTCTGTCCGTTATCCCCACCTCACCCCACCACATCTCTCTCTCCTTTCTCTCCCTCTCGATCCAAATCGGCACACCGGCCGGCCACCACCCGCCACCGCCTTGACCCCCGGCCTTGCCGGCCAACACCTCGCCTGCCGAATCCAGCCTCGCCGGCCACCACCTCTTCCGCCGGCCGCGTCCACTTCCCCCTTCACCGCCGGCCCCGGCCACTTCGCCCGTTGCCCCCGTCGGCCTCCATCGGCCCGCCGGCGCCCGCCACCACCTCATTGGCCGCCATCTCGCCTGCCGGCCCCGGCCCCGTTGCCCCCGCCTGCCTCCGCGTCTCGTCGCTCGTCGACCGCGGCGGCCTCCGCACCCCGTCTGCCCTGCCGGCCTCCATCGGCCCCGGCTCCGTCAGCCCCGCCAGCCTCCGCCGGCCTCGAACCCCGGCCCCGTCCTCGAGGAGAAGTTATAGGACGCGACTGCTAGTTGCTCTGGCGACCACGGGCACAGAGGAGTCCATTCGTTCTTGGAACAAAGTGTGCATGGATACTGTCATGTTCGTATTGTGAAATTTGTCCATTCGTGGATGATGTATTCTGTGTAAATATTGTAATTTTGTACTGTGAAAATTTGTCCGTTCGTCTTCGATTCTTGGAACAAAGTGTGGATGGATAATGTCGTGTTTATTTATAGCCTCTGCACTTGCACTGTTTATTTATTTTAATAAACAAACAAACTTCTTTGCCGTTTGTGATTGTAGGAGGCTGACGGCAAAGCCTCCCGTTAGCGGCTAACGAAGCAAACCCTATCCAGTGGCTTTGCCATCCGTCTGCTTTCTTTGCCGTCAGCTGCTGATGGCAAAGGCCCCTTTGCCGTCAACCACCGAAAGCAGACGGCAGAGTAGCTCTTTGCCGATCCTTACTTTGCCGGAGCCTTTTGCCGTCTGCGGCAGACGGCAAAGACCTTTGTCGTCCGCTGTTCCTGCCTTTGCCGTCTGCCGTGGCAGATGGCAAAGTAGCTGATTCCTGTAGTGACTGTCTCTCCAGAACGGCAATGCCGCATTCACTGGACTTAACTGTAGGTGCAGTAGGTGTGTCACTGACATGCGGGCCAAATGCCCGTTGGGCCCACATGTCAGTGACCCAATCCACCTACAGTTAAGTCACTGATGTAGCATTTGCATTCATGCCCGACGCGACCTCTCACTGGCGCCGGCATTGCAGCAGTGCGACGGCTGAGAGAGCGCCACCCGTGCGGCATCCCGGTGCAAGAGAATGCTCCGCGTTTTAACGACAGCACGGCCATCCTTCCATTCGCCACCCGCATTAATGACACGCGGCTGTCGACGAACCTACTCCGGCACCAGCCGTCCATCCATCTGCCGCGGCTCATTGCCATTCGCCCGCTATATTAACTTGAGCCCCAGCTCCCAGCCATAGCCAAAGACCCACACTCATTCTCCTCCGGTCCCTTCCTTCTGTCGGCACCACTCCAACCATGGCCTCCTGGCGCTCCAAAGCTCTCTTGGACGTACTGTCACAGGAGTAGACGAAGGACATCGGAGGCTCCGCTCTGGGCACGCTCCAAAGCTCTCTTGGACGTACTGTCGCATGAACAAACGAAGGAGATTGCCGGCTCCCCCCCCCCCCGGCCGCCCTCCGCCACCATGACCATGAAGCTGGCGCGCGCGGGGGCACAGTCGGCGGCGAGGAAGAGTATTATGGTAGGTCGCCGCCGCTCTGGTCCCAGAAAGGCCACCTCTCCTCCAAGCAGTCGACGCCAAGCTTGGTGGGATAAAGATCGGCGGCCGATTAGCCGCTTGACGGCGACGTGGAGGAGGAAATCTTCAGAACCTTGTGATTTGGAGGAGGAGATTATCGAGGCAGATGAGGAGGAGGCAAAGGCAATGGCCGGTGATCGTTTAGGTTAGGTTTACAGTAGGTTTTAGTACGGTTTGTGAGAAATATGTAATGAATTTCGTCCAGTTTATAGGTATAAAAAACTAATTCTAAAAAAGAGAGGCATAAAAAAACAATTGTGTCTAAAAAGAGAAAGGTAAAAAACATTTGATAGGAAATAGATAGAGAGAAAGTGAGAAAAAGTTGTAACCTTATAGTCAACACTATGGTAGTATTACATGAGGACGGAGGGAGTGGTGCACATGTCAAGTTCACTGGGCTGTCATGTTTCACACTCCTCCGTCGTAACAGTGGAGACAATAGCTTTCATCAAAAATAAACAATGAATACTTTTTGCTCATCCTCTATGGCCTCATTTGGTTTAAAGGATTTTTACAGGAAAAGCATAGGAACAAAGATTCCAGACAAAAAATTCCTATAGATGCATTCGGTTCGTAGGGAACGCATACGGGATTTTCATAGGAATACTATTCATTTCCTATGTTTTTGGAGGAATCTACACATCCACTCAAATCTCATTTTGTGTGTAGGAACGAGGCAAGACAATTCCTTAGGATGGCAAGTGACATCCTATCAATTTTCTTTACTATTCCTAAATCCTACGTTTTGGTTTCCTCCAAACCGAATGAAGCCTATATCAGAAAGAATACTTTCATTCACCGACATGCGGGATGTCGACCATCCTGGTCCACCTGCCATGCACAAAATTATCCTGGCCCACCCCGTTCGTAGCGCATGCCCAACCTTTCCCACTTTAAGTTGGTCGGACGAAGGAACCATCATGACTTCGTTGAATTCTGCTTCTTCAAGAAAACTTACTGTACCCGCAATACTGCTACCACACGCGAAGACTGGATGGCACTGTACCATGTCATATCACTGAAACCCACTAGGCCAAACTAGCCTGCCTAGGATTTGTACTCCCTCTGTTTCAAAGTTAGTAGTACAAGTTGAGTCATCTATTTTGGAACAGAGGGAGTACGTCTCTGTACTGCTATCATTTTGTGTTGTACGTCTCTGTACTCTTGCTTATCTGTGTCGACTATTGTCTGATCGGTTGCTAAGCCTACAATTTTAGGAGCTTGGGCTATTGGCCGATCGACGACGGATCAGTATAAGCGTACCACGAGCTCATCAGCCCCAACGTTTATCTTCGGTGAGTGTTTTGCAAGTACTATAGCTCGCACGGTAGCTAGCCTACTAACACCAAGAATCATCAAACAAGCCCTGCTGATATGATAAACAGTTCAAACTTAAATCTAAGCATGCCATATATTACACCAAAAGCTGGTGAGGATCCATCTGGTTCCATAACTCGGAGAGGGTTTGCATGATTCACTATCAAACAAAAGTAGCATGTACCGCCCACACAAGACAGTGCACTAGCCCTAAGATGGTTTGATAACACACATCGTTCTGGTAATTAAACACAATGCAAACTACCCTGAAGGATTAGCGCGACCAACTATTTCTTGTCATCGATCTCTCGGGGAATGATCAAAGCACGGATAGCCGCATGGGAATCGATCTCTGGGGCGATGTCCACATGATAGACAGCGGCATCAGAATCGATCTCCGGGGCGATCTCAGCAGGACGGACCGCGACATCAAAAATGATCTCTGGGGCGTTGTCCACAGGACGGGCTGCGACATCAGAATCATTAAGGACGTCCACCGGCACCTGCACAACCCTAACATATTAGCAAGCACATTGCAAATAATCAAAAACCACAACTATGGTAAGCCATTATTTTTTACCTTGTGCAGCTCACCGGGGGATCCCATCCCTCCGGGGGCCATCACCTTGCCAGCGGAATACTTCATCTCAAGGGCGACTATCTCCTCAAACTCGACCTTGAGCCTCGCATAGGTGGCCATTAGAGTTTCTAGGGTAGGCACGGTGGGGCCCTTGCTGTTCTTCCAACTTTCTTTGAGGAGTTCGTCCGCCAATGTCCTCAACTCTTTGGCTAGTGTTTGTTTCTTGGAGTTCTTTGTCTCCATGGGTTGGCCCGCCAACATGGTCAACTCGTTGGTCGGTGCTCGCTTCCTAGAGAGCGCTGTCTCCAGTGGGTTGTCCGCCGACAACTCTTTGCCTAGTGCTCAAACGACAAAAGCCGTGCACTGAAATCTAAGCAGCCAACCGTTTATGGTTGTGCGGGGTGGACTATTTATAGCCACTTGGCAACCCGACCTGATCTGTCCGAAATGACCCTGGGTCACTAAGGAACTGACACGTGTACCAACGGTCGAATTTTGAACTCACACGGCAACTTTACTTGGGCTACAAGTAAAGCTGACTTGTCTGACTCTGGACAAGATTTTCTCTCAAAGTCTTCGCTCGAAGACATAGGATTTGAATTAGGCATCACTTCAGTCATTCTGACTGGTTCTCTTCGACCCCACTTAACAGTACGGTGGTTCCTATGACACAACATGAATGAAATAAAACTACGAAGGATCTAGGTCTTCGAGTTCCAAAAGCTTCATAGGGAGTCTTCTCATGTCATTGTCTTCAATATGAATATCTTCATAAACCACCATTGTCTTCAATGTCTTCGTACATTTTTAGGGGTCATCTCTGGTAGTAAAACCTAATCAATGAGGGACTTCTACCTGTGTTTTCCTGCAATTCTCACAAACACATTAGTCCCTCAGCTAGGTTTGTCGTCAATACTCCAAAACCAACTAGGGGTGGCACTAGATGCACTTACAATCTCCCCCTTTTTGGTGATTGATGACAAACTAGTTGAAGTTTTCAACGGGAAACATAATTTGTGAAATTGTAAAAGAATTGTCTTCATAAGTTGCAAGGGCTCCCCCTGAAGATGTGCATATTAGTAATTTGCTTCTTGAATGCAAATGCACATGGCAGGTTGTACTTGTGGAGATCCACTTCAACTTATGACTATCCACTATGCATGTGAAAGTATATGAAGATAATGACATGCATAATGGAAAATGGACGTCTGCAGAATGAGATGAGTGCGGAATTTATCTTCGCAAAACAGAGTGACAAACAGGTAGCAGACAACCATCAAGGCTAAGTGTTACAACTCAATGAAGCAAATGTAGCAAAAAAACGGGAGTTGTAAGCACGAAGCAAAATGTAGCAAAATATGAAGGCACCCGCCCATAGTGACCCGCTTGAAGACTATAACCATCATATGCTTCTCCCCCTTTTGTCAGTGATGACCAAAAAGGTTTGAAGACATAGAGGTTTCTACGAGTTCCCAGGCGCAGCAGGGTCGGTGGAGTTGTTTGGCGGCGGTGCAGACGAGCTTGGTGCAGATTCGACGCGCGTTGAAGCAGGTGGAGATGATGTCGCGTCGTCTTCTTCTTCAATAATCCGGGCAGACACGGTGGCAGCAGAAGAAGAGAACTCTGACTCTTCAAGTGATGGTGTGCTGCGCATCACCGCTCTTCTTGGAGGCGTGGAGTCAAATTTGAAGTGCTCTGTGAAGCCATCCTCATGCAGTTCAGCTTCAGGGCACATCATGGTGAGGCCCTTCCAAGTGCGGCGACAGGTCTCGTGTGTGACAAATGCATTCTTGGTTGCCAGATTTCTGATGCGATTGACGTCTTGCATGATGCTTCTCATCTGCCTCTTGAGCCAGTCGTGATGCCTATCTTGCTTTTGGTTAAGAGCCACAAGAAGCTCTCTGTTATTGAGTGCACGAGCGCGCTTCTTGGGTCTCTTTGCAGCTGTGCTGTTGGTGGCTTCAGTTGATGCAGGGGCACGTGTGGTGCCAGCCATTGGATACACTCGGGAGAGAGCTTCAACACCTTCAATATTTTGAGTGAAGCTCTGGTGTTCTGCATTCTGAAGACTTAGTGGTTGCTTGGCCGGCTCTGGATATATTGCTTCAGCAGATGTGTCCACATCTGGCAAAAATATCCTATGATTGCAGGCTGAGGGTTGATAGGAGATTGCAGAGTGAAGCTTGATCAGCCTCATAACCCAAGGAGCATAAAACTTTAATCCAAACAGTTCTGAAGCAGACGCTGCAAATTGACGGATGAAGAGATCCTGTGCATTGAAGCATTTGCCATGAAGAATGCAGAAGATGAGAGTCTTCATTGCACCATCAATTGTCGCATATCGAGAGTGTCCCTTGACAGGCCATAGAGTCCGCCTTATGATATGATATATTGTTCTGGGCAAGTACTCTAAGTCTTCAACGAAGAACCTAGTTGGATAGGGTGCATTCGGAGGCAGTGGCTTCATCATTGAGAGCATCTGACTCATATCTGGCTCAGGACGCTGAAATATGCTCTCAATTGCCTCAGCATGGAGTTGGCACCCTTCTTCAAAGAATTCGCCAGGAGTGGGAAGGCCGGTAAGCTCAATTAGGTCGAAAGCATTGGCTTCATGATGGATATTGCCTGTCATCCACTCCAGAATCCATGTCTTCGGATCTCTGTTATAGCCTTTGATATGCACAGTGGCATAGAACTGGAGCAGAAGCTCTTCGTTCCAGTGCTCTTCATCAGTGATAAATGGCAGCAAACCCACTTGCTTGAAGCAATCCAGTGCTTCTTCCAGACCAGGCAGACCAGCAACAGCTTCAACCTCAAGGCGCTTGTGAGGAAAGATGCGGCCTTGGTTGTAAAGGATGCATGAATAATAGCTGCGCTGTTGATGGCTCCAGAACCTATCTGATACAATCCGTTCCCTTGAATAAGGGTTCTTGGAGCGGTTGAAAAACGTGTTATCTGCCCTGAAGCCGTTGATGTTGAAGGAACCAGGAGCTGATGCAGGACCTGGGAACCTTGGTAGTCGTGGGATCGGCTTCTGGACCTGGGGCCTGTGCGCAATATGATAGTTGAATTGTGGTCCGGCAGCAGACTCAGGCACAGAATGTTCAGGAGCAGTAGCTTCGGTGTCTTCTGAAGCTGTTGTTGGGGAGGGCTCCACATTTGCTTCGGCGTTGTTTGTGGCAGCCTCAACATTTTCAGCTTCAGGCACGTTCTCCTTGAGAACTGCTTCTTGTTGGTGCGGGGGAGTTGGAGCTTGTGGTATTTCTGCTTGCTCTTCGGCTGATGCAGCCGGAATGTCTTCAGCAGCCTGAGCCCTTGGCCCTTTGCGAAGCCTACGGAGTGTAGGCGCCGGTGGAGTTGCAGTGGGTTGGGGCTCATCTTCCTCCTGTGGGCGATCTGCCCACGACGCATCTTGTGTGATTGGCGTCAATGGACGACCAATACTGATCTGTTCGCTTGTCTCAAGCTGAGGAAGGGCTGCATCACCTTGCACATTGTCTTGGAGACCAATGTCTTCAGCAGCGTAGGGTTCGTCTGCTGGAATGTCTTCAGTGTTGGGTTCATGCACAGTCAACTGACGATCTGTGTCAGGATAGCGGACGCAGAGGGGTTCAACTATCAGGGCCTCTGTGGGAGCAGCCCGAGATTTCTTGGTCTTGCGCTTCTTGATGATGGGTTCAGAAGGAGAGGCTTCAGAACGTTTTCTCTTCTTAGCTTCAGCCTCTGCAGTCCGTGTCTTCTTGTGCTGTGAGGCGGTTGATCGACTCTTTGGCTTCGAGCCAGTCGTTGCAGCGGGGAAGACAAGCGGAGCAGTTTCTGACCTTGGCGCTTCAGGTTCGGGCACAGCCGCCTTCTTTTTCTTCTTCGCGGCCATCCTGGGGTCAATGCCGGGACGCCCAAGTGCCTTGCGCTTTTCTGCCTCATTGTAGGCTTGCACGCAGCGATCAGCCAAAGTCTTCATGCGTTCTCGCGAGCCTTGAGCTTCGGCACGCGTCTTCAGGAAGTTCTCTTTCAGCTCGTGCAACATGATCTTGAAGTTTTTCACTTCTTGCACACTGAGCTTGGCCACGTGCTTCTTGAACTGAGCCTTTTCATGATCAATTTTCTACTTCAGTTCTACAATTCGCTGGGCTATTGCAAGTTCTGAAGCAATTGCACCTTGAAAGGCAACGCTGAGGCCTATGGGTAGCTGCAGATCATTGAAGCTTATGTCTGGTGTGTCAAACCATTCATCGATGAAGTTGTGGATGATGGCGACATCAAACAGAGGTAGATTGTTGAAGATTTCAGCCTCCTCCTTGCTCTTGATGAGCTGCTCAAGAGCATCATCTCCAAGATCTTCATCACTTGAGAGATCAATGGCTTAGCAGCGCAGAATGTCAGCAGCTGTGAGCTCTTTGCCTGTGTGTGGCTGAGGCTTCTTGGCTTCTTGGGGCTTGGACACTCGTGATAAGCCTTCTGACTGCACACTGGCTTCAGGAGGTGCAGTTGCTAAAGGCTTCACTCTTGCGATCTTGGGAGAAGCGGCTGGCTTTGAAGATTTTGGAGCTTTTGGCTTCTTCTGCTTTGGCTTTGGAGCAGCAGGGGCGTCATCTGACTCAGTATCTGCTGGAGGGTCATTCACAGCAGTCCCTTGGACTAGGATGCGAGTGATGAGGCCTGCAAGATTGGCATACGGCCCGATGATATTGGGATCGGCGTTGCGTGTGCCATCTGCCCTTGGTGAGGAGGGACCAGGGTTGAAGTCAAGCCCAAATTTCTTCTTGTTTATCTTCGCTGACTTTTGTGCAAACTAAAAGTTGCGCTTGAAGAGATTATCATCGCGGCACCAGAGAAGTGATGACGGATGTGCCTCAGCTGGCTGTGGTCCTCTCACCATGCATGGATAGAAGCCTTGAGCAATGGCTTCGTCTCTGGACCTGGGTACGAGATTTTTGTATAATACATCTCCCCACGGTCTCTTGATGGCGCACTTCTCCGCATATTCCTGAGTGACAAAGCGGTAGTGGAACCATTGCTCTGCCCAATATCTTTGAATCCATTGGATTCGTGTCTTGCACTGACCATAGCTTTCTTCAGGATCAGTTTTGTACATCTCTGCCAATTCATCAGGCAGATCTTTGGACGTTTCACCACGTCGCTGTCTGCCTCCCTTCCTTGCTGCTGTTTCTGAAGCCATGAATAACTTGGAAGGCTTCAAGATGTTCAAAGGCTTCAAAGGCTTCCTTTTGCAAGAACTGGCTTCAGGCGAGTTGATGTGATGCTGCAAGTACTCTGCAAATGAATGCAGACTATGAGAACCAAAGGATTCTCCCACGGACATGTACCTGTGACAGCATTAAGGAGCGAGGGAAGGGGAAGAGGTCATATGCATTCTTAGAAGATTTTGAAGATAAATCGGTTTAGAAGACATTGACCTCATTATGCGAAGACATTCACTTATATATAAGAAGTTGGTTCCAGATTTGTACGAACCCATAGATCAGTACAAGTGAGGAATCTAACTACATTATGAAGCACAAGTGAATATACTAGGCATGTTATGAGATGCAGCGAGAGATTTAACTGGTGTGAAGAGAAACTTCTTATGGCAGAAAGTGACTGAACTGTAGGATCAAAAGAGGCTGTTAAAAGAGGTTTTATTTACCACACTTGGAACTGCTAGACGAAGTGAGAGTTGAGGTCGAGCAGTTCAATCCTCCGTGCCCTAACTTGGCAACGGAAGACACCTACGGCGACGGCGGAGAGAGCGATGTCCGCTGTCGGTGTGAAAACGGTGTCGGAGAGGTTGCGGCAGTGAAGCGCTTCGTCGCCGGCGTCGTCGAGTGCTAGCGGTGGCGCTAGGGTTCGTGCGAGGGTGGAAGAAGGAGATAATGACCGCAGTGAATCGTGTATTTATAGGGATAGAGGTGGCACTGTGCTATTACGCAGGTACCCATGGCGGTTCGCATTTGAGGCACGCGTGGCCAGTTAGAGGAAGATTGGGATTTGTTCCATGTCCCACGCACGCCTAAATTGTCGGGCGGTCGTTCCTTCTTCTCCGGATCTTATGTGGAGGAATGAGCATTAAAAACGGACTTTTATGGTTGTCACTATGTCTTCAGCTGACAAGGACACAGTGAAGACATTTTACAGTTTCAACAGAATGCATATGACTTGGAGAGATAGAGTTTGAGATAGAAAGCATAGAGAGGTTAGGGTCCGATCACATTCAGTTAGTTCAAAAGATTCAACCAAGAAGACATAGCTATAAGTGAATGCTGTAGAGGACAGAACATCAGTACATATATATCCATATAATCAACGCAGTGAAGATAATCATGAATACATATTGAGAATGAAACCAAACCAATTGTGAAGACATTGAGAGGTAACGCCATGAGAGAAGCACTTCAAAATGGAATGTTTGGTGGTGGCGTTACCCACCGTATAGGAAGTATTAGACCCAGACACGGCGCACAATTATCGTGGCGCTCCGAAGTCAAATTCCACATTAATGTATTCACACTTAGAATGTATGTCTTCATTGTTTGAAGATATACGCTACTTCGTGTGTTGCGCATCTAAGTCATCAATATGCTTAAGTGTTAGGGTGTGTGCCTGATCACAGGACATTTGAGGATTCCAAGATATTTAGCTCACACCGTAACTTGCAAAATCTCTTCTCATCCAAGGGCTTTGTGAAGATATCTGCCAATTGCTCTTCAGTGTTGACGTGTATGATATCAATGTCTTCCTTCACAACATGATCTCTGAGAAAGTGATGACGAATTTCAATGTGCTTTGTCTTCGAGTGCTGAACTGGGTTGTTGGCAATCTTGATGGCGCTTTCGTTGTCGCAGTAAAGTGGCACTTGCTTCAGATGAATGCCATAATCCTTGAGTGTTTGCTTCATCCACAGAAGCTGAGCGCAGCAAGATCCAGCAGCAATGTATTCAGATTCAGCAGTGGAGAGTGATACACAGTTCTGCTTCTTTGAAGACCAACATACAAGTGATCGTCCCAGAAAGTGACATGTGCCTGATGTAGACTTGCAATCAACTTTGTCACCAGCATAATCAGCATCCGAAAATCCAACTAAATCAAACTCTGAGCCCTTTGGATACCATAATCCTAGAGTTGGGGTGTGAGCCAAATATCGAAGAATTCGCTTCACAGCTAAGTGATGCGACTCCTTTGGTGTCGCTTGAAATCGAGCACACATGCAAACACTAAGCATGATATCTGGCCTAGATGCACATAAATAAAGCAAAGACCCAATCATGGAGCGGTATACCTTTTGATCGAACTCTTTACCATTGTCGTCGGGACCCAGATGATGCTTGGCTGGCATTGGTGTTGTGAAGCCTTTGCAGTCTTGCATACCGAACTTCTTCAGGCACTCTTTAAGATATTTCTCTTGAGATATGAAGATGCCGTTGCGTTGTTGCCGTATTTGAAGACCGAGAAAGAACTTCAGCTTCCCCATCATGGACATCTGATATTGCTCTTGCATCATGTATCCAAACTCTTCACTATACTTCTGATTGGTGCAGCCGAAAATAATGTCATCCACATATATTTGGCACACAAACAGTTCACCATCATATGTCTTCGTGAAAAGAGTGGGATCCAGGGAACCAGGTATGAAGCCTTTGCTTTTCAGAAAGTACTTGAGTGTATCATACCAGGCCCTAGGGGCTTGTTTGAGGCCATACAGTGCCTTGTTGAGCTTGTATACCATATCAGGATGTTTTGGATTTTCAAAGCTAGGTGGTTGTGCAACATACACTTCTTCTTCAATCTTGCCATTGAGAAAGGCACTTTTCACATCCATCTGATAGAGAAGTATGTTATGATGATTTGCATAGGCCAGCAGTATGCGTATGGCTTCAAGCCTAGCCACAGGAGCAAATGTTTCATCGAAGTCAATGCCCTCCACTTGAGTATATCCTTGAGCAACTAGACGAGCTTTGTTTCTGACAACTTGACCATGCTCATCTTGCTTGTTGCGGTATATCCATTTGGTGCCTATTATGTTGTGCTTCCATGGATCAGGACGCTTAACCAGTTCCCATACATTATTCAGCTCAAACTGTTGAAGCTCTTCTTGCATAGCTTGAATCCATTCAGGTTCCATGAAGGCTTCTTCAACTTTCTTGGGTTCTGATATTGAGACGAATGCGAAATGCCCACAGAAGTTTGTTAGCTGAGTTGCCCTTGAACGAGTGAGTGGACCAGGTGCATTGATGTTGTCCAGTATTTTGTCAATTTGTACTTCATTTGCAACACGAGGGTGTGTGGGGCGAAGACTTTGCTCTTGCTGATCTATGTGGTCATTTGAAGGTATATCTTCAGGCTGAGCATTGTCTTCATGTGGATCAGGTGCTGAGATGATAAGTTCTTCTTCAGGTTGAGCTTCAGAAGGTACAATTTCTCCAGTTCCCATAAGCTTGATTGATTCATTTGCTGGAACTTCATCTAGCACATTTGGCAATTGTTCTCTTTGTGATCCATTGGTTTCATCAAATCGCACATCCACTGTTTCAACCACTTTGTAGTGGAAGAGATTGAAGACTCTGTAGGAGTGCGAATCCTTTCCATATCCAAGCATGAAGCCTTCATGTGCTTTTGGTGCAAACTTTGAGGTGTGGTGTGGGTCCTTGATCCAGCATTTTGCGCCAAATACTCTGAAATAACTGACATTTGGCTTCTTGCCAGTTAGGAGTTCATAGGATGTCTTGTTTAGAAGCTTGTGAAGATAAACACGATTGATTGTATGGCATGCAGTATCAATGGCTTTAGTCCAGAATTTTCTTGGAGTCTTGTATTCATCTAGCATTGTTCTGGCCATCTCAATGAGTGTTCTGTTCTTGCGTTCGACAACGCCATTCTGCTGTGGCGTGTATGGAGCTGAGAATTCATGTGTGATGCCCAAGGTATCCAGATATGTATCAAGGCCAGTGTTCTTGAATTCAGTGCCATTGTCACTTCTGATGTGCTTTATCTTAGCGCCAAAATTGTTCATAGCTCGATTTGCGAAGCGTCTGAAGACATCCTGCACTTCAGTCTTGTAAAGGATTATGTGCACCCAAGTATATCTAGAATAATCATCAACAATTACGAAGCCATAGAGGCATGCAGAAGTAGTAAAAGTTGAGTAGTGAGTGGGACCGAAAAGATCCATGTGAAGCAGTTCGAAGGGTTGAGTAGTGGTCATGATTGTCTTCGAAGGATGTTTTGCCCTTGTCATCTTCCCTGCTTCACAGGCACCGCATAAGTGATCTTTCTTGAACTTGACGCCTTCAATGCCTATGACGTGCTTTTTCTTCGCAAGGGTGTGGAGGTTCCTCATGCCAGCATGCCCAAGCCTTCGATGCCAAAGCCAGCATTCTGAAGTTTTTGCAAGAAGACATGCTGCAAGTTGTGGCCCTGCTGAGAAATCTACCACATACAAATCACCTTTCCTATACCCTTCAAACACTAGAGATTTGTCAGATTCCATTAGCACCAGGCAGCGATATTTGCCAAACATTACAATCATATTCAAATCACAAAGCATTGAGACAGACATTAAGTTGAAGCCAAGGGATTCAACAAGCATGACTTTATCCATGTGTTGATCCTTTGAGATTGCAACTCTACCTAGACCCAATACCTTACTTTTACCAGTGTCAGTGAATGTAATGTGGCTCTTGTCGGATGGACGTAAAGTTGAGTCCATAAGAAGGCTTCTTCTGCCAGTCATGTGATTTGTACACCCACTGTCAATAATCCATTCTGAAGACTTTGAAGTCGCTGGTATCGTACCCTACAGTGCAGTTAGGGGGATAGGCTTCACGAAGAATGTTGTGAAGCATAAACATTTGACGAACCAGTGGGTTATGAAAACTTAGATCCAGATTAGGACTAATGGGGAGAGTAGCATGCGATTTAGGAACGAAGTACATAATGATGCCATTTGGGCAGTTTATCTTGCGCCCCACAAGATTTTTATGGTCCCCAGCAATAGCATCAGAAGGTTTTGTTTTTGTGCTGGAGACCTTTCCCTGCAAAAAAAGTTAAGCTTTCTTAACCACCCACATCTTCAAGGGTGGCTTAGAAGCTATGAGTCTAAGAGCAGCATCTGAGAATTTTGGCTTTGAAGCCTTAGCAAACAGTCTAGCAGGGGGCAATAATACTCATAGGCATAAGCAGAATAATTTTTGGTCATATGAATATGACGGTTCGATGAACCGCTCTCATATTCATATGCCTGAGTATGGTTTCCCTGCAAAACATTTGCGTTAGTGTGACTCAGGTGAGTCCTCTGTCTGTATGAAGCCTTTGGACCGAGGTTTGTCTTCTTCAAGTGAGGTGTCATGAAGACATTCACAGGAAGATTTTCCAGACATGTTTTTGGAACCCAGATCTTCTTCATAGCCGGTCCATTCCTGCAGTTAGTACCAATGTACCTGGCAAACACTTCACCATTCTGATTCTTAAACAGTTTATAGTTTGCATCAAAGGATTCATCAATGATAATTGGGTTAGCACAAGTGAAGCCAGATAAATTGGATGGATCTGCTGAAAGTTCCTTTGCAGCAACCCATGTAGTTTTGGGGTACTGCTCAGGTTTCCAGTAAGAGCCATCTGCATTGATTTTCCTCATGAACCCAACACCCTCTTTCCTAGGGTTTCGGTTCAGAATCTGCTTCTTAAGGACATCACATAATGTTTGATGCCCTTTCAGACTTTTGTACATCCCTGTTTCAAGCAATGTCTTCAACCTAGCATTCTCATCAGCAATAGCAGTGGTATCCTCAGCAGAGGGGTTAGTTGCCACATCAACAGTTGAAGATATTGGAACAGTAGTAGCAGTGGAACATTCAGCAACAGAATTAGCATTATTACGCTCAATGCATTTAAGACATGGTGGTTCAAATCCTTCCTGAGCGGGACTGATCTGTTCGGCGCGAAGTGACTCGTTTTCCTTTTGAAGATCTTCATGAGCCACCCTCAATTTCTCGAGTTCTTGCTTCCTTTGAAGATAGTCATAGGATAGTTTTTCATGAGTTGTTGAGAGAGTATCATGACGATCTTCAAGTTCCTGATACTTAACGTGAAGGTTTTTTATGTCTTCAATTAAGGATTCAGATCGAGTCATTTCAGCACCCAACAGATCATCGCTTCTGTCTAACAGTTTTTGAATATGTTCCATAGCCTTCTGTTGTTCAGTTGCAATTTTAGCAAGTGTTTTGTAGCTAGGTTTTGAATCACATTCAGAGTCATCGTCACTGGATGTTTCATAGAGAGTGGTGCGTGTGTTTACCTTGGCACCGCGTGCCATGAAGTAGTAGGTAGGAGTGGAGTCGTTCTTGTCATTTGCGTCGGTGTCGGTGATGCAATTATTGACTTCAGTGTTGAAGATGGACTTGGTGACGTATGCTGTAGCCAGACTCGCAGTGCCAGAATCAGACTCCTCCTCAGATTCCACCTCTGCCTCCTCAGATGCGGATTCCTCCTCTGAATCCATCTCCTTGCCTACAAACGCACGCGCCTTGCCAGATGAGCTCTTCTTGTGTGATGAAGACTTTGATGAAGACTTGGAAGAAGACTTTGAGTGTTTCTTCTTCTTCTTGTCGTCAGAATCATATTCCTTGCTCTTCTTCCTCCTTCTGTTCTCATTGTCCCACTGTGGACACTCAGAGATGAAGTGCCCAGTTTTCTTGCACTTGTGACATGTTTTCTTCTTGTAGTCATGAGCAGAAGCTTCATCATTCCTTGAGCTTGATCGTGAAGATTTTCTGAAGCCTTTCTTCTTGGTGAATTTTTGAAACTTCTTCACTAGCATTGCAAGTTCTCTTCCAATGTCTTCAGGATCATCAGAACTGCAGTCAGATTCTTCTTCAGATGAGGAGACAGCTTTTGCCTTCAAGGCACGAGTTCGCCCATAGTTTGGACCGTAGATATCTCTTTTCTCAGAAAGCTGAAACTCATGTGTGTTGAGCCTCTCAAGTATGTCAGACGGATCGAGTGTCTTGAAATCAGGACGTTCTTGAATCATCAGGGCCAGAATGTCAAACGAACTATCAAGTGATCTTAGCAGCGTCTTGACGATTTCATGTTTGGTGATCTCAGTAGCGCCGAGGGCTTGAAGCTCATTTGTGATGTCAGTGAGCCGATCAAAGGTGTGCTGGACATTCTCATTGTCATTTCGTTTGAAGCGGTTGAAGAGATTGCGAAGGACACTGATTCTTTGATCTCTCTGGGTTGATATGCCTTCATTAACTTTGGAGAGCCAATCCCAGACCAGTTTGGATGTCTTCAAGGCACTCACACGGCCATACTGTCCTTTGGTCAGATGACCACAGATGATATTCTTGGCAGTAGAGTCCAGTTGAACGAACTTCTTGACATCAGCAGCAGTGACACCTTCTCCAGCCTTGGGAACGCCGTTTTCGACGACATACCATAGGTCGACGTCAATGGCTTCAAGATGCATGCGCATCTTATTCTTCCAGTAGGGATATCCAGTTCCATCGAAGACGGGACAAGCAGCGGAGACTTTGATTATCCCTGCAGTCGACATAGCTAAAACTCCAGGTGGTTAAACCGAATCACACAGAACAAGGGAGCACCGAGCTCTGATACCAATTGAAAGTGCGTTATATCGACTAGAGGGGGGTGAATAGGCGATTTTTATGAAAGTCTTCAAAACGTGAGAGTTGTGAAGACAAACAGTGAAGATCATGCCTATTACTATGCAGCGGAAGTTAGATTACACTAGGCCAGCCATGGTCATGTATTCAATAGAGTGAAAGCGCAATGACAAACAGCTTCAGTGTAATAAGGATCAGGTAGGAAGAAATTATGAAGCCAAACAGATCATACATTCATGTTGTGAAGACAAAAGATAAAGCAAGCATGCAATGGCTTCACAATGAATAACTGTAAGCGAAAGGAAGTGAAGATGAAACCAGTGACACGTTGAAGACAATGATTTGTTGGACCAGTTCCAGTTGCTGTGACAACTGTACGTCTGGTTGGAGCGGCTAGGTATTTAAACCAAAGGACACACAGTCCCGGACACCCAGTCAAGGACACTTAGTCCAAGACACCCAGTCCTCACCGTTTTCTCCTTGAGCTAAGGTCACACAGACCTCGCCCAATCACTCAGGTAAGTCTTCAAGGTAGACTCCCAAACCTTCACAGACTTCGTTCACTGACAATCCACAATTTCTCTTGGATGCTCAGAACGCGACGCCTAACCATCTGGAGGATGCACAGTCCTCAAGTGTAATAAGTCTTCAAATCACACAGACACGAAGACTTAAGTGATGCCCAATTTACTCTGGCTCTGGGTGGTTAGGGCTTTTCTCCTCACTGGGAATTTTTCTTTCAAAGGCTTCGAGGTGGGTTGCTCTCAAACGACAAAAGCCGTGCACTGAAATCTAAGCAGCCAACCGTTTATGGTTGTGGGGGGTGGACTATTTATAGCCACTTGGCAACCCGACCTGATCTGTCCGAAATGACCCTGGGTCACTAAGGAACTGACACGTGTACCAACGGTCGAATTTTGAACTCACACGGCAAC
The DNA here is from genome assembly GCF_056163025.1 of Triticum urartu. Taxonomy (NCBI): domain Eukaryota; kingdom Viridiplantae; phylum Streptophyta; class Magnoliopsida; order Poales; family Poaceae; genus Triticum; species Triticum urartu. The sequence continues at coordinate 502,475,563 of NC_141878.1, forward strand.
TTTACTTGGGCTACAAGTAAAGCTGACTTGTCTGACTCTGGACAAGATTTTCTCTCAAAGTCTTCGCTCGAAGACATAGGATTTGAATTAGGCATCACTTCAGTCATTCTGACTGGTTCTCTTCGACCCCACTTAACAGTACGGTGGTTCCTATGACACAACATGAATGAAATAAAACTACGAAGGATCTAGGTCTTCGAGTTCCAAAAGCTTCATAGGGAGTCTTCTCATGTCATTGTCTTCAATATGAATATCTTCATAAACCACCATTGTCTTCAATGTCTTCGTACATTTTTAGGGGTCATCTCTGGTAGTAAAACCTAATCAATGAGGGACTTCTACCTGTGTTTTCCTGCAATTCTCACAAACACATTAGTCCCTCAGCTAGGTTTGTCGTCAATACTCCAAAACCAACTAGGGGTGGCACTAGATGCACTTACAAGGTTTTCTTCAAGAAAGGGGAGAAAGGGCTTCAACGAGCGTGCCATTGAAATGATGGTTGCTTCGTCCAGTCCAACTTCAAGGCCACTTTACCACTTCTGGTAAAGGTGTGGGTTTTGTGATATGACGGGTCATGACGGCCACACCAGGGTGACCGGTGAGTCCCGACTATAGCACCTCGCTGTGATTTGGTGGATGGCACGCGGGCCCGGATGCTTTAATGCCCCGCATGTAGATAGAGCGGCTAGTCATATAGGAGTACTCAATATTGTGCACTGCGACCAAGGCGGAGAGGAAAACGAGAGAACTACACATTTATTTACGGTGTAGATTCACTCATTTTCCTCTAGCACTACTCATTTAGGGCGTAGTCTAGTCACTTGTTGAAATCTCTAGAAAGGAAAATACTCCTTTCCGGTTTACAGGGCTATACTAGCAAGTAGTACTACAATAGTGGGCTCAAATAGCAATTTTGTCTCATGCAAGAGCCTGGCTATATGCGTGCTCCAAGCCCTTCTCGACCCACTTTTGGGTGTTTGGTAGGGTGTATGAAGGGTGCATGAGTCCACGCTAGCTTAACACAAATACACTAGGAGCATGCGTGAGAAGAGCATGCATGAAGAGGGGTGCTGGGATGAGCATGCACAAAGAGGGAACAACTATGCTGAGATGAGAATGCAACCAAACACACTGTGGCGAGCGTTTGCAACTGCCATGTTCGGGTTGCGCTTGGCTCTTCGCCTCTTCGAGAAGACGAACAATGATGTTACTACTACTTCTACAGTATCGAATCCACTGCTGCATGTTCGTCCACCGTGTGCGGGAGGGATAGCTTGTTGTAGCACTCTATAAGGCTAGTTGTAATGGGAGTATCATAGGTAGTACTCCCTCCGTTCCTAAATATTTATCTTTCTACATATTTCAACAAGTGACTACATACGGAGCAAAATGAGTGAATCTACACTCTAAAATATGTATATATATACATCCGTATGTGGTAGTGCATTTGAAATATCTAAAAAGGAAAATATTTAGGAACGGAGGGAGTATCATGCATACCAACTAGGCAAATTTGATGAGGTGGCATAGAAGTAAATGAAGAAAGAGAGGGTTGAATATTATATCATAATACTGTATCATATTAAATGTTGTGCTACTATGTGTCATGCATGCTAATAAATGAAGTCATCGATGATAGTAACATATGATACTATGCACTATGGATCTGTAGTATATCATACACTAGTATCATATGCATGATACTAGTATTTCATTATGACCAGCCTAAGAAAAAGCCTATCCTCGTCTGCGAGCCACCGCACGCATGGGCGAGGGAGAAGGCATGTAGTAGTAAAATCAAGCTTCTCCTCATTGTACGAGTTGATGCGACACATCATAGCACTGGCCCCACATGGTTACCTCTAAACTTGGCTGAAAGACCCGGAGTGTACAATATATTTGCTGCAACCTCACATTTACCCCACCACAAATTAAAATATATATTCCTGTCTTGACCAGATGAGCGTGCAAACTACAATCACCAGGATGACAGGTAGGGCCAGAAGATTATTTTAATCAAAAAAAGCATGGAGTCGACCCCAACGATTTTAAGCTTACAGGCATGGTACACGCTATCCTAGACTACTCTACACATGAAACTGCCATACGAGCGTCCGGGCTATGCTTGGCTCTTTGCCTCTTCAGGAAGTCAAACAATGATGGAGTACTGCTACAGTGGAGGAGTACTACAGTATGCTTCTGGCCATCTAACACCGAATGAACTGCTGCATGTCCACCGCGTGCGGGAGGGAGAGCGTGTAGTGAAAGCTTCTCCTAGTCTTGCCAGCCACCACGCTCATGGGCGAGGGAGGGACGCAGCTTCATTGACTTATTGCTCCTGCCTTTGCGTGAATGACAGGTGGGCCCAATAGGTGGGTGGCCCACCTGTAATGCAGCCAAAGGCAGGTGCGGTTAAGGCGAGAGGGTGTTGTAGTAATCCAAGTTCTTGTTGTACGAGTTGACGCAACACATCAAAGCACTACACTCGATATATTTCAATAATTTGCATTTACCGATGCATTAATTATAACGCATGCATGCATGCCGTGACTCTCCTTTTGATACTTGCATGTGTTGATTTAATGCACCTTGCCAAATTTTGACTATAAATTTAACTAACCAAATGTTCATGCATGTCACAAAAAATTACATCATTGAAAACTATGTTCAAATACGAATCAAACGATATAATTTTTGTTAACATGCACTAACATTTTGTCAGTTAAATCTTTGGTCAAAATTTAGCACCAATTACAAAGGGGCCCAATAAATATTGTACTCTCACATTTTGTTTTGAGGATACTCCCATATAGAAAATACAAATAATAATGCATGTTGGGGCAGCCCACGTTTTCGATAATTTTAGCCGTGGGCTTGTTCACAAATTTTACAAGGGGGTGGTTGTTCATTTAATGGAGGGTCTTGTACTAGACTTGAATGATATAAAGTGCGACCTGGCACACCATAAAACCACTTGGAATAAGCGGGTAGCTATCTCAAAAAACAATCAACAACTCAAAAAATGGTGACCTGGCACGTACAGAATTTTAAATGATTGTTTTGATGGAGTGAAAAAGGAAAACTACCCCACTACGTATATATAGGCCGGAGCCTCCGCGCTTGCTTGCTTGGGTTGCTCTATTCACACACTCTCATCCTATCCAGATCTAAACAAGATAGCGGTCATAACACTGTCTTTCTCCCTTCAAAAAATATTGTCTTTCTATCCTCACCGTTGGTTAGCGATCCGGACGTATCCCCCTCCGCAGGTGAAGGGGAGGAGGGGCAACGTTTAGGCCCTCGTCGATAGCGAGGGAGGAGAACCACTGTCGGCCGCACCGTTATCTCTGGCCGACCGCCGGCACGGGAGGTCCTCCGATCCCTTCGTCATTGCCCTAGTGTGGGAGGATCTGGCCTCCCGCCGCCCACCTATACATCCCAACAACCTTCAGGTATATCTTCCTTTGAAACCGCCCAAGCTCTACCTCCCTAGCTCGCTACGTTGTTGCATGTGCATCATTTTCTACCTCTCAGCCCCTCTCGATTGGATGGTCAACCGACACATATTTTTTCTTCTATCGTTAGAGGTAAAGCTAATTCATGGAGTCGAATCTTGTACTTGGTTCAAACAAGAAATAAAGCGGGGGTAGAGGAATTTAGTATGTACACCAGACTTGGTACAAACAGGAAGGAAAGGGGGTGAAAGTAGTATAGACTGGTCATCCAACCGGTCTCTTGGTCGAAAAGGGAAATATAGGGGAAACGTTGTACACTCTGGTATGACCAGGACTAGATTTGCTAACCACACATAGGAGTAGGTGGCTAGAGTGAACAAAAATGGGACCAGCCCAGATATGTTTCTTGGATATTTGTTTCTCGGGGCAACAAACTCTGAATCACCACTTTATGCCCTAGTTTAGGTACATGGTGTTGGACTGCTAGTGCACCCACTCTCCCATGCCCTTATACCAAATATTTAGCTGTTCTTAATCTAATGCCCCTGGTAAAATGAAGCCATGCCACCGTTATAAGCCATGACAAGTTTAGCCAAATGTTTTTGCCTGTAATTGTTTGAGATTCTGACTGTTTCCTCTATAGCTTTTTGTGCAAATAGAGATATCCATTTCACCTAGTTGCTGTTGTGACCTTTTGGTGCACTACACAAAACACTTCTTAAAAGAAGTGACTTTTGTGATGTTTAACTGAAATGTCAAAATGGAGCAGTTGGTTCATTTCGGTGGAACTGCACAAAAGGAGATCTGTGTTCCAATCCTCATCATCCATATTGGCACCATAACCTTCCTTTAGGTAAGAATGATATTTAATGCATGTGTTCATCTCTATTTTGTGACTGCCATGAGAAAATAATGCTATTGTTTACTAGTACACTTGTACTCCCTCACTGAGAAAACCAATTCTGAAATAGAAGGCCAATCATGTACTTGGTTTCACCAACTGGCGAGGAGAAAGAGAAACAGAGCATGAAGAGGAAGAAGAAGAAGAAGAAGAATAAACAGTGCCAAGGTGATCTTGCTGAAGCCGAGGCCTCAGTCGAGGCCATTCATGGGCACCGGCAACGTCTACCTTACATGTGAGACGATCCTCCAGGGAGCCCTTCCACTTCTGTGTATTGTCCATCATGAATTTGATGATACTATTAGAGTAATATGCTAATGTCTTTCTATCCTTTCTCACTAAGCTAATGAAGGTTTCACCTTGTTCCAACTTGTGCAAACAGGGATCATGTTGTGCCAATCATACACTTTAGTGGAACTACACAAGACAATACAATGAGCTGTATCCCAGCCAGTGCTTTAACTCTGCTGGAAGTTCTTGATAATCTTTCGATATAATCTCAGCACTGGTAAACAAGAGTGATTTCACCCATACATTTGAAGTGCACAAAAATATATACTATTGAGTGATTCCAGTGAGTGCTTTATCATATCTTCTGGGACTACATGAATAAGATTTTTTTCTCAGGTTGGTACCGACCTAAGGCCTTCATCCATATTAGTTTGTTGTCATCTCTATTTTTATCATGCTACTGTCATGATAAACTCCTTTATCTTTGGACGTTAAAGTTTTGCAACCTATGATACATGGCAATGCTTTGAGTGTTGTGCTAATTGGCACTGATTAAATAAACTAATACCTCTCTTTAAGCAAGACTACTATGTTGCTAACTTTACCCACTAAGATAATGAGGGTGCTTCTATTTGTTAGTGTATGTTTCATCAACTAGTACCACTATTACAGTAATCTCACTCTCTTAATATATGTGCCAACAGGGATGCTCGATTTTGGTGGAACTGCACAAAAAACTTTGGGTGCTTCATTGCCTCGACAACTTCCTTCCTTTCCTGTCAGTTGCTAATTTGGGCTTGCTTCCTTCGTTTGATATCAGTCGCTTCGCTTATCTTGGCTTCCAGTCAAAGAAAATAGTAATTGATATGCTACCTCACACAGGTTGGTACTGGTCTTTATCCTGATTATTGTGCTTGTCATATGTATTGGTAATTTGGTATTGTGCTACTGTTTGCCGATTCCATAAAGGAGTAACTTGGATCCTGAACTCGTAGGCAAATCATTACATTGGGTGACTTCAGTAGAGCTGCACAAAAAGATCAGATGGAGAAATACGTATGTTGCTGCTATGTACTCCAAAGTTCACTCAGACAAACAGCGATGTTGACAAGAAGTGCCTATATTCATTTGAGTATCAACCGGTGTCAACCAATTATCAAACTCCAAGTATTAGGAGAGTGAACGCCCAAAATATTGCTTGGAACATAGCCCAGAAAAACGAAGTCTAGTCTTTGGTCCCAACTTGTGCCTTTTGGTTATCGACACATATGGTAGAGAACTGTATGGCATGGAGTCTAAAGATTCCAGACAAGTTGGTTGACGTGTATATTCATCTGGCACTTAATCAGTCTGCACGCCAGGGATGCTCCATTTCACTTGAACTACACAAAAAAATTGGGTGGTTCATTTTCTCAACCGCCTCCTTTCATGTCTGCAATGTAGAATTTTGGCGAGCTACAGGACCAAGATGAGCCAGTAAACTAGCTGGATGAAAGTAGTGGCCAAGTTGCTCAAACCTCCCTCGGCACGAGGCCACTATTTGAGGATAAACCTACAAGGAAAGTTCAGATTGTCGGTGCTGCCTCTTATGTACTGGAAAGTTTACTCGTACAAGCATTAATTTTAGCAAGAAGTACCTCCAACTGAACACCATTTACCAGTCTGTACCCTAGGTAATTAAAGTTCGTCCATGGATGATATTGCCTGTGATCTCAATCATTTGGTTGCATAACCATACTGAACATGTGTATATCTGAATCTTTTTGTGAATTATCTATGAATATTGTCGTGTGATCTATCAATCATTTGGATGCATAGACATGCTAAACTTGTGTATATATGAATCTTTTGAGTTATTGATTGTGAATGTTGGCTATGAATATGAATGTGTCCTGTGAACTTGAGTTTGATACAAATGTTTACCTGTTCTGTTGTACTTGTGTGTGAACTTGTTAGTATGTCTATTCCTAAGAAGAATTGCACCTGCTTTGTTAGGGTAGCAACAGCGCATCATCTCTTTTTAATATTTTTGCTCTGTCTTCCCCCTCCCCCGCTCAACCCCTGTCGTAATGTTTTCGGCCTCAAAGCAAGCATAGTACTGCGTTGTTTTGGGGGCTTGATGAAAAATCGAGTGCTGGTTTCTGTAAGTTGGTCCGCCCAGCAAATGGGCTACTAGTCCACCACGGACTGGGAGGCTAAAAATACAAGTTGTATGGTGCAGAGGCAAGTAAAAAACCGCCATTGAGAGCCATCCACTAAAGAAAAAAATCACGTCTATGTGCTTCTTCATTCGCGCCGCCGGCCCCCTCTTTAATCTAGTTCACTCGGGGATCTAGCTGGTATCATTTTTTTCAGAGGGCAAATAAGTATCAGCTAGGACTAGGTATGCGTAGCCCACGACATACGGAGACAGTGGTTTCAACTTATTTTTTTGAGGTCCATACCGGCCTATGGGCCTCCCATCATAGGTTTTACTTTTTCTTAAAGATCGGCAGCCCAATGTATTACGCAGATCTCTGTTCTATTTATCTATATATAAGAATAATAATGTTGTGTCCAATTTATGTTTTCCCTTCTAACCACATTATATATATTTATATTATTACTATTATAGTATATTTTATAGAGACTTATATATACATTATAAAAACATCCCACATGTTATTAACTTATAAAAGTAAATGTTTAACAGAAGTTGGCAAGGAAAATCCTGGTTGTTTTTGACTCACAGGTAGGAAAATCTTGATGATTGCGTACAAAAGCTTGCGAAGATTTTAAGGACCAATGCAATAATAACGCGCTCATTTTTATTTTGAGCAATAACTCGCTAATTTGTTAATTTTATATATAAAAAATGTGTCGCTCCAGTTTATTTTTTGATATTAATTGCTCCTTCTAAGCTAACACTATTTATAGAACGAGCCCAGCTAATTCGTGTATTTCAAGAAAGTGCAAATGGGCTGGGATTTCTTAGAAAATATTAAATGGGCCGCATTGACGTGAAATTATTTGTTCACCCAGCCTAGAAAATGGACTGTACATTCTAGAAAACATGGGTTAAATATATGCCACATTTTTGCAGGCTGGCATGTGGGCCAATAGGCCGAAGCCTACGCAGGGCGTTGTCAACTTGGTCAAAAAATCATTATGACATCCACAACCATTGGATTTATATCCAACGGCCCCATGCACCTTCAATTTCTTGTCTTATTCCTCCAACGTCGCCGGGACCGCCTGGTCCAGCCTCCGCCGGCTAGCGGCTCTACTTAGCACGCATCGCTGCGAAGTGCTACCCCACCGCCGGCCAGGCTATCCCTCCACCCCTCCACACCTCCTGTTATTCTCCATCGACTATAGACCCACGCTGCACCAGAACCAGTTATAACCTTGTACTCCTCTCAATCTGCGACTCCACTACCACGTCTTGCCATCTCCGGGTCGTTCCCGTCCGGGGCCTCGCCGTCGTCCACCGCCTCGCTGCACTCGGCACGACGTGGTCAACAAACAAGAGTCATCGGAAGAGGATTGTATGTGGAGAGTCCATGGTCACACGCAAGGAAAGTACCTCCTTATTAAGCTGAAAAATGTTTCCTCCCCCTGATAGTTGGGACCCACCGACTGTATCTTCGCACAGAAGGAAGTGCCTCCTTGTTATGCGAAAAAACTATTCCCCCCGTTGACAGTTGGGACCCGTCAGATTTGGTGGCTGGCTTGTGGGCCTAATAAGCGGACGTGTACGCAGGACTTCGTCAACTTAATCAACAAATGATTCTACTAGCTGGACCGTTGGATGTTAATCCAACAGCCGTGCTCCTTCTTCAACCTCTGTTCTTGATCGTGACTCCCGTGCGTGCCAGTGCTACCGCGCACCCGAACCAGTCAAGTTTCCCACTCCTCACCATCTACGAGTCCACTGCTGCGTCTTCCCCATCTCTGGGTTGTTTCGGGCCTCGCCATCGTCCATCGGCCTTGGTGCGCTCAGCACGGTGTGGTCAATGTGGTCAACAAACGAGAGTCATCGGAAGATGACTTTACGTGAGAGGCTGACAGTGGGAACGCACCATGCCCATGGACGCATGCATGCAACTGCATCCTTTTTACCCTAAAAATAATGTTTTCTCCCCCTGACTACTGGGACCCACCAGCAACATCTTCGCACGTAAGGAAGTGTGTCCTTATTACGGGCAAAAAAATATCCCCCCCCCCGTGACAGCTGGGACCCAGCAGCTATATCATCACATGCAAGGAAGTGTGTCCTTATCCACCCTGACAGCTGGGACCCACCCGGTCGAAGCGTACGTAGCATTTTCTGTCTTGTCAGAATGTGTACGTACATACTGGTCGATCGGTCGCTCTACAACGATGATCCGTGGCCGAGTAAAACGTGCATTTATGTGCAAACCGTGCTTGTGCACTAGATGTTACAGATAGCTGGATAGATGAAACTCCAAGCTTCTTGGTAACCATCCTGTTGGCTGACTGTTCCAAGAATGCTTTCAGATGAATAAAGCTCTCCAATTAGCCTGCAAAAACAAACCGTCGTCGAGTAAGTAACGGCACATGTCATAGTATAACCCCCCACGTAGCAGTTCAGTCTGTCCCGTCTAAACGGTGTACACGTACATACAGCCACACGCCAAAAAATATGGACATGTACATACATACGGGCGGGGTCTCGAATGCCTACTCGTGCGTACTTACGGCCAGGGCTCATGTACATGGCTGGGTCGGAACAGAGAAACTCCGCCGTCGTCGTGTTCATGGGGAGGCAACGGAATGCGTCGTGTTCATCGGGAGGCAACGGAACGCGTGTTGTTCATCGGGAGCCAACCGGCTTGGACGGAACAGCCGATGGAAACGAGGCCTGGCGTACCGCAGAACAGAGGAAACGACCTTGTGTTCGATCGGCCATGGTCGAAACGGGATCCTGTTCATCGGGAGGGGTTTGGTGTACCGCAAAACAGAGAAAACAGACTTCTCTTGGTCGAAACGGGGTACTGTTGATCGGGAGGGGTGTGGCGTACCACAAAACGGAGGAAATGGACTTGTGTTGGAGCGCTACGGTCGAAACGGGGGTCCTGTTCATCGGGAGGGGTGTGGCGTACCGCAAAATGGGACTCCACGGGATACGGTTCATCTCCACCGTCGACCTCCTCCAGCCTCCACGGGCTACTGTTCATCCACTGTCGACCTCCTCCAGCCTCCACCTGCGACTGTTCATCCACGGGCTCCTGTTCATCCACCTTCCACCGCGCGCTCCTTCGCCGGCTACTGTTCAACTAGCCCTCTCCACGGGGTCCTGTTCAACCACCCCTCCACGGGCCACTGTTCATCCAGCCCTCCACCGGCTACTGTTCAACCAGCCCTCCACGGGGTCGTCCTGTTCATCTAGCCCTCCATGGGGTCTTGTTCATCCACCCCCAACTAGCTCAATCGGGGTCCTGTTCATCCAGCGGCAACGGCCTCTACTACTATGGGGTCCTGTTCCTCCAACCCCCCACCGGGAACTGTTCATCCAAACCCCCCAACAACGCTCACTATTCATCCAGGAAGGAGGCAGCGGGGTTTGATCGGCTTTAGTTAGCAGCAGTAGTGAAGGAATCACTCGGGTTCAGTTAACAGCAAGGGATCGATCGATCGCTCGGGTTCAGTAACGCGTTGCATGTAGTGCAATCGCTCGGGTTCAGTTAGAGTGCAACGCCTCGCTCGGGTTTATTTAGAGCGCAACAACTCGCACACACGCGCGTACGTACGAGAGAAACGTGCATCTCTTGGCCCCCGACCACCCACCGTAACCGGGGACACCCCCGATATTTTCCCTGCCCTCGCTTCTACCATGGTTTTTCCGTCATGGATGGCCCAAAGAATTTCATGCAGCTGCGTCTCCGGCCCGCCCAGGACAAAAAGCCCATTTTATATCATGATTATTTGTCATAGAAGTAGGATCCCACCACATCTATGATGATACCGGGTTTTGTCATAATTATCGTCATAGAAGTGTCATAAGCATGACAGAAAAAAAATTGTTCGGCCCAAAATGTCACGGATGTGTCTTTGGAGGGCACCCGTGGATACGGTTAGCCATGGAAAGTGAAAGTATGATGGAAAAAGGAATAAACTTTATTTTCTGTTTGGAAACCGCCTATGATATATCTATGCATGGAAAGTATTGGGAAGTCTATGTCGTTTTTGTTGGTGGGATGGATACGCCTCCCAAAATGTTTTATCTCTAAGTTTTTCGCTTTGAGCTCTGGCACCTCTACAAATCCCTACTTCCCTCTGCAAAGGGCCTTTCTTTTACTTTATGCAATTTTTATTTTTGAATTTGAGTCTCCATCTTCTCTTATAGAAGCACCAACTAGGAGGCAATATGATCGTACTTAAGTATTGGGTGTAGCTAATATTCGAGTGTGTTTCATGAATGGATCAATATTTGAGCATGATGGGCTAGGGATAACTTATTTTAGTGTTGATATTTTGAAAGACATGGTTTCTTGTTGATATGCTTGAGTATCTAAATTATTATGTCAAAACTAGACTATTGCTTTACAAGTAAAAGTCCAAATGTCCATGCTATAAAGAAAACAATATGATATGACATGTTAGGAAGCATTCCACATCAAAAAAATCTATTTTTATCACTTACCTACTCGAGGACGAGCAGGAGTTAAGCTTGGGGATGCTGATACGTCTCCAACGTATCTATAATTTCTGATTGTTCCATGTTTTTATATTATCAATCTTGGATCTTTTATAATCATTTTATATCATTTTTTGGTACTAACCTATTGACATAGTGCCAAGTGCGAGTTGATGTTTTTTCCATGTTTTTTACATCGCAGAAAATCAATATCAGACGGTGTCCAAATGCCCCGAAACTTTACGGAGAATTTTTATGGGCTAGAAGGAACACAACGGGCCCTGGCTGTGCCTGGGGGGTGCCCCAAGGGGGACACAACCCACCAGGGCGTGCCAGGAGGCCCAGGCGCTCCCTGGTGGGTTGTGCCCACCTCGGGTGCCCCCCGGACCACCTCTTTGCTCTATAAATACCCCAATATTCTAGAAACCCTAAAGGCATCGATGAAATATTCATCCAGCCGCCGTAGAGCCCAGAACCACCAGATCCAATCTAGAAACCATCTCGGATGGGGTTCACCACCTCCATTGGTGCTTCTCCGATGATGTGTGAGTAGTTATTTGTAGACCTTCGGGTCCCTAGTTAGTAGCTAGACAGCTTGATCTCTCTCTCTCTCTCTCTCTTGATTCTCAATACAATGGTCTCTTGGAGATCCATATGATGTAACTCTTTCGTGGTGTGTTTGTTGGGATCGATGAACTTTGAGTTTATGATCAGATCTATCTTTTTATATCAATGAAAGTATTTGAGTTTCTTTGATCTCTTTTATGCATGATCTCTTATAGCCTCGAATTTATTCTCCGATATTTGGGTTTTGTGTGGCCAACTTGATCTATTTATCTTGCAATGGGAAGAGGTCCTTTGTAGTGGGTTCAATCTTACGGTGCTTGATCCCAGTGACAGAAAGGGAAATGACACATATGTATTGTTGCTACTAAGGATAAAATGATGGGGTCTATCTCTACATAGATAGATCTTGTCTCCATCATGTCATCGTTCTTATTGCATTACTCTCCATTAACTTAATACACTAGATGCATGTTGGATAGCGGTTGATGTGTGGAGTAATAGTTGTAGATGCAGGCAGGAGTCGGTCTACTAATCTTGGACGTGATGCCTATATAATGATCATTGCCTGGATATCGTCATGAGTATTTGAAGTTCTATCAATTGCCCAACAGTAATTTGTTCATCCACCGTTTGCTATCTTTCTTGAGAGAAGCCACTAGTGAAACCTACGACCCCCGGGTCTTTCCTCATATTATTTGCCTTTGTGACCTACTTTTATTTGCATTTATTTTCAGACCTATTAATCCAAAACCCAAAAATACTTCGCTTCAATTTATTTTATTTGTGATCTATTTATCCAATCTATTACAACCTTTTTACCGCCACGCACCAATTTCTGGCTTCGTTACCCGAAAGGGGATTGATAACCCCTTTAACATGTCGGGTTGCAAGGATTTGTTATCTGTGTGTAGGGGTTGTTTACGTTGTGTTGCTTGGTTCTCCTACTGGTTCGGTAACCATGGTTTCATATCCGAGGGAAATACCTACTGCAGTTGTGTTGCATCACCCCTTCCTCTTTGGGGAAATACTGACGTAGATTCAAGCGACATCATCCAGCCCCGCGCATACCTGGACCGCCGTTGGGGCGTCCGGATCACCAAGATGAGACCAAGGGGCGAGGGGCTACGTGACTAGTGATGCCCTTGAGTCACGATGCTTAGGGGTCCCCCTTGACGTACGAACAACCCTCATGAAGGAAACACAAGCAACGTCTAAGCTAATGCTGAGTCCTCCATACCTTTCCTCGCCAGCTTTCACCTGGGGGACATGAGAAGACCAGGTACCCAAACCTGCTAGGGTGGCGTGTGCCAGGCCTGGCCTGAGCACAACCCTCGTGTCCATCCCCTCGTGCGTACCTCCCGTGGGGAAATCTGCATGATGAGACTATACGAAGGGCCGAGCAAGCTATCCTGAGGTTGGTGCTGCCGCTAGGGCACCCTCAGTTCTTTATCCACCAGCACGGAGCATGGTGCTTCCACTTGGCGTGGGCATAGTCGCTCCTCGACCGTGTCGTCCGCCAGCGCAGAGCATGGGGCTTCCACTGGTGTGTGGGCATAGTCGCTCCTCGACCGTGTCGTCCGCCAACACGGAGCATGGGGCTTCCACTGGTGCGTGGGTGGGAGTTCCCTAGGGGGGAGACTCCGGGGCATGTACGACCCCATTCATACGCGTGGCTAGCACGACAGAACTGGAGGAGGTGTATCTGGGCACTCGTGAGCCAGCGCGAGACTCAGGAGGCCCTACCTCAAGGCGGGTTGCACCTGGATTTTGGCGTGGGGTGCTCGTAAGAAACATGTGGGGCGATGGGGGGAGGTCATGTGCCGAATGCCCCTCCGGAGGTTGTCGCATGAGAAGGCCGAACACTAATGGCCCCAGGAGGTCACTTGAACGGGGCCGGCCCGAGCTCAACCATTGATTTTATCGATGCTGCAGGGACGGACCCGAGCACAGACGTCGTGCCAAGTCTTTTCATGCAATGATCACACGAAAAACACCCGGCGCGTGGCCCCCGCTACGGCAAGTGTCGAACTCCGGTCGTACGAACCGGGTCGTGCGCCCTTACTCGCCTACACGCGATTAGCTCATGCGAGAAAAAGGCACCAAGGACCCCGGGAGGTGACGCGCACGGGAGCTGGCCCGCGGGATAGAGCTCGGTCGCTTGGATTTGACAGCACTGCAGGGACGAACCCGAGCACAGACGTCGTGCCAGTCCTTAGTCATGAGGCGGTCGCGGGCGGGTTTGCGAGGGCGCAGCGACATCGTGGTGACGAAGCACCGGACATGTAGTTGAAATACTTGTGAAATTCATAAAGGCAAGGCCAGTTCCTATACATGTGAAAAAATGATACAACTGTGGGACCGGGCCCTAGCGGCTTCAGGATGATGCAGCTCGAGGGCGCCCTCGGTTGAACAAACCAAAAACTCACCTGGTACCATAGTTATAGAAGCGTTGGGGTAGCCGAAGATGCGCGCTCCAGAGATCGCTCCTCACGAGCCGACCGGCTCCTGAGGCCCGGAAGGCTCAGGAGGTCCGGGGAGCTCGCGAGGGTCCGGCACCTCCTCCGTCAGGACCACCTGGTGCCTGGCCTCGTGGGCTGCCATGGCTCCCTGCACGAAGCGCTGGTACGAGGCGGCCATGTTCCGCGGGCCAAATGGCATGCAGACGTAGCTGCAGGGGTAGCCCCCACTCTGGCCGACGCGGGACGGCCAGAAAAGGTCCTACGAAGCAGCCCTGTTGAGGCCTGGGATGTTGACGCAGACGCGCAGCAAGCCGCCCATGTCAAGGGCCATGGATGCACTCGGTGGTGCGGGGCGACGCTCGCCATGCATGGCTCACGCCTCCTGAAGCTCTTCGATTGCCTTGGTGATGAACTCTTGCGCGCCTGGCGCCTCGTGCCTTGATCATGGAGGCACGCGTCAAAGCACGCCTCCACGTGGTGCCCGAACGCCTCCCTCATCACGCCGGTCAGGTCAGAGGCCCTCCAGATGAGAGCCCCTGAGCCTGTCCTGAGGGGGGCGCTGGGCGCGCCTTCGTATGCGAGAGGGAAGGGTGCCCCAATAGTGGGCGCGGGGCCTGAGGCACAATCGGCAGGCGCCCCAGCCTCCTGATGGCCCTTGAGGAGGAGTTGCTTCTTCTTCTTGGGGATGGCCTTAGGAGGCAGGATGGCGCCCTCGTCGTGATAGTTCTCAACCACCGCAGCCTGGTAGGTGCGCTCGAGGGAACACACCGCATCCTTTTCATCGCAGGCGGCCGTGATGATTCGCCGCACCCTGGCATCTTGAGGATGTTGTAACCATGGTGAGTTGCTGCCATGAACTTGGCGAGGGCCAGATACCCGAGGATGGCATTGTACGGGAGGCCGATGTAGGCGATGTCGAAGTCAATGAGCTCGTTGTGGTAGTTGTCGCGCTTGCCGAAGGTGACTGGGAGACGTACTTGCCCTAGGGGAACGATGGAGCCATCGGTCACTCCTCAGAAGGGCTTTGTGGGTAGGAGCTGGTCATAGGGCACTTGGAGCGTCTCAAACATCTCGACGGGGAGAATGCTGAGCCCCGCGCCACCATCGATGAGGGTTTTGATGACGAGGATGTTGCTGATGGTTGGCGTGTAGAGCATCGGGAGCGCGCCAGCGGAGGCTGGGCACTTGAGTTGGTCCATGGAGTCAAAGGTGATGGTGTGCTTGGACCACCTGAGGGGACGCGGGGCCTCAAGCTTGGGGAGGGCCTCGTTCAACTGTGAGAGAACTGCTTGAAGATGCGATGGGAGGCGGGAGCTTGAGCACTACCTAGGATGCAGGCGATCGCGCGAGGCTCTTGGAAGACCCCAGCCCCATCGTCTTGCCGGTTGTCGTTGTTCCTTCTTGGCGGCGGCGGCGAAGGGAGGCCGGGGTTGCCCTGAGGACGGTCCTCACAAGGCTGGTCCTACCAGGGGCCATCACGAGGCTGTCCTTGCCAGCGGTCCTCATGGGGTTGGTCGCGCTAGTCCTGGCGGGGGTTGCAGTTGTCCCAGCGGCCTCCGCCGCGGCCTCCTCCACAGCAGTAGCCGCGGTCGCTGCGCTCGGGGTGGCGACCAAGGCGCCCATCTTGGTTTGCCCCAAGCTCCTGGCAGTCATTGGTATTGTGGCTGTGGATGTTGTGGAAGACATAGAATGGGTGATTGCCCCTGGGAGGCTCATCGTGGTCACGACCACACTTCATCTCAGGCTTCGCGGCCAGCACGGCGGGGTCGTTATGCTTTGCTTCCTTGGCCTTCTTGTCTTTGGGGTCGGGCTCCGGGAGCTCAAGGAGGGAGAGGCAGCCTTCCCTGACCCTCGCGCACTTGTTCGCCATGTAGAACATCTCCAGGGCCGAGCACAGATCCTCGTGAATGGCGAGCTCCTCTTTCATCTTGACATCTCGGATGCCTTCGGAGAACGCCGAGATGATGGCCTCGTCTGACGCCTTTGGGATCTTGAGGTGAACATGGGTGAAGCGATGTATGTACTTGTGGAAGGTTTCGCCCGGCTGCTGCTTCATGCACCGCAGGTTGCCCACCGCAGGAGTGCAGTCGCGAGTGCCCTGGAAGTTGGCGATAAAACGCTCGCGAAGCTCGTCCCAGGAGGAGATCGACCCCTCCAGGAGGTTGAGGAGCCAGGAGCGTGCACCATCCTTGAGGGCCATGGGGAACCAGTAGGCCATAACCCTCTCGTCCTCGTTTGCCACTTCGATGCTCAGCGCGTAGAGCTGGAGAAATTCTGCGGGGTCGGGGTGCCATCATAGCATGGAGGCAGATCTGGCTTGAACTTGTCGGGCCAGACGGCACGGCGCAGTTCCGGGGTGAAGGCACGACAACCCGTCGTGCTCACGGGCGCAGCACGCATGGGTGGAGCTCGGTCTTGGCGCCCATGCACCACAGGGTCCGGGGGCGCGAGGTCTTGGTGCTGGCGGTGAAGCGCCGAGAGCGCGCGCGCTTGGGCCTGCGGCCGCTGCACCACCTGGCAACTTGCTTCATCCCTTGCCGACGCCCTGATACGTCTCCAATGTATCTATAATTTTTTTATTGTTCCATGTTGTTATATTATCAATCTTGGATGTTTTATAATCATTTTATATCATTTTTGGTACTAACCTATTGGCATAGTGCGAAGTGCCAGTTGTTGTTTTCTCCATGTTTTTTACATCGCAGGAAATCAATACCAAACGGAGTCCAAATGCCATGAAACTTTACAGAGATTTTTTTGGACCAGAAGACACCTAATGGGCCAAGGCTGCACCCGGGGGGTGCTCCGAGGAGAGCACAACCACCAGGGCAAGCTAGGAGGCCCAGGCGCGCCCTGGTGGGTTGTGCCCACCTCAGGTGCCCCCCGGACCGCTTCTTTGCTCTATAAATACCCCGATATTCCAAAAACACTAGGGGGTCGACGAAAATCAATTCCAGCCGCCGCAAAGTCCAGAACCACCAGATCGAATCTAGACACCATCACGGATGGGGTTCACCACCTCCATTGGTGCCTCTCCGATGATGCATGAGTAGTTCTTTGTAGACCTTCGGGTCCGTAGTTAGTAGCTAGATGTCTTCCTCTCTCTCGTTTGATTCTCAATACAATGGTCTCTTGGAGATCCATATGATGTAACTCTTTTTGTGGTGTGTTTGTTGGGATCAGATGAACTTTGAGTTTATGATCAGATCTATCTTTTTATATCCATGAAAGTATTTGAGTTTCTTTGATCTCTTTTATGCATGATTGCTTATAGCCTCGTATTTCTTCTCCGATATTTGGGTTTTGTTTGGCCAACTTGATCTATTTATCTTGCAATGGTAAGAGGTGCTTTGTAGTGGGTTCGATCTTACAATGCTTGATCCTAGTGACAGAAGGGGAATCGACACATATGTATCATTGCTACTAAGGATAAAACGATGGGGTCTATCTCTACATAGATAGAATTGTCTACATCATGTCATCGTTCTTGTTGCATTACGCCGTTTTTCCATGAACCTAATACACTAGGTGCATGCTAGATAGCGGTCGATGTGTGGAGTAATAGTAGTAGATACAAGCAAGAGTCGGTCTACTAATCTTGGATGTGATGCCTATATAATGATCGTTTCCTGGATATCATCACGATTATTTGAAGTTCTATCAATTGCCCAACAGTAATTCGTTTACCCACCGTTTGCTATTTTTCTCGAGAGAAGGCACTGGTGAAACCTACGGCCCCTGGGTCTCTTTCTCATATTATTTGCCTTTGCGATCTATTTTATTTGCCATTTATTTTCAGATATACTAAACCAAAAATACAAAAATACCTTATTGCAATTTATTTAATTTGGCATTCAATCTATCAATATTTACAACTCTCTCACATCCGTTTGCTAATTTCTGGCACCGTACCCGAAAGGGATTGACAACCCCTTTTACATGTCAGGTTGCGAGTATTTGTTATTTGTGTGCATGTGTTGTTTATGTTGTGTTGCTTAGTTCTCCTACTGGTTCGATAACCTTGGTTCCACATCTTAGGGAAATACCTACCACCGCGGTGCTGCATCATCCCTTCCTCTTTGGGGAAATACCGGTGTAGCTTCAAGCGACATCAAAAGGAATTTTTGACGCCGTTGTCGGGGAGGATCTTCAACATATACCAGGTTCCTAATCACAAATCTCATCTCCTTGCAATTTACATTATTTGCCATTTGCCTCTCGTTTTCCTCTCCCCCACTTCACAAAAAATTGTCGTTTTATTCGCCCGTCTTTTCTGTTCGCCATTTTCTTGCCAAATCTATTTTTGAGTGCAATCTTATTGTGTAGTCATCATGACTCAAGAGAACACCAAGTTGTGTGATTTCTCAAATACCAACAACAATGATTTTATTGGCATTCCGCTTTCTCCTCCCTCCACTAGTGCGGAGACTTCTGATATTAATACTGCTTTGCTGAATCTTGTTATGAAAGATCAATTTTCCGGTACTCCTAATGAGGATGCCGTGTCCCATCTTAATACCTTCATGGAATTATGCGATATGCAAAAGAAAAAATATGTGGACAATGATGTTGTGAAGATGAAATTATTTCCATTTTCTTTGCGTGATTCTGCAAAAATTTGGTTCTCTTCTTTCCCTCGCAATAGTATCGATTCTTGGAATAAGTGCAAAGATGCATGTATCATTAAGTATTTTCCGCCCGCAAAAATTATTTCCCTTAGAACCCAGATCATGAATTTCAAGCAACTTGAACATGAGCATGTTGCACAATCTTGGGAAAGGATGCAAATGATACTAAGTAATTGCCCAACTCATGGGTTAAATCTTTGGATGATCATACAATTTTTTTATGCGGGATTGAATTTTGTTTCTCGTAATCTTTTAGATTCCGCCGCGGGTGGTAATTTTATGGAAATTACTTTGGGTGAAGCCACCAAGTTCCTTGATAATATTATGGCAAATTATTCACAATGGCATACCGAAAGAGCTCCTACTAGTAAAAAAGTTAATTCGGTTGAAGAAATTTCTTCTTTGAGTGGAAAAGTTGATGCTCTTATGAAAATGGTTGCTATTAAAAGTGCTCCTATTGATTTTAATGATATGCCTTTGCCTACTTTGATTGAGCAAACTAGTGATGTCATAGATGTGAATTTTATCTCTCGAAATAATTTCAACAACAATGCTTATAGAGGTAATTTTATTCCTAGGCCTTTCCCTAGTAATTCCTCTAATAATTATGGTAATTCCTATGGAAATCCTTCTTATAATAATAATAATAATAATAATAATAATAATAGGAACACCTCTGATCTTGAGAATAATATTAAAGAATTTATCAACACGCAAAAAGTTTTCAACACTACCATAGAAGAAAAGTTGAATAAGATTGATGATTTGTCTAGAAGTATTCGTAGAATTTCTCATGATGTGGAAAGTCTCAAGATGAAAATTTGTGTGCCTAAGGTAGAAGAATCAATTAAATCTCTTTATGTTTCTATGGATGAAAGTAAGAAAAGAACCGCTATGCTTAGAGCTAAGAGAGAATTTTTAGAAAAAACTTTTCTAGTGATTACTTTCGCAAAAGTGGTGATGATCTTAAAATGATTGGTGTTTCTTATATTGATTCCTTGTTTATTAATATTAATATTGATGAAAAAGGGACTGGATAAGAGTCAACTTCAGTTAGAAGGTGTCACGATAATTCGGAGGCTGAAAATCTTGTTAAGAAAATTGATAAAAGTGGGTTTGAAGAGGTCTAAACTTTAGCTAGTGATGTACCCACTCTTTTGGATTACAATGACTTTAATTATGATAGTTGCTCTTTGATTAATTGTATTTCTTTTTTGCAATCCATGATAAATTCACCCCATTCTTATGAACAAAATAAAGCTTTACTAAACATATTGTTGATGCTATGATGAAAGCTTTAGAAGAAAAGTTAGAATTAGAAGTTTCAATTCCTAGAAAATTGCATGATGAATGGGAACCTACTATCAAAGTCAAGATTAAAAATTATGAGTGGTTTGCTTTATGTGACTTGGGTGCTAGTGTTTCTAGAATTCCGAAATCTTTATGTGACGTGCTTGGTCTTACCGATATTGAATCATGTTCTTTGAATGTGCACTTGGTGGATTCTACTATTCAAAATCCTATGGGAAGAATTAATGATGTTCTTATTCTTGCAAATAGGAATAATGTGCCCATAGATTTTATTGTCCTTGATATTGATTGCAATCCGTCTTGTCCAATTATTCTTGGTAGATCGCTTTTACGCACTATTGGTGTCGTGATTGATATGAAAGAAGGCAATATTAAATTCCAATTTCCTTTGAGGAAGGGTATGAAACACTTCACTAGAACAAGAATTAGGCCACCATATGAATCAATCATCAGGGCATCTTATGGATTTCAAAACAAAGATGACAAAACTTAGGTGCTTGCTTTATGCCTAGCTAAGGGCGTAAAACTATAGCGCTTGTTGGGAGATAACCCAATGAATAAAATTTATTTTTGCTTTTTGCTTCCTGTTTTTGAGTGTTAGCACAATTATGCTATTGTTACGGTTGTGTTTTTTGTGTTTTAATTAGTGTTTGTGCCAAGTAAAGCCTTTAGGATCTTCTTGGGTGATAGTTGTTTGATCTTGCTGAAAAATAGAAACTTTTGCGCTCGTGAAAATAATTTTCATTTTTAACCAGAGTGCGATAAAAAACCAATTCCTTTTGTAGTAGATCAATATAAAAATTACTCAGGAGGTCCTAATTTTTCAGAATTTTTGGAGTTACATAAGTATTCGAAATAGTCAGATTGCTAGAGACTGTTCTGTTTTAACAGATTCTGTTTTCTTTGCGTTGAGTGCTTGTTTTGATGGCTCTATGGTTTTTTCTTTCATGAGTTTTTGCCATATAAAAGTTGGAATACAGTAGATATAATGCAAGAATAAAATATGAATTGGTTTGAGATAGTACTTATAGTAGTGATTTGCTTTCTTTTACTAACGGATCTCACGAAGGTTTTGTTGAGTTTTGTGTGATTGAAGTTTTCAAGTTTTGGGTTATCTTACGATGGATGAAGGAATAAGGAGTAAGAAGAGCCTAGCTTGGGGATGCCCCGGCATCCCAAGCTATTATCCAAAAGATAGCAAGCAACTAAGCTTGGGGATGCCGCCGAGTGGCATCCCCTCTTTCTTCTAACGACCATCATTATTTTACTCGAAGCTATATTTTTATTCATCATATACTATGTGTTTTGCTTGGAGTGTCTTGTATTATATGAGTCTTTTCTTGTTTTATTTTGTGTTTTAAGTCTTGATTCCTTGCTGGACACACCTATTTGAGAGAGCCAAAATTATGCCATGACTTGTTAGAATTGCTCTATATGCTTCACTTACATTTTTTTATGAGCTATGGACTTGCTCTAGTGCTTCACTCATATCTTTTTGAGCACGGTGTGTTTTAGTATTTTTGAAGAAATGTTCTCTTGCTTCACTTAGATTTATTTGAGAGTTATTAAAATTTTCAAGAAATTCTCTCTTGCTTCACTTAAATTAATTTGAGAGAATGAAAAATTATGCACATGATCTTCACTTATACTCCCTCCGTTCCAAAATAGATGACCCAACTTTGTACTAACTTTGTATGTACTAAAGTTAGTACAAAGTTGAGTCATCTATTTTGGAATGGGGGGAGTATTTGTTTGAGCTTATTAAAAGCAACACATGACAATTAGTTCCAAAGTGATAGATATCCAAGAAGGATATAATAAAAACTTTCATGAAGATCATTGGACAAAATAAACTTGATTGTTAGTAATAGTTTTGAGATATGATTATGTGATATGTGAGTTATGTTGACGAGTAATTATGCTTTAGTAAGAATATTGGTGTTAAGTTTTGTGATTCCATATGCAATCACGTAAGTCAATAAGTCTGCAATGAAATTATATCCTACTTGTGGTGCATTATTCGGTGTTAATTATGCTTAATGATCACTTATGAAATTATTTGTTTCTTGGTTGGTTGCTTCTCAATCTTTTGCTATCCTTCATTTTGCACCAAGTATGATCACTACTTGTGCATCCAAAAAACTTTTAAACCAGTTTTGCCACATAAGTCCACTATATCTACCTATATGCGGTATCCTTTTGTCGTTCTAAGAAAATTTGTATGTGCCATCTCTAATTTTCAAAATAAACTTCTCTTTTGTGTGTTCGTTTCGCTCGCAGAGCGGTGAGGGGTGGCTAATATTTTCCATGCTAGATGTGTTATTCTCATGATGAGTGTTTATTCACTTGTCATTGCACGAGAGTAAGGCAAAGGTATTAGGGATGCCCAGTCCTGAAATGAAAAATGAATTTACTTTATGTTGTCAAATAATAAATTCCTTGGAAAGTGTTGGTATGGAAGGCACCCGTGGATACAGTTAGCCATGGAAAGTGAAAGTATGGTTGAAAAAGGAATAAAGTTTATTTTCCGTTTGGGAACCGCCTATGATATATCTAGCATGGAAAGTGTTGGGAACTCTAAGTCATTTTCGTTGGTGGGAAGGACAAACCTCCCAAAATGTTTTTATCTCTAAGTTCTTCGCTTTGAGCTCTAGCACCTCTACAAATCCCTACTTCCCTCCGCAAAGGGCCTTTCTTTTACTTTATGCAATTTTTATTTTTGAATTTGAGTCTCCACCTTCTCTCATAAAGCACCAACTAGGAGGCACTGTGATCGTACTTGAGCATTGGGTGTAGTTAATATGAGAGTGTGTTTCATAAATGGATCAATGATTGAGCATGATGGGCTAGGGATAGCTTATTTTAGCATTGATATTTTGAAGGACATGGTTGCTTTGTTGATATGCTTGTGTATTTAAGTTATCATGTCAAAACTAGACTATTTCTTTGAACAATATAAAAGTCCAAATGTCCATGCTATAAAGAAAATAAATATGATATGACATGTTAGGCAACATTCCACATCAAAAATTCTGTTTTTATCACTTACCTACTCGAGGACGAGTAGGAGTTAAGCTTGGGCATGCTGATACGTCTCCAACGTATCTACAATTTTTGATTGTTCCATGCTATTATATTATCAATCTTGGATGTTGTATAATCATTTTATATTATTCTTTGGTACTAACCTATTGACATAGTATCAAGTGCCAGTTGTTGTTTTCTGCATGTTTTTTACATCACAGGAAATCAATACCAAACGGAGTCCAAATTCCACGAAACCTTATAGAGATTTTTTGGACAAGAAGACACCTAATGGGCCAAGGCTCCGCCTGGGGGTGCTTCGAGGAGAGCACAACCCACCAGGGCGTGCCAGGAGGCCCAGGCGTTACCTGGTGGGTTGTGCCCACCTCGGGTGCCCCTCGGACCACCTCTTTGCTCTATAAATACCCCAATATTCCAAAAAACCTAGGGGATTCTGCGAAAATCAAATCCATCCGCCGTAGAGTCCAGAACCATCAGATCCAATCTAGACACCATCACGGATGGGGTTCACCACCTCCATTGGTGCCTCTCTGATGATGCGTGAGTAGTTCTTTGTAGACCTTCGGGTCCGTAGTTAGTAGCTAGATGGCTTCCTCTCCCTCGTTTGATTCTCAATACAATGGTCTCTTGGAGATCCATATGATGTAATTCTTTTTGCGGTGTGTTTGTTGGGATCGGATGAACTTTGAGTTTATGATCAAATCTATCTTTTTATATCCATGAAAGTATTTGAGTTTCTTTGATCTCTTTTATGCATGATTGCTTATAGCCTCATATTTCTTCTCCGATATTTGGGTTTTGTTTGGCCAACTTGATCTATTTATCTTGCAATGGGAAGAGGTGCTTTGTAGTGGGTTCGATCTTGCGATGCTTGATAGTGACAGAAGGGGAAGCGACATGTATGTATCATTGCTACCAAGGATAAAACGATGGGGTATATCTCTACATAGATAGATCTTGTCTACATCATGTCATCATTCTTATTGCACTACTCCGTTTTTTCATGAACTTAATACACAAGATGCATGCTGGATAGCGGTCGATGTGTGGAGTAATTAATAGTAGTAGATACAGGTGTAACATCCCGATTTTCAATTTGGATGTTATACATAGGTCATCATGCATATCATATGTTATTTGCATTTTGTTGGTGATCCTAGAAATCCTAAGCAACTCAAGGACCCCAGGGAGAGAGTTTGGGATTTTCATTATTTTCATATTTGAATTTTTCTCAAATTTGGAAAGAGGATCATTTTGATTTTAATAATTTTCACTCCGAAATATTTCCAATATTAAAAATAAATGAGATGAGATAAAATGACTTCTCCAAAATCAGAGGGGAATATTGGAGGAAAATGTTAAAATCAAATAAATATTGTATTTGGAATTTTATTGCTATTTTATTTGAATTAGAAAAATATGCATTTTTCAAAATTGCATTTCTAGGCCAGAAAAATGTTCACCTTGTTCTAAATATTTTAATTAGACGGTGAAAATTGTTTTTGGCATTTTCAATTTTTTTATATTTTATTAGGATTTTTGTTTTCGGCGGAATTTATTTTAAAACAAAACCCGCCCGACTGGGCCGAAGGCCCAGCCGGACAGGCCGCCCCGCCCGTGCCAACCGCCTCCCCGCCGCACCACCATGCCGCCGGCGTACTCCAACTAGAGTCCGAACCGGACTCCGCCGCCGCCGCCCCATTGCGCAAGAACCACCCCCCCCCTCCCCGAGGCTTTATAAGCCGAGGCCCCCGGCCCCTCTCCCCACACCACTGCCGCCCGCCGCCCCGCAATAGCAGCAGCCGCAGTCGTCGCCGCGCCGTCAACTCCCCGCCGACCCCGCCACGGCAGCCCCGCGGGAGCCCCATCACCGGATCTCATCACCCCGCCACCAGTCTTTTTCGAGGAACCGGTAAAAAACCGCCGCCGCCCGGTTTTTTTTTGGTTTTCGTTCGGATCGGTTAGATCGGTTTTTTTTGGTTTCACTAATTAGCGAACATTCGCCCAAACGCTTCTGTTAGCGAACGTGTTCGTTCGTTTGTCTCTGATAACGAATGTTCGTCCGTTAGTCTTTTTCTTTTTATTTTATTTTTAGCCAGGGACCTATCCACGATTATTTTTATCGTAGATTAGCCCCTGATCTTCAAAACCCTGCAATTTTTTAACCGTTCGTCCAAATCTAGTGAAACCAATGCCAAAATCTTCGTCTCAAACCCCTCTTTCCAGTTAATCAACTTGAACATGATTTTGACAAATTAAAATTTGGTTTCAAGAAGATTTGAATTCGAACTTCTTTTGATCGTAGTTTGAGTTTCGTAGCTCCGATTTGCTTGATTCTTTTTGCAAATCGAAGCACTTCAGTTGAACTTTCAGTTTGGACTTTCTCATCTAAGTTTTTACCTGGCATCTATGCTTGAGTTCTTATGTATGCTATTGTCTGTTTGCGGTAGAATTTCCGGAGTGCGAAGCATGCTACTACGAGTTTCTAGGGTTTGCATATCGTCAGCAAGGCAAGTAACACTTTGATCATACTTCTTCATTCCCCAGTTTTTATGCATTAGTTTCAACCCTCAAACATTGCATTGGTTAGGATTTGATAACTTGTGGGTATTGGGAAGTAGTAGTTGAGGTAGTACCTATTGCCCTTTTCATTCAAACCTTGGGAGTTATTTCTACGTTATGCTTATACCGCTATGCTATGCTCGTATACGTGGTTTGGTTTGAGAGATTCATGACAGTTGAGAGTATTATTATGGACTAAGGGTTTATCTAAGGTGGTTACTTTAACACACATCTGGGTGGATTGTTTGTGGGCACCTGGGGCAATCCAGTGCTGTCCAAGGGGATCCCGGGGAATCTGTGTGATCATCCTATGGTTCGCCACCCAGGCTCAAAGGGATCATAAGGTTATTCATGCTAGAAACTTTCATGTGTAGCCACAAGCCAATATGGGCTCTGGCATAGTTGAGTAAGTTGTGGGGAATCTTTCCATGATGGGCTAGCAGATGTAGGGGATTGTAGGTGTACCGGCCTATCTATCGGTTAAGGTGACCTCTTCGGAAAGACTGTGTCTCGGTCGTCCGTTTCTCAAACACCATGCACTGCGAGAAATACAATGGAGGAGATCGACTCTTGTGGGGAAAAGTGGGCAAACCTTTGCAGAGTGTACAAACTAATCATGGTTAGCCGTGTCCCCGGTTATGAACATCTTGAGTATCTGGTTCTTGAATTATTGATGTGATCTCAACACTCTTAATTAATTTTGTTGGGTTGTTAATTACTATTTAATTGGGATTGAGATGGGGTTACCATTCTCAATGTTTTCAACAAACTTAGTAGTTAAATAAAATATATTCCTTTGTAGAAGGGAAAATTTGGCTTTTTGCAAAAACATTAACCATACAGCCTCCACCAGCCATATATGCATGTAGTGTTAGCATTTACCTTATTCATTGCTCTACAGTCTTATTTTGCCAGCAAATTCCATGTGCTGACCCATTTTGGGCTGCAACGTATTATGTTGCAGACTTTTCAGACGAAGAGTAAGGTGCGCTAGGTCGTTGTCATGCACTCAGCTATGTCGTTGGAGTTGATGGACTCACTTTATCTTTGAAGCCTTCCACTATTATCTTATTTAGATGGCCTTAAGCCATATTATTGTAATAAGTTCTCTTTTGAGACATTCGATGTAATAAGTGTGTGATCGCACTCTATTATAAATCCTTCAAGTACTGTGTGTGTCAGCATTACCGATCCAGGGATGACACTTATGCACAGAGATTTGACCGTTTGAGGTCGGATCGCTACAATAGGCAAGAGTCGGTCTGCTAATCTTGGATGTGATGCCTATATAATGATCATTGCCTAGATATCGTCATGATTATTTGAAGTTCTATCAATTTCCCAATAGTAATTCGTTTACCCACCGTTTGCTATTTTTCTCGAGAGAAGCCACTAGTGAAACCTACGGCCCCCAGGTCTCTTTATCATATTATTTGCCTTTGCAATCTACTTTATTTGCATTTTATTTTCAGATCTACTAAACCAAAAATACAAAAATACCTTGCTGCAATTTATTTTATTTGGCGTTCGATCTATCAATATTTACAACTCTCTCATGTCTGTTTGCCAATTTCTGGCACCGTTACCCGAAAGGGATTGGCAACCCCTTTTACACGTCGGGTTTCGAGTATTTGTTATTTGTGTGAAGGTGTTGTTTACGTTGTTTTGCTTGGTTCTCCTACTGGTTCAATATCCTTGGTTTCACATCTGAGGGAACTACCTACCGCTGATGTGATACATCATCCCTTCCTCTTTTGGGAAATACCGACGTAGCTTCAAGCGACATCACGCCCCACGCCGTGGGTCGTGCGAGGGCGCATCGTGTCTGGGTTCCGGGTCCACGTCGTGCTGAGGGGGCAGAGGACGCACGTTATGGGCCACATCACCCGCCTGGGATGGCGGAAGGAGGAGCAAGTGGGACGGCGCAGGAGCCTCACCGGCGGCGTTGACGAGCTCAGCGATGCTGCCGAGCCAGTCGTCGTAGAGGTCGTTGGCGGGGCGATAACGCAGGAGCTCGTGCGCCATGAGCAATGCAGCCTGCGCGTTCGCCGGCCCACGGCGAGCATGGGAGGACGATGCCGTTGTCGGAGTGGGCGATGGAATTGTGGTGCGGACATCATGTCACACGGAAGGTGGCAGTGACGAATCCTGCTGCTCGTGAGCATTAGGGTCAGTGGCGGCGTTAGCCACAAGGGAGGCAGAGCGACGAGGAGCACCGTTGCCCGTGGGTGCCGTCTGGGTGACACGAGCGGCCTGGCGCTCGGCCCGGACACACCGAGTGTTTGCCATGGGAGCAACGGAACGGAAGTGAAGCGAACGGTGGAAGAAGGACTTTGACATGCCCCTACCTAGCGCGCCAAATGTCGGGTTCAGGGCTCCGCAGACCCAAGAAGGTTCGAATGCTGGGGTGTGTGCTAAGAACTCAACCTCTCAAGCTTACCAACTCGTCGCCCCATGGCCTAGCCCGATTCGCGCGAGCAAGGAAGAAGATGAACACTGCAGTTTACCCAGGTTCGGGCCACCTTGTGGTGTAATACCCTACTTCTGCTTTGTCGTGGATTGGCCTCACGAGGGGCTGAGGATGAACTGGTACCGAGGATGAACTACCTCGCGAGGTTCATGGGTGAGGAATCAGTCTCCCCTCTACAGTGGTGGCTAACCAATATTTATAGTGGCCTCGGTCCTCTTCCCCCAAAATGTAGGCGGGAAGGATCCCACAGTGGCCAATTTGAAAGGGGACAAGTAGTACATCTTATCCTGACGAAAGGTGGTCATCGCTTGAAAAGCTTCTGGTCGTGACGCAATGGTGGGCTCGACGATGACATCCATCCTGCCGTGCTAGTGGTCTTGGTCTTGTTGCACTGGATTGGAAACCTTTGCCAGATTCCTCGAGAACCCATGCATGTCCTTGCCTTCTTAGCACCAAAGAGGAAACTGCCTCCTCTGCGCCCACTAGCGCCCGCCTGCCTTGGTCGTCATGGCTTGTGTCATGCCAGACTCGTGAGGCTGGGTACCGGCATAGGAATCTCCGCTCCTCGGGAGGAAACCTGGGGAGGCCGCCTCCTCCGGAGGTCTTGGTGTCGTCCGCCTCATGAGGCCTGGGGGCCCTCGCGAGGGTCTTGTCTTGGAGATCTTGCAGATGGGCCGTACCGGGCCGTTGAAGTAGCCACACCTGGCCCACAGGCAGGCAAGTCCGGGCACCCTGGTTCCCAGAACGCCGGCAACATTGATGAAGATATATGCCCACTAGCTGAGGCACTTGATGCATCAATAGTGGCTATTGGAAAGCCTTCGGTGCGTTGGCAAGACACGAGCACAACCGGCGTTGAAGCTTTTGCTGTTGCCACTAATGAACTTGTGGCTGGTGGAGGCACTGAAGATTTTGCAGTCTTGAGTACTGAGGCCTTTAAAGCAGTGGCACTGCCACTTGCTTTAGCTGGTGCCTTTGAGGCCTTGTTGAAATCCTCAACAGCCTTCTTGGCCTGTTTCGCCAACTTGGCATGACCTTTAGCCCATTAAGTGGGAAATTCTTCACCGTGTTTGATGTTGGTGGGTCAGCCACATGTCCAGGAGCTAGTGGTGGCCGCTTGCATGGAGGCTTCACAGGAAAGTCCTTCATGTATTTTGGAGTCATGTATCTGTAACTCATCCATTCATAGGCCCACTTGCGTTTGATGCGCTGCATGTGCGCCTTGCACTGCTTGTCAGTCTCTTTGCCATGAATTCTTCATCCGGCGTGCAGTACCTTGAGTAAATATCCTCAGGGATCTCAAAAGCAATGTGTTCCTCTTTCCTCCTTTTTGAGGCTTTTTATCATCAGCCATATTCTTCAACGGAGGTTTCTGAGCTTTTGATGACTCTGATGTCTGAAGATTTTTCTCAAGCAACACTGCAAATGAATTAATTTGATGAGAACCTAGAGATTCGTCGGCAGACATTTGTACATGTGAACAGATTATAGTTGCGAGGAATTTGGGAAGAGTCACATGCGTATGTTTTTCAAAAATAAAACCAGTTGAGGAAATTGACCCTTATCATCTTGATGAAATTTACTAAGTGTTCTTGACTTAGGTTCCAGAGTTGTACATATTGAAGAAATTCGCACAATTGAGGAATCTAGCAGTTAAGCATAAGTTAGATGAAATACTCAAGACTGGCCAAAAGGAACTGCCGAAGAATCGAAAGTGAAGTAAAAAACAACACTTAAAGATTTTCAAGTAAAGAAGAGATCAAACTAGGTGGTGAAATTACCATTTAATTACACCAAGGATGAAGTCGATGAACTGGATTACGGAATGAAGGAAATTGTCAGTTTAGATCTTCCGTGCCCTAACTTGGCGACGAAAGATAGCTATGGCAGCGGCGGAGATGAAGAAATTCGCGTATGACGTGAGTACATCGACGAATAAGTCGAGGCAGTGAAGCTCTTCTTCTCCGGCAGTGATGAATTCCAGCGGTGGTGCTATGGTTTGGGAGTGAGAGCGACGGGAGCATGGAGCACAGTAAAATTAGGTTGACGGAGTCAAGGATACTTATAGCCACGGTGAAAACCGAGTGGTCCGAAGATTTTGAACGGATAAGCCCCTGACCATTTGCATCTCTGTGACATGTGTCACGCATGCATTTTCACATACTTATCCACGCGAGTCGAGCACGGGATGAAGTTACTGTGGCAACCGCTAGGAAAAAACCTTTTAAGAATTTAAAATGTGTTCACAATTTCTTCAGTCATCAAGGACACGGTGAAGATTTTGAATGGTGTCAAATAGAACGTATATGAAGAATTTTTTAATAGAGTGTGTTGAGCTTAGCATAGAGGTGAGTGGGTCCGATCACATCCACATAGGCGAAGAGCGCAACTTGAAGAATTAGCAATATGTGGATGTCGTTGAGGACATAAAACTCAACAATATAAATAACAGTTCAAGCAATGAAGAATATCCTCAAACGACGAATTTGAAAAGTTTGACGAAAGTGCAAATGACGACAAACTCAAAATTGAAGAATCCCACAAAGAGGTGCTGGCGTTACCCACCGTATAAGAACTATGATGACTACGGACACCGTGTACAATTGTCTTAGGGTCTGAGAGTCAAGTTTTTCATTAATTTCTTCGCACTTAGAGGGTAAGTCCTCAATGATTGAATAAATATGTTACTTCGGGTGTTGTGCATCAAAGTCATCACAAATACATAAGCGTTAGGATGTGCGTCCACTTCAGAGGACATTCGAAGATTCTAGGATGTTTATCTCGCACCAAAACTTGCAAAACTTTCTCTCATCCAAGGTCTTAGTGAAGATATCGGCAAGCTGGTATTCAGTCTTCACGTGGTTGATGAC
This sequence comes from Triticum urartu, assembly GCF_056163025.1. Taxonomy (NCBI): domain Eukaryota; kingdom Viridiplantae; phylum Streptophyta; class Magnoliopsida; order Poales; family Poaceae; genus Triticum; species Triticum urartu. The sequence goes on from NC_141878.1 coordinate 502,506,702, forward strand.
AATGTCTCCCTTCAGGACATGATCACGAAGAAAGTGGTGACGAATCTGAATGTGCTTCATCTTGGAATGTTGCACTGGGTTGTGGGAGATCTTGATAGCACTCTCATTGTCACAATAGAGATGGGCTTTCTTCATGTTGACGTTGTAGTCCTTGAGGGTATGTTTCATCTGTAGCAACTATGAGCAGCAGGCACCAGCGATAATGTACTCATCCTCTGCTGTGGAAAGTGGGACATTGTTCTGCTTCTTTGAGGACCAACAGACAAGAGATCGTCCAAGGAAGTGGCATGTGCCTATTGTAGACTTGCGATCCAGACGATCTCCAGCATAGCTAGAATTAGAAAATCCAGCTAGATCAAATGATGAGCCCTTGGGATACCATAATCCAAGCATTGGTGCGTGACCTAAATATCGAAGAATTCGCTTCACAGCCTGGTGGTGTGATTCCTTCGGTATCGCTTGAAATCGGGCAGACACACAACTCCTAAGCATAATATATGGCCTAGTAATTCATGCTCGTCCTCGAGTATGTAAATGATCAAAGAAAAAATTTATGAATTATGAATGCTAGCAAGTGCACAAGTTTGATCAATGATAATTCCAATCACTTTTTCTAGCATCATTATCTATCATAAACAGTAGCTCATCTAATAAAACTTCTCATGATCAAGTAACAAGTTATTCACACATTAAAGTATAGACAATAAACTTTCTTGAAAACTAACAAACTATGTTCTCGGTCACCAAACAATTGCAATTCATCTTATTTTCAGGAAGGGTCTATGTAACAGCTTTGATTTAGTAAATTCCACATACTCAACTATCATATAGTCTTCCATGAATGCTAATAGTCAAAGCATATTTGTAGAACAAATAGCTTCCATCAAACATAGAGAAAGATAGGGGCTTAATGTTTCGCCTTTCAACTTATTTATCATATAGATAATTGACAACAATAATAATTCATGATCAAATATATTTGAATGGTCGTATATGCTTGAATCTTTCCCCACCACATGATACTTGCCAACTAGAGAATAATTGAGGTTGAAATGAGAAGGAATACTATTGACTCTTGCATAAAAGTAAATACATAAAAGTAAAAGATAGGCCCTTCGCACAGGGAAGCAGAGGTTGTCATGTGCTTTTTACTTTTGGATGTGCAAGCCCTTAATGCAAAGGAACGCCATGTTATATTGCCCTTTGTGATAACAACCTTTATTATGCAGTCCATCACTTTTATTTCTTTACCATCACAAGTTTTTACATCGCTTATTTTCCCTTAAAACAAAAGATCATACATATTTAGGAGCAATTTTTATTGCTTTTTGCACCGACGACGACTTACTTGAAGGATCTTATTCAATCCATAGGTAGATATGGTGGACACTTATGGCAATAAACTGGGTTTAAGAATTTTTGGATGCACAAATAGTATCTCTACTTAGTATGAATTTTTTGGCTAGCAAAAGATCCTAAGCAAGCACCACATGTTGGAGGATCCATAACAATATAACTTCTATACAAATATACCCAAACATAACTCATTACGCTGTCTTCCTTGTCCAACTTCAACGAATTTGCTCAAGTTTGAAAATAATTAATGGGGCTCACAATCATAGAATATGTCCAAGATAGTATATTTGAAGGAAATATGCCCTAGAGGCAATAATAAAGTTATTATTTATTTCCTTATATCATGATAAATGGTTATTATTCATGCTAGAATTGTATTAACCGGAAACGTAATACTTGTGTGAATACATAGACAAACAAAGTGTCACTAGTATGCATCTACTTGACTAGCTCGTTAATCGAAGATGGTTATGTTTCCTAACCGTAGACATGAGTTGTCATTTGATTAATGGGATCGCATCATTAGGAGAATGATGTGATTGACATGACCCATTCCATTAGCTTAGCACCCAATCGTTTAGTATGTTGCTATTGCTTTCTTCATGACTTATACATGTTCCTATGACTATGAGATTATGCAACTCCCGTTTACCGGAGGAACACTTTGTGTGCTACCAAACGTCACAACGTAACTGGGTGATTATAAAGGTGCTCTACAGGTGTCTCCAAAGGTACATGTTGGGTTGGCGTATTTCGAGATTAGGATTTGTCGCTCCGATTGTCGGAGAGGTATCTCTGGGCCCTCTCGGTAATACACATCACTTAAGCCTTGCAAGCAATGCAACTAATAAGTTAGTTGCAAGATGATGTATTACAGAACGAGTAAAGAGACTTGCCGGTAACGAGATTGAACTAGGTATTGAGATACCGATGATCGAATATCGGGCAAGTAACATACCGATGACAAAGGGAACAACGTATGTTGTTATGCGGTCTGACCGATAAAGATCTTCGTAGAATATGTAGGAGCCAATATGAGCATCCAGATTCTGCTATTGGTTATTAACCGGAAACGTGTCTCGGTCATGTCTACATTGTTCTCGAACCCGTAGGGTCCGCACGCTTAACGTTATGATGACAGTTTCATTATGAGTTTATATATTTTGATGTACCGAAGGTTGTTCGGAGTCCCGGATGTGATCAAGGACTTGACGAGTAGTCTCGAAGGTCGAGACATAAAGATCGATATATTGGACGACTATATTTGGACACCGGAAAGGTTCCGGGTAAGATTGGGACAATACCGGATCACCGGGAGGTTATCGGAACCCCCCGGGAGGTATATGGACCTTATTGGGCCTTAGTGGAAAGGAGGGGAAAGGAGCAAGGGAGGGGGCGCCCCCCCCCAAGCCCAATCTGAATTGGGAGGGGGGCCGCCCCCTTTCCTTCCTTCCTCCCTCCTTCGTCTTCCTTCCCTCTCCTACTCCTAATAGGAAAAAGGGGAGTCCTACTCCCGGTGGGAGTTGGACTCCCTCCCTTGGGCGCGCCACCTTCCTTGGCCGGCCCCCTCCTCCACTCCTTTATATACGGGGGCAGGGTGGCACCCTAGAGATAACAGTTGATCATTGATCTCTTAGCCGTGTGCGGTGCCCCCCTCCACCATAATCCTCGATAATATTGTAGCGGTGCTTAGGTGAAGCCCTGCGACGGTAGAACATCAAGATCGTCACCACGCCGTCGTGCTGACGGAACTCATCCCCGACACTTTGCTGGATCGGAGTCCGGGGATCGTCATCGAGCTGAACGTGTGCAAAAACTCGGAGGTGTCGTAGTTTCGGTGCTTGATCGGTCGGGCCATGAAGACGTACGACTACATCAACCGCGTTGTAATAACGCTTCCGCTTCGGTCTACGAGGGTACGTACACAACACTCTCCCCTCTCGTTGCTGTGCATCACCATGGTCTTGCGTGTGTGTATGAATTTTTTTCAAATTACTACATTCCCCATCAGTGGCATCTGAGCCTAGGTTTTATGTGTTGATGTTATATGCACGAGTAGAACACAAGTGAGTTGTGGGTGATATAAGTCATACTGCTTACCAGCATGTCATACTTTGGTTCGGCGGTATTGTTGGACGAAGCGGCCGGGACCGACATTACGCGTACGCTTACGCGAGACTGGTTCTACCAACGTGCTTTGCACACAGGTGGCTGGCGGGTGTCAGTTTCTCCAACTTTAGTTGAACCGAATGTGGCTACGCCCGGTCCTTGCGAAGGTTAAAATAGCACGAACTTGACAAACTATCATTGTGGTTTTTGATGCATAGGTAAGATTGGTTCTTGCTAAGCCCGTAGCAGCCACGTAAAACTTCCAACAAACAAAGTAGAGGACGTCTAACTTGTTTTTGCAGGGCATGTTGTGATGTGATATGGTCAAGGCATGATGCTAAATTTTATTGTATGAGATGATCATGTTTTGTAACCAAGTTATCGGCAACTGGCAGGAGCCATATGGTTGTCGCTTTATTGTATGCAATGCAATCGCCCTCTAATGCTTTACTTTATCACTAAGCGGTAGCAATAGTCGTAGAAGCATAAGACTGGCGAGACGACAACGATGCTACGATGGAGATCAAGGTGTCGCGCCGGTGATGATGGTGATCATGACGATGCTTCGGAGATGGAGATCACAAGCACAAGATGATGATGGCCATATCGTATCACTTATATTGATTGCATGTGATGTTTATCTTTTATGCATCTTATCTTGCTTTGATTGACGGTAGCATTATAAGATGATCTCTCACTAAATTTCAAGATAAAAGTGTTCTCCCTGAGTATGCACCGTTGCCAAAGTTCGTCGTGCCTAGACACCACGTGATGATCGGGTGTGATAAGCTCTACGTCCATCTACAATGGGTGCAAGCCAGTTTTGCACACGCAGAATACTCAGGTTAAACTTGACGAGCCTAGCATATGCAGATATGGCCTCGGAACACTGAGACCGAAAGGTCGAGCGTGAATCATATAGTAGATATGATCAACATAGTGATGTTCACCATTGAAAACTACTCCATTTCACGTGATGATCGGTTATGGTTTAGTAGATTTGGATCACGTGATCACTTAGAAGATTAGAGGGATGTCTTTCTAAGTGGGAGTTCTTAAGTAATATGATTAATTGAACTTAAATTTATCATGAACTTAGTACCTGATAGTATCTTGCTTGTTTATGTTTGATTGTAGATAGATGGCCCGTGCTGTTGTTCCGTTGAATTTTAATGCGTTCCCTGAGAAAGCAAAGTTGAAAGATGATGGTAGCAATTATACGGACTGGGTCCGTAACTTGAGGATTATCCTCATTGCTGCACAGAAGAATTACGTCCTGGAAGCACCGCTAGGTGCCAGGCCTGCTACTGATGCAACTGACAATGTTAAGAACGTCTGGCAGAGCAAAGCTGATGACTACTCGATAGTTCAATGTGCCATGCTTTACGGCTTAGAACCGGGTCTTCAACGATGTTTTGAATGTCATGGAGCATATGAGAAGTTCCAGGAGTTGAAGCTAATATTTCAAGCAAATGCCCGGATTGAGAGGTATGAAGTCTCCAATAAGTTCTATAGCTGCAAGATGGAGGAGAACAGTTTTGTCAGTGAGCATATACTCAAAATGTCTGGGTATAATAATCACTTGATTCAACTGGGAGTTAATCTTCCGGATGATTGCGTCATTGACAGAATTCTCCAATCACTTCCACCTAGCTACAAGAGCTTCGTGATGAACTATAATATGCAAGGGATGGATAAGACAATTCCCGAGCTCTTCGCAATGCTAAAAGCTGCGGAGGTAGAAATCAAGAAGGAGCATCAAGTGTTGATGGTCAACAAGACCACTAGTTTCAAGAAAAAGGGCAAGGGGAAGAAGAAGGGGAACTTCAAGAAGAACAGCAAACAAGTTGCTGCTCAGGAGAAGAAACCCAAGTCTGGACCTAAGCCTGAAACTGAGTGCTTCTACTGCAAGCAGACTGGTCGCTGGAAGCGGAACTGCCCCAAGTATTTGGCGGATAAGAAGGATGGCAAGGAGAACAAAGGTATATGTGATATACATGTTATTGATGTGTACCTTACTAGAGCTCGCAGTAGCACCTGGGTATTTGATACTGGTTCTGTTGCAAAAATTTGCAACTCAAAACAGGGACTACGGATTAAGCAAACACTGGCGAAGGACGAGGTGACAATGCGCGTGGGAAATGGTTCCAAAGTCGATGTGATCGCGGTCGGCACGCTACCTCTACATCTACCATCGGGATTAGTATTAGACCTAAATAATTGTTATTTGGTGCCAGCGTTGAGCATGAACATTATATCTGGATCTTGTTTGATGTGAGACGGTTATTCATTTAAATCATAGAATAGTGGTTGTTCTATTTATATGAGTAATATCTTTTATGGTCATGCACCCTTGAAGAGTGGTCTATTTTTGATGAATCTCGATAGTAGTGATACACATATTCATAATGTTGAAGCTAAAAGATGCAGAGTTGATAATGATAGTGCAACTTATTTGTGGCACTGCCGTTTAGGTCATATCGGTGTAAGGCGCATGAGGAAACTCCATACTGATGGACTTTTGGAACCACTTGATTATGAATCACTTGGTACTTGCGAACCGTGCCTCATGGGCAAGATGACTAAAATGCCGTTCTCCGGTACTATGGAGAGAGCAACAGATTTGTTGGAAATCATACATACAGATGTATGTGGTCCAATGAATGTTGAAGCTCGTGGCGGATATCATTATTTTCTCACCTTCACAGATGATTTAAGCAGATATGGGTATATCTACTTAATGAAACATAAGTCTGAAACATTTGAAAAGTTCAAAGAATTTCAGAGTGAAGTTGAAAATCATCATAACAAGAAAATAAAGTTTCTACGATCTGATCTTGGAGGAGAATATTTGAGTTACGAGTTTGGTTTACATTTGAAACAATGCGGAATAGTTTCGCAACTCACGCCACCCGGAACACCACAGCGTAATGGTGTGTCCGAACGTCGTAATTGTACTTTACTTGATATGGTGCGATCTATGATGTCTCTTACAGATTTACCGCTGTCGTTTTGGGGTTATGCTATAGAGACGGCCGCATTCACGTTAAATAGGGCACCATCAAAATCCGCTGAGGCGACGCCTTATGAACTATGGTTTGGCAAGAAACCAAAGTTGTCGTTTCTGAAAGTTTGGGGCTGCGATGCTTATGTGAAAAAGCTTCAACCTGATAAGCTCGAACCCAAATCGGAGAAATGTGTCTTCATAGGATACCCGAAGGAGACTGTTGGGTACACCTTCTATCACAGATCCGAAGGCAAGACATTTGTTGCTAAGAATGGATCCTTTCTAGAGAAGGAGTTTCTCTCGAAAGAAGTGAGTGGGAGGAAAGTAGAACTTGATGAGGTAACTGTACCTACTCCCTTATTGGAAAGTAGTACATCACAGAAACCGGTTTCTATGACACCTACACCAATTAGTGAGGAAGCTAATGATGATGATCATGAAACTTCAGAACAAGTTACTACTGAACCTCGTAGATCAACCAGAGTAAGATCCGCACCAGAGTGGTATGGTAATCCTGTTCTGGAAGTCATGCTACTAGATCATGATGAACCTACGAACTATGAAGAAGCAATGGTGAGCCCAGATTCCGCAAAATGGCTTGAAGCCATGAAATCTGAGATGGGATCCATCTATGAGAACAAAGTGTGGACTTTGGTTGACTTGCCCAATGATCGGCAAGCAATTGAAAATAAATGGATCTTCAAGAAGAAGACTGACGCTGACGGTAATGTTACTGTCTACAAAGCTCGACTTGTCGCAAAAGGTTTTCGACAAGTTCAAGGAATTGACTACGATGAGACCTTCTCACCCGTAGCGATGCTTAAGTCTGTCAGAATCATGTTAGCAATTACCGCATTTTATGATTATGAAATTTGGCAAATGGATGTCAAAACTGCATTCCTGAATAGATTTCTGGAAGAAGAGTTGTATATGATGCAGCCGGAAGGTTTTGTCGATCCAAAAGGAGCTAACAAAGTGTGCAAGCTCCAGCGATCCATTTATGGACTGGTGCAAGCATCTCGGAGTTGGAATAAACGCTTTGATAGTGTGATCAAAGCATTTGGTTTTGTAAAGACTTTTGGAGAAGCCTGTATTTACAAGAAAGTGAGTGGGAGCTCTGTAGCATTTCTGATATTATATGTGGATGACATATTGCTAATCGGAAATGATATAGAATTTCTGGATAGCATAAAGGGATACTTGAATAAGAGTTTTTCAATGAAAGACCTCGGTGAAGCTGCTTACATATTGGGCATTAAGATCTATAGAGATAGATCAAGACGCTTAATTGGACTTTCACAAAGCACATACCTTGACAAAGTTTTGAAGAAGTTCAAAATGGACCAAGCAAAGAAAGGATTCTTGCCTGTGTTACAAGGTGTGAAGTTGAGTAAGACTCAATGCCCGACCACTGCAGAAGATAGAGAGAAAATGAAAGATGTTCCCTATGCTTCAGCCATAGGCTCTATCATGTAAGCAATGCTGCGTACCAGACCTGATGTGTGCCTTGCTATAAGTCTAGCAGGGAGGTACCAAAGTAATCCAAGAGTGGATCACTGGACAGCGGTCAAGAACATCCTAAAATACCTGAAAAGGACTAAGGATGTGTTTCTCGTATATGGAGGTGACAAAGAGCTCATCGTAAATGGTTACGTTGATGCAAGCTTTGACACTGATCCGGACGATTCTAAATCGCAAACCAGATACGTATTTACATTAAACGGTGGAGCTGTCAGTTGGTGCAGTTCTAAACAAAGCGTCATGGCGGGATCTACATGTGAAGCGGAGTACATAGCTGCTTAGGAAGCAGCAAACGAAGGAGTCTGGATGAAGGAGTTCATATCCGATCTAGGTGTCATACCTAGTGGATCGGGTCCAATGAAAATATTTTGTGACAATACTGGTGCAATTGCCTTGGCAAAGGAATCCAGATTTCATAAGAGAACCAAGCACATCAAGAGACGCTTCAATTCCATCCGGGATCTAGTCCAGGTGGGAGACATAGATATTTGCAAGATACATACGGATCTGAATGTAGCAGACCCATTGACTAAGCCTCTTCCACGAGCAAAACATGATCAGCACCAAGGCTCCATGGGTGTTAGAATCATTACTATGCAATCTAGATTATTGACTCTAGTGCAAGTGGGAGACTGAAGGAAATATGCCCTAGAGGCAATAATAAAGTTATTATTTATTTCCTTATATCATGATAAATGTTTATTATTCATGCTAGAATTGTATTAACCGGAACCGTAATACTTGTGTGAATACATAGACAAACAAAGTGTCACTAGTATGTCTCTACTTGACTAGCTTGTTAATCGAAGATGGTTATGTTTCCTAACCATAGACATGAGTTGTCATTTGATTAACGGGATCACATCATTAGGAGAATGATGTGATTGACATGACCCATTCCATTAGCTTAGCACCCGATCATTTAGTATGTTGCTATTGCTTTCTTCATGACTTATACATGTTCCTATGACTATGAGATTATGCAACTCCCATTTACCGGAGGAACACTTTGTGTCCTACCAAACGTCACAACGTAACTGGGTGATTATAAAGGTGCTCTACAGGTGTCTCCAAAGGTACATGTTGGGTTGGCGTATTTCGAGATTAGGATTTGTCGCTCCGATTGTCGGAGAGGTATCTCTGGGCCCTCCCAGTAATACACATCACTTAAGCCTTGCAACCAATGCAACTAATAAGTTAGTTGCAAGATGATGTATTACGGAACAAGTAAAGAGACTTGCCGGTAACGAGATTGAACTAGGTATTGAGATACCGACGATCGAATCTCGGGCAAGTAACATACCGATGACAAAGGGAACAACGTATGTTGTTATGCGGTCTGACCGATAAAGATCTTCGTAGAATATGTAGGAGCCAATATGAGCATCTAGGTTCCGCTATTGGTTATTGACCGGAGACATGTCTCGGTCATCTCTACATTGTTCTCGAACCCGTAGGGTCCGCACGCTTAACGTTACGATGACAGTTTCATTATGAGTTTATATATTTTGATGTACCGAAGGTTGTTCGGAGTCCCGGATGTGATCACAGACTTGATGAGGAGTCTCAAAATGGTCGAGACATAAAGATCGATATATTGGACGACTATATTTGGACACCAAAAAGGTTCCAGGTAAGATTGGGACAATACTGGATCACCGGGAGGTTATCGGAACCCCTCGGGAGGTATATGGGCCTTATTGGGCCTTAGTGGAAAGGAGGGGAAAGGAGCAAGGGAGGGGGCGCCCCCCCCCCCAAGCCCAATCCGAATTGGGAGGGGGGCCGCCGCCCCTTTCCTTCCTCCCTCCTTCGTCTTCCTTCCCTCTCCTACTCCTAATAGGAAAAAGGGGAGTCCTACTCCCGGTGGGAGTTGGACTCCCCCCCTTGGGCGTGCCACCCTCCTTGGTCGGCCCCCTCCTCCACTCCTTTATATACAGGGGCAGGGGGCACCCCAGAGATAACAATTGATCATTGATCTCTTAGCCGTGTGCGGTGCCCCCCTCCACCATAATCCTCGATAATATTGTAGCGGTGCTTAGGCGAAGCCCTGCGACGGTAGAACATCAAGATCGTCACCACGCCGTCGTGCTGACGGAACTCATCCCTGACACTTTGCTGGATCGGAGACCGGGGATCATCATCGAGCTGAACGTGTGCAAAAACTCAGAGGTGCCGTAGTTTCGGTGCTTGATCGGTCAGGCCGTGAAGACGTACGACTACATCAACCGCGTTGTTATAACGCTTCCGCTTCGATCTACGAGGGTACGTAGACAACACTCTCCCCTCTCGTTGTTGTGCATCACCATGATCTTGCTTGTGCGTAGGAAATTTTTTGAAATTACTACGTTCCCCATCAATATTTATCTATGAAATCTCTCTTCCTTCAATATTCGTTCATGAATTGTTCAAGTGACCAATGTTGTGTTTGCTAACTTTCAATAAATTTTACCACCTATATATTCTTCTTATATGTGAATTCATTACTCCCCATGGGATAAGCATATGAAACATATATAATTTCAGATTTATGATATTCAATTCATTCAACCATTTACTCATAGGATATAAGTGAAGCACGAGAGTAAATGACAAACTACTCCAAAAAGATATAAGTGAAGTTCAATGAGTAGTCAAATAATTAAGTAGATATGTGAAGACTCTCTCTCATAAAAAATTTATATCTTAAGTATGTTATTCAAACAACAAGCAAAAAATAAAAATGACATTCCAAGGATAACACATATCATGTGAAGAAGCAAAAACTTAGGCTCAACCAAAATTGATGGATCATTGTTGAAGAAGAAAGGTGGGATGCCAAGCGGGGCATCCCCAAGCTTAGATGCTTGAGACTTATTGAAATATTAGCTAGGGATGCCTTGGACATCCCCAAGCTTGAGCTCTTGTGTCTCCTTAATTCCTCTCATATCACGGTTTCCCTAATTCTTAAAAACTTCATCCACACACAACTCAACAAGAACTCATGAGATAAGTTAGTATAAATAAATGCAAAACCTTATCATTCTCTACTGTAGAAAATCACTAAAATTAAATTTTGACATTTCATACTGAATGCCTCCACATATTTAATACTCCTATCCTCAAATAGAATCATTAAACGAGCAAACATATGCAAACATAACAGCAATCTCACAAAACAGGACGGTCTATAAAGAATGCAAGAATATTCATACTTGTCTAACTCCAAAAATTCTGAAAAAATACCACATTGTATAAAATTTATCATAGCTCATTATGTCAAAGTTTCAACATTTTATCACATTCTGAATTTTCTGGAGAATTTACGCAATAGCGTGCAACTTTCTATTTTGAAACAATAACTCATATAATTGCAAACTAAGCATGGTGAAGGCTATCCTTGACATTTTTATTGAAATAAAATATACAAAACCTTATTATAAATGACAAAAATTAAATCCTAACAAAATAAAATGACACTCCAAGCAAAACACATATCATGTGACGAATAAAAATATAGCTCCAAGTAAGGTTACCGATAATGTTGGAGACAGAACAGGGGATGCCTTCCAGGGCATCCCTGTCGGTGTCAAAACCGGCGGATCTCGGGTAGGGGGTCCCGAACTGTGCGTCTAGTATCGATGGTAACAGGAGATAGGGGACACGATGTTTACCCAGGTTCGGACCCTCTCTATGGAGGTAATACCCTACTTCCTGCTTGATTGATCTTGATGAATATGAGTATTACAAGAGTTGATCTACCATGAGATCGTAATGGCTAAACCCTAGAAGTCTAGCCTAAGAATATGGTAATGAGTATATGTGGTGTCCTTTCTAGACTATCCCCTTCGATTTATATAGACACCGAGGAGATCTAGGGTTTACATGGAGTCGGTTACATAAAAAGGACTCTTCGGTCGCCAAGCTTGCCTTCCACGCCAAGTAGAGTCCCATCCGGACACGGTGCAGTCTTTGATCTTCATGTCTTCACAGCCCATCAGTCCGGCCCATGGATAACAGGCCGGACGTTCGAGGACCCCTTAGTCCAGGACTCCCTCAGTAGCCCCTGAACCTGGCTTCAATGACGAGGAGTCCGGCGCGCAGATTTGTCTTCGGCATTGCAAGGCGGGTTCCCTCCTTCCGAACTCCAGAATAGTCTTCGGACGAAATAAGTGCATCCGGGCCTATTACGCACACCATACACAACTGCAGAGAGAATATAATATTTGCACGAATCCAATCTGTTGACAGCTTCTCTCCAACACGGCATCGTGTCTGTCCGGTTATAATTGCGAACCGTTTTTCTTCTGTTATCCCACGTTTTGAGACACGGTTGCTATTGGCACGTCTTTTCGAAACAGAGATCATGTCCCCTTATCGCGGGATTCTCATCAATGCGGGCATTGGTAACTCAACCGGGCCATTCATACAGCCCTAGGGAACAGGTGAATCCTAAGGCGAGTGAGGAGGTGTTTAATATCTGCTGCCTTTATAAGGGGATAAGAGTTCACCCTTCCTCTCCTCACGCCTTCTCTCTATCTTCGCCCTTCCGATCTCAAGCTCCGGCGCCCAAGTTCCCATCTCCTTTCCACTCAAGCAACCATGTCAGGATCTGGTGGTCAGGGCAAGTGGATGGTCTCCTCCATCAAGGAGGAGGATATTACTGAGCTCCAGGCGGACGGATATTTGGCAAAGGAGATCGCCCACCGTCTGCCAGCCGAGAGACAAGTCGTCCCCACGCCGAAGCCCACAGAGAGAGTAGTCCCCATTTCCTCCGCGGGCTAGGGTTTTCACTCCACCCTTTCGTCTGTGTGCTGATGTACTATTACGGGATAGATTTCCATGATCTGTCCCCGAATTCCTTCATCAACATCTTGGCGTTTATCGTCGTGTGCGAGTCCTTCCTCCGCATCCATCCCCACTTCGGGCTGTGGCTCAAAGTCTTCAACGTGAAGCCGAAGGTGGTGGACGGTCAGCACGCAGAGTGCAAAGGGGCCATGGTGAGAAAGCTATCCAATGTCTCCTGGCCCAAAGGCACCTTTATAGAGACAGTAAAGGAATGGCAAAAGCAGTGGTTCTACATCACAGAACCTCGCGACACCACCTGGGTCGCAGCTGCGGAATTCCGCTCTAGTGCTCCCACGCGGCTCACCTCCTGGGTCGAGAAGAGTCCGGACTGGTGTTCTCTTGACGAGCTGATAGCGCTGCAGACGCGCGTTCAAAGTGTGGTGACCAAGGACGTCAAGCTCGTCGATGTTATCCAGGTGATGCTGGTCCGCCGGATTCTTCCGTTCCACCGCCGAAGCTGCCCTTTATGGGAGTTCAATTCGAAGAAGCACCAGACCCTGAGAAGGCTCTTCGACACGTCTCATGAAGGGGCCTGGAAGTTGCTCTTTAAGGGCAACGAGAAGCCACCGGCCATGGACTCAGACCATGGTCACAATTGTAAATGCCCCACCAACGAGGTATGTTTCTTTTGATGTATTCTCAACTTGAATGTTTCGAGGATGATGTCTGAGATTTGGTATTGCTCCTTCAAGACTGGGTGGAGAAGGCGCAGCGGATCCAGTGTCCGGCGCTGCTGCCCGAGGAACCGGTCATCCCGCGCGTGGCGAGGATGCTGGTGTCGGCGCCATATACGGCGCTGGAGAAGAAGGCCAAGGGGGCCAAGAGTGGCCCCCATTGCAAGGGTGCTTCGGACGCGACATCCGAAGACGACGAGGCCCATTCCTCCATCCCGGAGGACAGTGACAAGGAAGAGGAGGAGGAGGAGGAGGAGGAGGAGGAAAACAACCGTCCTCCCGAGGAGAAGAAGAAGAAGAAGAGGGAGGCCCCAGCACATCCGGAGGCAAAAGAGCCCAAAAAGGGGAAGGGCGCCCCAGCGGTTAATACCGTGTGGGACGTTGACAGTAGTCCGGAACGACGCCCTGCACTAGACCTCAGGCCGCATAGTAAGCGACATGGCTCATTTACGTGCATATCCAGCCCTTTCTTTTTATTATGCTGACATGGTTAATACACACTTTTGTAGTTCGGCCCGTGACCTTATCTAGTGGTCCTCATCTGGAGGTTTGCTGGCTCCGTCGGAGATGGCGAGCATGTCGCCACCGACTGCTTGCTCCCCCGGGGCCAGGGACGACACCGAAGTGTTATCCCGGAGGGACGCTCTGAAGCGAGGAGCCCAGGACATTTTCCGGGGGCGCCACAAGGCGGGACCTCCGCTGCCGGACAGATGGGGGAGCAGATCCCCAAGGAGACCGGCGAAGAGGGCCGTATTCAGTTTGGTCCTCAGCCGGATATGATTCCGGAGGTCCATATGGCTCCGGAATCAGGCGAGCACCATCCTTCGAAGGAGGGGGTTGTGCCAATTCCACCGGTGGCCCCTGTCCACACAGGGGCGTCGGATGACTTGATGGAGGCGCTACGAGGCGCCTCCATTGTGGACGAGCACCGTGTCCTTATGGGTGCGGTGATCGAGAAGGTTCAGTCCGCCAAGAGTGGACTAGATGAAGCCTGCAGCAATCTGTTGACGGGTTTCGAGGTAAGTGACATAGAAAGAGGAAAACCCCATGTATTCAGTAGCCCCTGAGACACTGTCCGGAGTTCGGCAAGAAGAACCGGACAAAGGATCAACCTCTTATTGTAGGAGACTAACAGAATATGTATGAATAAGCAGGCGTCCTGGTTGGCCGTGACCTCACATACTGCTGAGGTCTCCGAGCTGAAGCAGAAGCTGGAGCGGACCGAGAACGACCTCGGCGAGACTAAGGTTCGGCTCCAAGAGAAGCAAGGTGAGGAACGACTTGCTATATGTTCGAGAAAGGAGAAGCGCTGTGTAGTGACAGCGGTATTGTTATATGTGCAGAAGTCGCGACCGAGGTCAAGGCCCTAAAGAAGGCCCTAGGCGAGGCCGAGGAGAAGGTTGTCCAGCAACAAGCTGCCCGTAAGAAGCTCAAGGCCCGGGTCAAAGAAGTCCAGCAGGAGCTCCAGGATGCGGTGAAAAAATGCGAGGCCTTGGAGCATGATGCATAGGTTCAAGGGACCGAACTCGCCAAGGCTCGTCAAAGTGCGGAGACTGCCCGGAATGAGGCCCTGGCCGCCCTCCAGGAGATCCAGGAGGCCAAGAAGATCACGGCGGGTAAGGCAATTAAGATGCAGAGCAAGTATGCGGAGAAGCAGTACCTTTTACTAACTCGAGTTCGGAGTTCCCCAGGGGCCTTTGCGGATTTGCCACGCGGTGTATCTGATGTCGCGGAGTTCTATCGATCCGAAGGAGGGGGT
The DNA here is from genome assembly GCF_056163025.1 of Triticum urartu. Taxonomy (NCBI): domain Eukaryota; kingdom Viridiplantae; phylum Streptophyta; class Magnoliopsida; order Poales; family Poaceae; genus Triticum; species Triticum urartu. The sequence continues at coordinate 502,521,952 of NC_141878.1, forward strand.
TCCACAGGGAGGCTATTCTGGTCGCAGTATGCGGTGCCGGAGCATCCCGTGTCCTTCACCGATCAGCTGAAATAGCTGGTGGAGCTGCATAGGGTGGCCGAACTAGCCATTAAGGATTTGATAATCTGGCTATGGCCAGCCGAAGCTATGCCAAGCAGCTACTTCGGACTCGTGAGGCAGGTGGTGAACGCATGTCCTTGGTTGGACGTCGTGAAGCGCTCGGCCTATATTGAAGGTGCGTGCATGGCCTTCGCCCGTTGCAAGATGTGGTGGGCGAAGATGGACGCCGTCGAGGTGACCAGGGGGCCACCAAAGGGCAAGGAGCGGCGTACACCAGAACGGTATTTTGCGGATGTCCTAGAGGGGTCTCGCCTTGCGGCAGCACAATGTTCACAGGACATTGTGTTTGAATGAATGTATTCATGTTGCCTTTGCCTTGTATTATGAGAAACAAAGCATGTTTTGTTAATGCAATTTTATTATGCTTTGATTGTTTCCTCCTGTGCGGTCATGTTATATGTAATCTGAGGGTTGGCCAGTCGTCGGCTTCTGCCCTCACATAGATAGTACAGAGGTGTTCGGGATGGAATCTAAACAATCTTAATCCAATTACATGGTCCTTCAAGGAGTTGTTTAGCGCAACGAACAAGGAAATCAGACTATACGGCTTAAACGCCCTCACTTAGCCATAGGAGTTTTATAATAAAGCATGGGCGCAGCCCCTGGTTCGAGCCAGAGTGATGTCATCATCTGATCGGGAAGTGTCGATCTTTCACACAATGCGGATAAAATCTCCAACGATTTGTAACCCTCGAGTAGCTGACCGGCTCTCGCCGTATCATGACAGTCAGTTTTCGGCTTTCTCTACTGAGGTGCTCGTCTGGTCCAAGCCAGGGCACAATCACAGTAGTTCTCCCTTTACTACCCTAGCCAATGGAGCGAAACGTAGGGTAGCAAGCACAGGAGCCGGGCAACCCAACTATTGACCAAAGACATGATTCGGAGCCAATGCATATAATGCTAAATTCGGGGTGCCGAACTTATCTATAAGAAGTGTTCGGACTGTGCTGCCGTATTGTGGGGCGATAGGTAGCCCCTGGCGAATATGAAACGTAAAAGAGTGTCGATGCAGCAGATAGGCAGATCGAAATAAAACAAAGTAAGAGGCGAAAAACACAGAGACTGGGCCACGAACCATTTTTATTATAACTGGATGGATATGTCAAGGCGTATCTTGTACAGATGGTGCTAGAAGTATCCAGCCATTTAACGTGCCGGAATCAATATGGCGCAGCGTGCGGGTCCTCCATTGCGTTCCATTCCTTCTAGAGGACTTGATATCAAGCCTACGAAAAAAAGGTGCTTGTAATGAGAAAGATAAGTAAAAGTATGTGTATCCGAGATCGGTTTTGCCGAATTGCAGCCCCCGGGTTATCTCGTGCCTCCGTCGATGTCCATGGAATTTTGAGTGTGTAATTGTGTACGCGTGGTACGAATGCCACTACCTCATTGGGGCTGGGACGGAGGCCGAATTGCTAGTCGAGCTCTTGACGAGTCGCGCTATCCTGTTGCAGTGTAGTCCGAACCCTCTTGATGGTGTCCAGGGGCTCGGCAGCTAGATTACAATGCTGCTTGAGAAGGCCGCTCTGTACTTCTGTTGCCAGGGCGGCGGTTTGCTCCTCTGTTCGGAGGGAGCGTTCCGTATTGCCATTGACTGTTATGACGCCGCGTGGACCGGGCATCTTGAGCTTGAGATAAGCATAGTGTGGCACTATGTTAAATCTAGCAAACGCGGTTCGTCCGAGCAGTGCGTGGTAGCCGCTTCGGAAGGGGACGATATAGAAGATTAACTCTTCGCTTCGGAAGTTTTCCGGAGAACCGAAGACCACCTCCAGCGTGATTGAGCCCGTACAGCGGGCCTCTACACCTTGTATGACTCCCTTAAAGGTAGTCTTTCTTGGTTTGATTCGTGAGGGATTAATGCCCATCTTCCATGCTGTATCCTGGTACAGCAGATTGAGGCTGCTTCCACCATCCATCAGGACTCGTATGAGGTGGAATCCGTCGATGATTGGGTCAAGGACCAGTGCGGCCGAACCGCCATGGCGGATACTAGTCGAATGATCTCATCGATCGAAGGTGATCGGAAATGACGACCATGGATTGAACTTGGGGGCGACTGGCTATACCGCGTAGACGTCCCTTAGTGCTCGTTTGCGCTCCTTTCTGGGGATGTGTGTGGCGTATATCATATTCACCATTTTGACTTTGGGGGGGATTTCTTCTGTCCCCCGGTGTTCGGCTACCGGGGCTCTTCATCATCGTCCTCACTTTGTGATCCCTTTTCTTTGTTTTCGGCATTTAACTTGCTAGCCTGCTTGAAGACCAAACAATCCCTGTTGGTATGATTGGCTTGCCTATCCGGGGTGCCGTGAATTTGGCACGGACGGTCGAGTATGTGGTCCAGGCTGGAAGGTCCTTCGTTGTTTCTTTTGTAGGGCTTCTTTCATTGGCCGGACTTGGAGCCACTGAATCCGGCGTTGACTGTGGTGTCCTCGGTGTTGTCGCCGTTGCTTCGGCGTTTGTGTCTATTTCGCCGGAGCTTGCCGGTGCTGTTGTTGGCCTCGGTGGGGCCTGCCTCACTGGCTGTGTTTTTGCTACGAGCCAGCCAGCTGTCCTCGCCTGCGCAAAAGCGGGTCATGAGTGCCGTAAGGGCTGCCATTGACTTTGGTTTTTCTTGTCCGAGGTGGCATGCTAGCCATTCATCACGGATGCTGTGCTTGAAGGCTGCTAGGGCCTCGGCATCCAGACAATCAACGATCTGGTTCTTCTTAGTTAGGAACCTAGTCCAGAATTTTCTGGCTGATTCTCCAGGTTGTTGGACTATGTGGCGTAGGTCATCGGCATCTGGTGGCCGGACATAAGTTCCTTGGAAGTTTTCGAGGAAAGCCTCTTCCAAGTCTTCCCAGCTGCCGATGGAGTTCTCAGGTAGGCTATTTAACCAGTGCCGAGCTGGTCCTTTGAGTTTTAATGGGAGGTATTTGATGGCGTGGAGGTCGTTTCCTCGGGCCATGTGGATGTGGAGGATGAAATCCTCAATCCATACTGCAGGATCGGTTGTGCCATCGTATGATTCGATATTGACGGGCTTGAACCCCTCGGGGAATTCATGATCCAAAACTTCATCTGTGAAGCAGAGCGGGTGTGCGGCGCCTCTTTATCGGGCCGCATCATGGCGGACCTCCGAGGGAGTCCGTCTGCGGTATTCGGCCCGAGCGTGGTTAGGTTTGTCATGTCTGAATAGGTGGCCGTCGTCGTGCCTCGAAGCACGTCCTCGCGATCCATAGATCGATCTTGTGTGTCCTGCTCTACTGTCTAGTGTCTGTCGGAGGTCGTACATGTTACTCTGGACTTTTCCGTCTTTATTATGGCGGGGTGGTGGGGCGGTCTGCTGTTCAGCTTGTGTTGCCGCTTTATCCCGACCACGGAGTGGCCGTCCGGCCGCCCTGTCCCGACCACGTGTTGGTCGGTCTGCATTACGCGAGGGAGATATGTGCTCCGGTGCCTCCTCATCGAATTGAGGTAGCAGTCTGCGTTTCGGGTAGCTCTTGGCCAGGCGGTTGAGGCCGTGTTCCTTGGCTGTTAGGACATCAATCCATCTGTCGACGAGCAGGTCCTGTTCGGCTTGAAGCTGTTGTTGTTTTCGGCGTCGCCCAGGGTACTATTTTCTCCGGTACCAGTGTTGCCGTCCTTTGAGCGGCGGGGCTTGGGGCGGCGTTTGGGCCGTCGGCGCTTGGACTATGTCTCGGAGGCTTTATTCACATCTGGCTCTTCTTTGTTGTCGCCAGATCCTTTAGGTGTATCAACCATGTACACGTCGTATGAAGAGGTAGCCATCCAACGTCCAGTGAATGGAGGGTCTTGGCCCTGCTCCTTGTTAGCATCGTCGTCCATACCATTGATGTCTTCGGAGCCATAGTCAAGCATGTCGGTTAAATCATCGACGGTGGCTATGAGGTGGGTGGCGGGTGGGAAGCAAAATTCCTCATCATCCGTTTCTAGCTCGAGCCGGACATAGTTCGGCTGTGAGTCCTTCTCCAAGGACAAATTCTTAAAAGATTTTAGCATGTCGCCCAAAGGCGAGTGCTGGAAGACGTCAGTGGCGCTAAACTTGAAGATCGATAACCGATCTAGCTCGGTGTCCGCGGGCGTACACAGTCCGGAACTTACAGTCGGAGACGAGTCCGAGGTTCCGTTGAAGCGAATGTTGTAGGGCATCGAGTCCATGTGCGGCTCCAACTCCGCGGACTCTGAGGCCTCGGATGGCTCGATCTGCTTTGGCTCTATGGTCGTTGCAGCCGTAGGAACCATCTCCTGGGTGTGATCTGATGACAGATTTAAGTCACGTTCATCGGGATGAGGGGGAGCGATCGCCGCAGGCTCAAATCCCTTGAAGATCAAGTCTCCACGGATTTCCGCGACGTAGTTCAAGCTTCCGAATCTGACCTGATGGCCGGGGCGTAGCTGTCGACCTGCTCCAGATGGCCAAGCGAGTTGGCACGCAGTACTAAGCCGCCGAATACAAAGATCTGTCTGGGGAAGAAGGTTCCTCTTTGGACAGCGTCATTATCGACGATTAAAGGGGCCATCGAGCCTCTTGTCGACGGCACAGTGGAACTCTTAATGAAAGCACCAATGTCGGTGTCAAAACCGACGGATCTCGGGTAGGGGGTCCCGAACTGTGCGTATAGGATCGATGATAACAGGAGACAGGGGACACGATGTTTACCCAGGTTCGGGCCCTCTCTATGGAGGTAATACCCACTTCCTACTTGATTGATCTTGATGAATATGAGTATTACAAGAGTTGATCTACCACGAGATCGTAATGGCTAAACCCTAGAAGTCTAGCCTAAGAATATGGTAATGAGTATATGTGGTGTCCTTTCCGGACTATCCCCTTCGGTTTATATAGACACCGAGGAGATCTAGGGTTTACATGGAGTCGGTTACATAAAAAGGAATCTTCGGTCGCCAAGCTTGCCTTCCACGCTAAGTAGAGTCCCATCCGGACATGGTACAGTCTTCGATCTTCATGCCTTCACAGCCCATCAGTCCGACCCATGGATAACAGGTCGGACGTCCGAGGACCCCTTAGTCCAGGACTCCCTCAGTAGCCCCTGAACCTGGCTTCAATGATGAGGAGTCCGGCGCGCAGATTTGTCTTCGGCATTGCAAGGTGGGTTCCCCCCTTCTGAACTCCAGAATAGTCTTCGGACGAAATAAGTGCATCCGGGCCTGTTATGCACACCATACACAACCGTAGAGAGAATATAATATTTGCACGAATCCAATCTGTTGATAGCTTCTCTCCAACACGGCATCGTGTCTGTCCGGTTATAATTGCGAACCGTTTTTCTTCTGTTATCCCACGTTTCGAGATGCGGTTGCTATTGGCACGTCTTTTCGAAACAGAGATCATGTCCCCTTATCGCGGGATTATCATCAATATGGGCATTGGTAACTCAACGGGGCCGTTCATACAGCCCTAGGGAACAGGCGAATCCTAAGGCGAGTGAGGAGGTGTATAATATCTGCTGCCTTTATAAGGGGATAAGAGTTCCCCCTTCCTCTCCTCACACCTTCTCTCTATCTTCGCCCTTCCGATCTCAAGCTCCAGCGCCCAAGTTCCCATCTCCTTTCCACTCAAGCAACCATGTCTGGATCTAGTGGTCAGGGCAAGTGGATGGTCTCCTCCGTCAAGGAGGAGGATATTACTGAGCTCCAGGCGGCCGGATATTTGGCAAAGGAGATCGCCCACCGTCTGCCAGCCAAGGGACAAGTCGTCCCCATGCCGGAGCCCACAGAGAGAGTAGTCCCCATTTCCTCCGCGGGCTAGGGTTTCCACTCCACCCTTTCGTCCGCGTGCTGATGTACTATTACGGGATAGATTTCCATGATCTGTCCCCGAATTCCTTCATCAACATCTTGGCGTTTATCATCGTGTGCGAGGCCTTCCTCCGCATCCATCCCCACTCCGGGCTGTGGCTCAAAGTCTTCAATGTGAAGCCGAAGGTGGTGGACGGTCAGCACGCGGAGTGCAGAGGGGCCATGGTGAGCAAGCTATCCAATGTCTCCTGGCCCAAAGGCACCTTTATAGAGACAGTAAAGGATTGGCAAAAGCAGTGGTTCTACATCACAGAACCTCGTGGCACCACCTGGGCCGCAGCTGCGGAATTCCGCTCTAGTGCTCCCACGCGGCTCACCTCCTGGGTCGAGAAGAGTCTGGACTGGTGTTCTCCTGACGAGCTGATAGCCCTGCAGACGCGCATTCAAAGTGTGGTGACCAAGGACGTCAAGCTCGTCGATGTTATCCAGGTGATGCTGGTCCGCCGGATTCTTCTGTGCCAGCGCCGAAGCCACCCTTTATGGGAGTTCAATTCGAAGAAGCACCAGACCCTGACAAGGCTCTTCGACACCTCTCAAGAAGGGGCCTGGAAGTTGCTCTTTAAGGGCAACGAGAAGCCACCGGCCATGGACTCAGACCGTGGTCACAATTGTAAACGCCCCACCAACGAGGTATGTTTCTTTTGACGTATTCTCAACTTGAATGTTTCGAGGATGATGTCTGAGATTTGGTATTGCTCCTTTAGGACTAGGTGGAGAAGGCGCAGCGGATCTAGTGTCCAGCGCTGCTGCCCGAGGAACTGGTCATCCCTCGCATGGCGAGGATGCTGGTGCCGGCGCCATATACGACGCTGGAGAAGAAGGCCAAGGGGGCCAAGAGTGGCCCCCATCGCAAGGGTGCTTCGGACGCGACGTCCGAAGACGACGAGGCCCATTCCACCGTCCCCGAGGACAGTGACGAGGAAGAGGAGGAGGAGGAGGAAAACAACCCTCCTCCCGAGGAGAAGAAGAAGAAGAAGAAGAAGAAGAGGGTGGCCCCAGCACATCCGGAGGCGAAAGCGCCCAAAAGGGGAAGGGCACCCCAGCGGTCAATACCGCGTGGGACATTGACAGTAGTCCGGTACGACGCCCCCGTACTAGGCCTCAGGCCGCATCGTAAGTGACATGGCTCATTTACGTGCATATCCAGCCCTTTCTTTTTATTATGCTGACATGGTTAATCCACACTTTCGTAGTCCGGCCCGTGACCTTATCCAGCGGTCCTCATCTGGAGGTTCGTTGGCTCCGTCGGATATGGCGAGCATGTCGCCACCGCCTGCTTGATCCCCTGGGGCCAGGGACGACACTGAAGTGTTATCCTGGAGGGCCGCTCTGAAGCGAGGAGCCCAGGACATTGTCCGAGGGGCGCCACAAGGCGGGACTGCCGCTGGCGAACAGATGGGGGAGCAGATCCCCAAGGAGACCGGCGAAGAGGGACGTATTCAGTTCGGCCCTCAGCCGGATACGATTCCGGAGGTCCATATGGCTCCGGAATCAGGCGAGCACCCTCCTTCGAAGGAGGGGGTTGTGCCAATTCCACCGGTGGCCCCTGTCCACACAGGGGCGTCGGATGACCTGATGGAGGCCCTACAAGGCGCCTCCGTTGTGGACGAGCACCGTGTCCTTATGGGTGCAGTGATTGAGAAGGTTCAGTCCGCCAAGAGTGGACTAGACGAAGCCTGCAGCAATCTGTTGAGGGGTTTCGAGGTAAGTGACATAGAAAGAGGAAAACCCCATGTATTCAGTAGCCCCTGAGACACTGTCCGGAGTTCGGCAAGAAGAACCGGACAGAGGATCAACCTCTTATTGTAGGAGACTAACAGAATATGTATGAATAAGCAGGCGTCGTTCTTGGCCGCGACCTCGCATACTGCTGAGGTCTCTGAGCTGAAGCGGAAGCTGGAGCGGACCGAGAACGAGCTCGGCGAGACTAAGGTTCGGCTCCAAGAGAAGCAAGGTGAGGAACGACTTGCTATATGTTCGGGAAAGGAGAAGCATTGTGTAGTGACAGCGGTATCGTTATATGTGCAGAAGCCGCGACCGAGGTCAAGGCCCTGAAGAAGGCCCTAGGCGAGGCTGAGGAGAAGGCTGTCCAGCAGCAAGATGCCCGTAAGAAGCTCAAGGCCCGGGTCAAAGAAGTCCAGCAGGAGCTCCAGGATGCGGTGAAAAAATGCGAGGCCTTGGAGCATGATGCGTCGGTTCAAGGGACCGAACTCGCCAAGGCTCATCAAAGCGCGGAGACTACCCGGAATGAGGCCCAGGCCGCCCTCCAGGAGATCCAGGAGGCCAAGAAGATCACGTCGGGTAAGGCATTTAAGATGCAGAGCAAGTATGCGGAGAAGCAGTACCTTTTACTAACTCGAGTTCGGAGTTCCCCAGGGGCCTTTGCGGATTTTCCACGCAGTGTATCCGATGCCGCAGAGTTCTATCGAGCCGAAGGAGGGGGTTCCACAGGGAGGCTATTCTGGTCGCAGTATGCGGTGCCGGAGCATCCCGTGTCCTTCACCGATCAGCTGAAACAGCTGGTGGAGCTGCATAGGGTGGCCGAACTAGCCATTAAGGATTTGATAATCCGGCTATGGCCAGCCGAAGCTATGCCAAGCAGCTACTTCGGACTCGTGAGGCGGGTGGTGAACGCCTGTCCTTGGCTGGACGTCGTGAAGCGCTCGGCCTGTATTGAAGGTGCGCGCATGGCCTTTGCCCGTTGCAAGATGTGGTGGGCGAAGATGGACACCGTCGAGGTGACTAGGGGGCCACCGGAGGGCAAGGAGCATCATAACATATTTCCACATCAAAACTTCGGGGACTAAAAATATCATCTTCATCAAACATAGCATCCCCAAGCTTAATTATGGCTTTGCATATCATTAGCATCATGGATATTCAAAGAATTCATACTAACTACATTGAAATAATGCTCACCATTCGAAGATTTTATGCCAAAAAATTTATTGAATTCTTCTTCTATGAATTAAGCACAATTTTCTGTTCCATTATTTTCAAGAAAGATATGATAAAGATGAATAATATGAAGCAGCCTCAATTCCATTTTGTGTAGTTTTCTTTTATAAACCAAACTAGTGATAAAAAAAGAAATTGAAAGATTCAATTGCAAGATCTAAAGATATACCTTCAAGCACTCACCTCCTCGGCAACGGCGCCAGAAAAGAGCTTGATGTCTACTACACAACTTATTCTTGTAGTCTCGTGTTGGACCTCCAAGCGCAGAGTTTTGTAGGACAGTAGCAATTTTCCCTCAAGTGGATGACCTAAGGTTTATCAATCTGTGGGAATATGGTCTCTCTCAAATAACCCTGCAACCAAATAACAAAGAGTCTCTTATGTCCCCAACACACCCAATACAATGACAAATTGTATAGTTGCACTAGTTCGGCGAAGAGATGGTGATACGAGTGTAGTATGGATAGTAGATATAGGTTTTTGTAATCTGAAAATAAAAAAACAGCAAGGTAGCAAATGATAAAATGGAGCACCGATACGTCCATTTTGCATCATGCTTTTATATTGATATTTATTGCATTATGTCTGTTATTACACATTATGGTACAATACTTATGCCTTTTCTCCCTTATTTTACAAGGTTTACATGAAAAAGGAGAATGCCAGCAGCTGGAATTCTAGACTAGAAAAGGAGCAAATCTGAGAGACCTATTCTACACAACTCCAAAAGTCCTCAAACTTCATGGAGAATTATTTTGGAATATATATAAAAAATTGGGCGAAGAAAGCACCTGAGGGGACCCACCAGGCAGCCACAAGGGTGGGGGCGCGCCAAGGGTTGCTACTTCTTGAGCTTGCTTTGGTTTTTCCCTTGAAGAGGAAAGGGTGATGCAGCAAAGTAGAGATAAGTATTTCCCTTAGTTAGAGAACCAAGGTATCAATCCAGTAGGAGACAACACACAAATTACCAATACCTGCACAAAGAATCAAACACTTGCACCCAACATGATAAAGGGGTTGTCAATACCTTCACATTCACTTGCAAAAGTGAGATCTGATAGAGATAGATAAAACTAAACAAAAGATAAAGTAAATATTTTTGGGGTTTTTTTGGTTTATAGATCGGAAAGTAAAAGATTGTAAAATAGTAGATCGAAAACTTATGTGATGGAAAATAGACCCGGGGGCCATAGGTTTCACTAGAGGCTTCTCTCAAAATAGCAAATAATACGATGGGTGAACAAATTACTGTTGAGCAATTGATAGAAAAGCGCAAATTTATGACGATATCCAAGGCAATGATTATGAAATATAGGCATCACGTCCGTGTCAAGTAGACCGACTCCAGCCTGCATCTACTACTATTACTCCACACATCGGCCGACTCCTTCCTACATCTAGAGTATTAAGTTCATGAAGAACAGAGTAACGCTTTAAGTAAGATGACATGATGTAGAGGAATAAACTCAAGCAATATGATGTAAACCCCATCTTTTTATCCTCGATGGAAAGAATACAATATGTGCCTCGCTGCCCCTACTGTCACTAGGAGAGGACCCCGCAAGATTGAACCCAAAGCTAAGCATTTCTCCTATTGTAAGAAAAACCAATCTAGTTGGCCAAACTAAACCGATAGTTCAAAGAGAATTACAAAGATATTAAATCATGCATAAAATAATTCAGAGAAGATTCAAATAATATTCATAGATAAGCTAATCATAAGTCCACAATTCATCGGATCTGGACAAACACACCGCAAAAGAAGATTACATCGGATAGATCTCCAAGAACATCAAGGAGAACATGGTATTGAGAATCAAGAGAGAGAAGCATCCATCTAGCTACCAGATATGGACCTGTAGGTCTGAGGTAAACTACTCACACTTCATCGAAAGGGCAATAGAGTTGATGTAGATGACATCCGTGATCGAATCCCCCTCTGGCAAGATGCCAGAAAAGGCCCGAAGATGGGATCTCATGGGAACAGAAGGTTGCGGTGGTGGAAAAGTGTTTTCGTGGATGCTTCTGGTGGTTTGGGAATATATGTGAATATATAGGAGGCAGAATTAGGTCAGGGGAGTCACAAGGGGCCCACAAGGCAAGGGGGCACACCCTACCCCCTGCCCCCCCCCTTGTCGTCGCCTCGTGGCTCTTCTAACTTGATCTTCAAGTCTCCAGGGTGTCTTCTGGTCCAAGAAAAATCACTGCAAAGGTTTCATTCCATTTGGTATTCCTTTTCTACGAAGCTCAAAAACAAGGAAAAAAACAGAAACTAGCACTAGGCTCTAGGTTAATAAGCTAGTCCCAAAAATAATATTAAATAGCATATTAATGCATATAAAACATCCAAAACAGATAATATAATAGCATGGAACAATAAAAAAATTATAGATATGTCAGATACATATCCCCAAGCTTAATTCCTGCTCGTCCTCGAGTAGGTAAATGATAAAAACAGAATTTTTGATGTGGAATGCTACCTAACATATTTATCCATGTAATTTTTCATTATTGTGGCATGAATGTTCAGATCCATGAAATTCAAAACAAAATTTTAATATTGACATAAAAGCAATAATACTTCAAGCATACTAACAAGGCAATTATGTCTTCTCAAAATAACATGGCCAAAGAAAGCTTATCCCTACAAAACCATATAGTCTGGCTATGATCCATCTTCATCACACAAAATATTCAAATCATGCACAACCCAGATGACAAGCCAAGCAATTGTTTCATACTTTTGATATTCTCAAACCTTTTCGACTTTCACGTAATACATGAGCGTGAGCCAGGGACATAGCACTATAGGTGGAATAGAATATGGTGGTTGTGGAGAAGACAAAAAAGGAGGGAGATAGTCTCACATCAACTAGGCGTATCAACGTGCTATGGAGATGCCCATCGATAGATGTCAATGTGAGTGAGTAGGGATTGCCATGCAACAGATGCACTAGAGCTATAAGTTTATGAAAGCTCAAAAAGAAAACTAAGTGGGTGTGTGTCGGTGTCAAAACCGGCGAATCTCGGGTAGTGGGTCCCGAACTGTGCGTCTAGGCCGGATGGTAACAGGAGGCAAGGGACACGAAGTTTTACCCAGGTTCGGGCCCTCTTGATGGAGGTAAAACCCTACGTCTTGCTTGATTAATATTGAAGATATGGGTGTTACAAGAGTAGATCTACCACGAGATCAAAGAGGCTAAACCCTAGAAGCTAGCCTACGGTATGATTGTATGTTGTGATTGTTGTCCTACGGACTAAAACCCTCCGGTTTATATAGACACCGGAGAGGGTTAGGGTTACACAAGGTCGGTTACAAAGGAGGAGATAGCCATATACGTATTGCCTAGCTTGCCTTCCACGCCAAGTAGAGTCCCATCCGGACACGAGACGAAGTCTTCAATCTTGTATCTTCATAGTCTAACAGTCCGGCCAATGGAGATAGTCCAGCTGTCCAGAGACCCCCTAATCCAGGACTCCCACAGTAGCCCATGAACCAGGCTTCAATGACGATGAGTCCGGCGCACAGTTGTCTTCGGCATTGCAAGGCGGGTTCCTTCTCCGAATACATTACAGAAGAAGTTGAATACGAGGATAGTGTCCAACCCTGCAAAATAAGTCCCACATTTCACCATAGAGAGAATAATGTTTTTTTGCAGATCTAATTTGTTGGCTTGTTTTGACAGCATGATGTTATGTCATGGCCCGGTGATTATTCGAACCGTTTCTTTTAACCAGCCCCGCACATAACGCGAGGCAGTTTTTCGACACGTCTTGTCAAAGCAGAGATCGTGTCCCCTTATTACGGGATTCTCATCAATACGGGCGTGGGTAACCCAACCGCACCATCAATTGTGGCGCTTGGGGGACAAGCGAGTTTTACTAGGCGAGTGGGGACGTTTAATTTTGTCCGCCCATATAAAGGGATAAGGATTCACCTTTCTATCCACACCTTCTTCCTCCTCTGCTCATCCGCTCCCGCATACTCGAGCTCTAGCGCCCAAGTCCTCACATCCATCTCAACCTTCTCCAACCATGTCCGAAGCGGGAGGCAAGTGGATGGTCTCCTCCTCACAGAGGGAGACATCAAGAAACTGAGGAGAGCCGGATACCTGCACGACGACATCGCGCACCGGCTCCCAGATGAGGGACAGCTCATCCCCACCCCCGAGCCCCATGAGAGGGTGGTATTCCTCACCCATTTCCTCCGCGGACTAGGATTCCCTCTCCATCCCTTCGTCCGGGGGCTCATGTTTTATTACGGCCTGGATTTCCATGATCTAGCCCCAAACTTCATCCTCAACATCTCGGCATTTATCATCGTGTGCGAGGCCTTCCTCCGCATCAAGCCCCACTTCGGCTTATGGCTGAAGACCTTCAATGTCAAGCCGAAGGTAGTGAGCAGCCGCTAGGCGGAGTGCGGAGGCGCCATGGTGGGCAAGATGCCCAACATCACATGGCTCAAGGGCACCTTCGTGGACACCATAAAGGGGTGGCAATCGGGGTGGTTCTATATCACCGAGCCGCACGACCCCGCATGGGTAGCGGCCCCCGAGTTCCGATCCGGCATCCCCATGCGGCTCACTTCCTGGAAAGAGAAGGGCCTGTCCTGGGGTAATTCAAAAGAGCTGACCGGACTCCAATCATATATTCAGAACATGGTGGATAAGAAGCTCAAGCTTGTCAACATAGTCCAGGTTATGCTCGTTCGCCGGATACTCCCGTGCCAACAACGGGAGTTTACCTTGTGGGAGTTCAATCCGGCGCAGCACCAAACTCTGAACAGGCTCTTCGACACGACTCATGAAGATGCCTGGAGGGTGCTGTTCAAGGGTGTCGCGGTCCCTCCCCCCATTACTGAGGATCGCCGATTCAGCGCGAAGCGCCACGCCAGTGCGGTAAGTTGTTTTACCTCTTACAGGATATTCGTTTTATATATATAGATTGGCTCTATGCGGGATCTAAACTCCCGTAATTTTGACAGGATTGGCAGAAGATGGCCAGACAGATCGATTGTCCGGCTCCCTTGCCCGAAGGCCCCGCAGACGCTCTTCTGACGAAGATGCTGACTCCGGACCCCTATAAGGTGCCGGAGAAGACCAAGAAGGCCAAGGGAGCTCGAAAGAGTTCCCGATGCCAGGCGTCGTCGGACTCACCGTCCGATGACTCTGCGGCGCACTCTTCCCCCGAAGACAAGGAAGAGGAAGAAGAGGCTCCCCCACCGACTGGGGGAGACAAGAAAAGGAAGGCCGCCCCAACTGGGGAGGCCGAAGGGTCCAAGAAGGGAAGCACGCTCCTTCCGGATAGCTCTACCGCCGCCGACGAAAGTGAAGACGAGTGGTTGCCCAGGGGAAATCCCCAGGGGAGACCGTAAGTGTTCGGATACCAAAGTAACCCATAGGATTCCTTAGTCACATTGCTTTCCCTAACGCCGAACTCAATTGTACAGGCCGCCCCGAGCCAATACCGAGGTATCCTCGGACGGCTCCCTGGGTGCGTCGGACATGGATAGCGATCCAGTCCCGACGGCCACCTCCCCTCATCCAGCCGACTACACCGAGGTGCTGTCTCAAGAGGCACCGGATCGAGGGGGGACAGTCCCGGAGGCGCCGCAAGGCGACCTTCCGGACTCCGGGAGCCGAGAGGACGGGGTCCCCGAGAGCTCCGAGTTCGGCCCTCAGCCAAACACCGCGCCGGACCCTCCAACGGCTCCGAGCTCGGGTGGGCGGTCCCCTTCTAAGGAGGGTGAGACGCCTGTGCCGGTGACCTCTGTCCGTCCAGAGGCGCTAGACACTATGTTGGAAGCGCTTCGCAGCGCTTCCATCAAGGAGGAGCACCGCACTATCATGAGTGCGGTGATCCAGAAGGTTCAGTCCGCCAAGAGCGGATTGACTGAAGCCTGTACTAGCCTTCTAATAGGCTTCGAGGTAAGTGTTTTAAAATGTAGTAGAAGTGTTATCGCATAGACAGTAGCCCCTGATGCTTTGTTCGGTGTTCACAAAGAAAAGCCGAACAGAGGATCAAATAATATCGCAGGAGTCTAATATAAGTATGTCAATATGCATATGCAGGCTTCCCTGCTGGCGTCCACCGCACTGACTGCGGAGGTCGCCGTACTAAAGGAGGCCCTCGAGGGGTCCCAGAAAGAGCTCAGCCTTGCTAAGAGGCAGCTCGAGGAGAACAAGGGTAAGTGATACCCCGTTTGTAGATGAGAAAAAGGACGTGATTGCTAAATGATAGGATCATTGTATGTTTGCCAGGGGCCACGACCGAGGTGGCGACCCTGAAGCAAGCGCTGTCCCAGGCTGAAGAAAAGGCGGCCCAGGAGCGCACCGAGCGAGAGAGGCACGAGGCTCGGGTGGGCGAGGTGCAGCAAGAGCTCCAGGCTCTCGTGACCAAGCACGAGGCGTTGGAGCTTGACTTGAAGACGAGAGAGTCTGAGCTTGCCGCGGCCAGTGAGAGCGCGAAGAGTGCCAAGGCCGAGGCCCAGAAGGCCCTTCAGGAGATCGACGTGATGAAGAACATAGCGGCAGGTAAGGATTTCTATATGCAAAGCAAGCATGTAAAGGTGAATTACCGATTACTTACCCAAATCCGGAGCTCTTCAGGAGCATTCCCAGATTTGCCCCGCAGTGTGTCCGATGCCGCACTATTCTACCAGACCGAGGACGGAAGCTCGACGGAGAAGCTGTTCTGGTCTCAGTATGCTGAGGCCGAACATCCTGTGCCAATGAGCGACCAGCTGAAGCAGATGGCCGAGCTGCATAAGGCGGCCGATCAAGCCATGAAGGGCTACATAGTCCGATTGTGGCCTGGCAACGCCCTTCCGAACAGCTTCTTCGGCCTGGTGAGGCGGCTTGTGGGTGCCTGCCCACGGCTGGAGGTCATCAAGCGATCCATCTGCATTGAAGGTGCACGCCGGGCCTTCGCCCGTGTGAAAACGCAGTGGGTCAAGCTAGACGCCGTGAAGCTTATCAAGGAGGGGCCGCCGGAGGGCAAGGAGCACCGCCACCCCGAGATGTACTACGAGGGTGTTCTGCCGGGCGCCCGTCTTATCGTGGATGAGTGTTCACAAAATGTAATATTTGAATGAGACTTGCTCGTTTTTTATCTTGTGTAATGAAAACTTGTTTCATATGCGCTATGCAACGCTTGTATGAATTTAAAATATTACCTTTTGTTTGGCTGTTTATCCAATCTGAGAGATGGCTAGTCCTCGGCTTCTGCCCCCATGCCACGAGTGCCGGGGTATTCGGGATAAACTTGAGCACTCTTGTTCCCATGTTTGGGTCCTTCGAGGGAGGTGCTCAGTACAACGAACAAGGCAACCGGACTAATAATGCTTTGTCACTCTCACTTAGCCATAGAATTCTATAATTTAAATTTCGGCGAAGCCCCTGGTATTCGCAAGGCCGAATTCGGGGCACGATACACGCCTGTAAGCCGGACGGAGCCGGCCCCTCGCCCTAAGCGGCATAAGTCTTTAGGGACTCGAAAAACCTCACCGAACAGCGACCAGTCTCTCGCCTTATCATGACAGTCAGTTTTAGCTTTCTCTACTGAGGTGCTCAGCCCGGCAGAACCGGGGCACAATCGCAGTAGTTCTCCTAGCGCTACCTTAGCCGATGGAGCGGAACGTAAGGTACCAAACCATAGGAGCCGGGCAAACCCAACATTTGACCAAAGACATGATTCGGAGCTGATGCATATAATGCTATAAGTTCGGGGTGCCGCACTTGTGAAAGTGTTCGGACTTTTCACACCATATTGTGGGTACGTAAGTCCCTGGTGCATTGACCGTAGCAGAGTGTACGGTTGCTAGGCGTCATTAATGAACACATAGATATGTATACATATAACAAAAATGCGATAATAGTCGTAATGTCATGCATTGTATATTAAAAAATTGCATTAAAGCAGAGTGATACAGATAGTGTAATGAGCAAAAGAGGACTATGTCCCATCCAAGGGTGAGCTGAGGAATTATGTGAAATCTGTAATCCACCTGGGAATTCGTCGGCCTCCTTGGTTGCTGTATCATGTGTTCGGCAATAGAGCTGCCTGACAAAGTTTCCAGAGATTGAAGTCCTGAAAGAAAAAGAAAAATAACCAAACGGGAAGCCCCTGGTGTGGTTTAGGTCGCGTTTTGGGACGTGCCATAGTTGTGCCTCCCCTCCCCATCTATGCCCATGGTATTTTTAATGCATAACGATGTACGCGCGGCACGAACGACATCGTTGGGCTGGGGTTGGGGTGGCCGTCGTATTGCTACGCGAGCTCAGATCGTGCCAGGCGGTCTGTTTGCCGATTGCCCCGAGCGCGCTTGAAGGTGTCCGGGCTTTGAAATGCCAAGCTGGTAGATTGCCTTGAAAGGCTGCTTTGCGCTTCTGCTGCAAGGGCCGCGGTGTGCTCCTCTGTTCGGAGAGAGCGCTCCGTGTTTCCATTGACTGTAATAACTCCGCGAGGTCTTGGCATCTTGAGCTTGAGGTATGCATAATGTGGTACCGCATTGAATCTAGCGAATGCGGTTCGTCCGAGCAGTGCGTGATAACCACTGCAGAACGGGACTATATCAAAGATTAACTCTTCGCTTCGGAAGTTATCCGGGGATCCGAAGACCACTTCCAGTGTAATTGAGCCTGTGCAGTGGGCCTCTACGCCTGGAATGACGCCTTTAAAGGTCATCTTTGTGGGTTTGATCCTTGAGGGGTCTATACCCATTTTGCGCACTGTGTCCTGATAAAGCAGGTTCAAGCTACTGCCGCCGTCCATGAGGACTCGAGTGAGGTGAAATCCGTCGATGATTGGGTCTAGGACCAGTGCGGCGAATCCGCTGTGACGGATACTAGTGGGGTGGTTCCTGCGATCAAAGGTGATCGGATAGGAGGACCAAGGGTTGAACTTCGGGGCGACTGGCTCCAGCGCATATACGTCCCTGAGCGCACTCTTCCGCTCCCTCTTGGGGATGTGGGTTGCGTATATCATGTTCACCATCCTCACTTGCGGGGGAAACCTCTTCTGTCCTCCAGTGTGCGGCTGCCGGGGTTCTTCCTCGTCATCGCTATGCTGCACCTTGTCCTTGTTTTCGGCAATTAACTTGCCGGCCTGCTTGAACACCCAACAATCCCTGTTGGTGTGATTGGATGGCTTGTCTGGGGTGCCGTGTATTTGACACGAGCGATCGAGTATACGGTCCAAGCTGGATGGACCCGGCGTACTTTGTTTGAATGGCTTTTTCCGCTGACCGGGTTTAGAGCCTTTGAATCCGGCATTGACTGTCGTATCCTCAGTACTTTCGCCGTTAATGCGGCGCTTATGCTTGTTGCGACGTGACATGCTGTTGCCGTCCTTGGTATCTGAGGTACCATGGTTCTTTGATATGTTGTTACTACGAGCCAACCAGCTGTCTTCTCCCGCACAAAAGCGGGTCATGAGCGTCGTGAGGGCTGCCATAGATTTCGGCTTTTCCTAACCAAGGTGCCGGGCTAGCCACTCGTCTCGGATGTTGTGCTTGAAAGCCGCTAAGGCCTCCGCATTCGGACAGTCGATGATTTGGTTTTTCTTTGTAAGGAACAGAGTCCAGAATTGCCTGGCCGATTCTTCTGGCTGCTGAATTATGTGGCTCAAGTCATCGGTGTCTGGTGGTCGCACATAAGTGCCCTGAAAGTTGTCGAGGAATATGGCTTCCAGATCTTCCCAACAGCTAATGGAGTCCGCTGGCAAGCTATTAAGCCAATGCCGTGTTGGTCCTTTGAGTTTTAGTGGCAGGTACTTGATGGCATGTAAGTCATCACCACGGGCCATGTGGATGTGGAGGAGGAAGTCCTCAATCCATACCACGGGGTCTGTTGTGCCGTCATATGATTCAATGTTTACAGGTTTGAAACCTTCTGGGAATTGATGTTCCATTACTTCGTCTGTGAAGCATAAGGGGTGTGTGGCGCCTCTGTATTGGGCTATATCGCGACGCAGCTCGTATGGGTCCTGCCCGCTATGTTCGGCCCGGCCGGATTTGCTTTTATTGTATCCGGTGTGACATTTACTGTCTTGTAGAGTGGTGCGCCCTCGTGATCCGTAGATCGATCTTGAGTTCTTTGCTTTGTCCTCCAATATGCCTCGCAGGTCTGGCGTATCTCCCCATGCCTTTTTATTTGGATGGCGTTGGGGTGGAGGCTAAGCTTTCGGCATGAATGCCTCTCTATCGCGGCCACGAGGTGGCCGATCAGCCGTATCATACGCATCTTCCTCCAGTCGGGGTAGTAACCTGCGCCTTGGGTAACTCTTGGAGGGATGCTCGAGTTTATATTCCTCGGCTGCGAGGACTTCAGTCCATTTGTCAGCTAGCAGATCTTGATCAGCTTGAAGCTGCTGCTGCTTTTTCTTCAAGCTATTTGCCGTGGCCATAAGCCTGCGCTTGAAGCACTCTTGTTCGACAGGATCCTCTGGAATGGCGAATTCATCGTCGCCGAGGCTTGCCTCGTCTTTGGAGGGGGGCATGTAATTGTCATCCTCCTCCTCTCCGCCAGCCGCTCTCTCAGGAGAGCTGGCTCCTTCATCCTCCTGATCTAACTCTTGCTGGAGGGGGGTTTTCGTTGTCTTCGGCGCTATCCGGAGTGTTATTATCTCCTGTGCCGGTATCACCACTTTTGCTTTGGCGGGACTTAGAGCGGCGCCGCTGGCGTCGGCGCTTGGGTTGCTGTGGAAAGCAATATGACAATGATGGAACATGTCATAATAAACAGAATGGTGGAAAGTTGCATGGCAATATATCTCAGAATGGCTATGGAAATGCCATAATAGGAGGTATGGTGGCTGTTTTGAGGAAGGTATATGGTGGATGTATGGTACCGGCGAAAGTTGCGGGGTACTAGAGAGGCTAGCAATGGTGGAAATGTGAGAGTGCGTATAATCCATGGACTCAACATTAGTCATAAAGAACTCAAATACTTATTGCAAAAATTTATTAGTCATTGAAACAAAGTACTACAAGCATGCTCCTAGGGGGATAGATTGGTAGGAAAAGACCATCGCTCCTCCCCGACCGCCACTCATAAGGAAGACAGTCAAAAAATACCTCATGCTCCAACTTTGTTACATAACGGTTCACCATACGTGCATGCTACGAGACTCACAAACCTTAACACGAGTATTTCTCCAATTCACAATTACTCACTAGCATGACTCTAATATCACCATCTTTATATCTCAAAACAATCATAAGGAACCAAACTTCTCATAGTATTCAATGCACTTTATATTAAAGTTTTTATTATATCCCTCTTGGATGTCTATCAAATTAGGACTAAATTCATAACCAAAGAAAATTACCATGCTATTTATAAATACTCTCAAAATAATATAATTGAAGCATGAGAGTTCAATAATTTCTACAAAATAAAGCCACCGCCGTGCTCTAAAAAGATATAAGTGAAGCACTAGAGCAAAATTGCCTAGCTCAAAAGAATAAGTGAAGCACATAGAGTATTTTAATAAATCATGATTCATGTTTGTCCCTCTCAAAAGGTGTGTACAGCAAGGATGATTCTGGAAAACTAAAAAGTAAAGACTCATATCATACAAGACGCTCCAAGCAAAACACATATCATGTGGTGAATAAAAAATATAGCCTCAAGTAAAGTTACCGATAGACGAAGACGAAAGAGGGGATGCCTTCCGGGGCATCCCCAAGCTTAGGCTCTTGGTTTTCCTTGAATATTACCTTTGGGTGCCTTGAGAATCCCCAAGCTTAGGCTCTTGCCACTCCTTATTCCATAGTCCATCAAATCCTTACCCAAAACTTGAAACTTCACAACACAAAACTCAATAGAAAATCTCATAATCTCCGTTAGTATAAGAAAATAAATCACCACTTTTGGTACTGTTGTGAACTCATTTTTTATTTATATTGGTGTAATAACTACTATATTCCAACTTTTCCATGCTTCATACCCCCTGATACTACCCATAGATTCATCAAAAATAAGCAAACACCACATAGAAAATAGAATCTGTCAAAAACAGAACAGTCTGTAGTAATCTGTAACTCTCGAATACTTTTGTAACTCCAAAAATTCTGAAAAAAATAGGACAACCTGGGAAATTTGTTTACTAATCTTGTTAAAAAATGATCAGTATTTTATCATGCTTTTCTTAAAAATTAGAATTGTTTTCCTGAGCGCAAAAGTTTCTATTTTTCAGCAAGATCAAAACAACTATCACTGTAAGCCATCCCAAAGGTATTACTTGGTACAAACACTAATTAAAACACCAAAACACAATTCATACATAGGTAATAATTTGTAATTTATTCAAGAACAGTAGCAAATCAAAAAACTCAAAAATAAAAATGGGTTGCCTCCCAACAAGCGCTATTGTTTAACGCCCCTAGCTAGGCATAAAAACACATAGATCTAGGTATTGTCATCTTTGGTATGCAATACATAAGTAGCTCTCATAATAGATTCATATGACAACTTAATTTGCTTTATAGGAAAGTGTTCCATTCCCTTCCTTAACGGGAATTGAAATCTAAAGTTTCCTTCTTTCATATCAATAATTGCACCAATCGTTCTAAGGAAAGGTCTACCAAGAATAATAGGACATGTAGGATTGCAATCTATATCAAGAACAATGAAATCTACGAGCACATAATTCCTATTTGCAACAATAAGAACATCATTAATCCTTTCCATAGGTTTCTTAATAGTGGAATCCGCAAGATGCAAATTCAAAGAACAATCATCAAATTCACGGAAACCTAACACGTCACATAAAGTTTTTGGAATTGTGAAAACGCTAGCACACAAATCATACAAGGCATGGCACTCATAATATTCAATCTCTATCTTAATAGTATGTTCCCACTCATAATAAAGTTTCTAGGGATAGAAACTTCCAATTCAAGATTTTCTTCAAAAGATTGCATCATAGCACCAGCGATATGTTTAGCAACAACTTTGTTTCGATTATAAGCATGAGGAGAATTCAACATGGATTGCAACAAGGAAATAAAATCAATTACAGAACAATTATAATAATTAAAATCCTTGAAATCCAAAAGAGTGGGTTCATCGCTACTTAAAATTTTGACCTCACCAATCTCACTTTTATCAATTTTTGCGTCAAGATCTAAAAACTCCGAATCATTGGGACGCCTTTTAACTAAAGTTGACTCATCTCCAGTCCCATCTTTATCAAGATTTATATTGGAAAACAAAGATTCAATAGGAGTCACATCAATCACTTTAAGATCTTCATCCTTATTTTCACAAAAACTAGAAGAACATGCTTTTACAAACCAATCTCGTTTAGCATGCATCTTAGCATTTCTTTCTTTGCACCCATCAATGGAGATTCTCATAGAATTTAGAGATTCATTGATATCATGCTTTGGTGGAATAGATCTAATTTTCAAAGAATCAACATCAAGAGAAATTATATCCACGTTCCTAGCCAAATCATCAATCTTAAGTATTTTTTCTTCAACCAAAGCATTGAAATTCTTTTGTGAACTCATAAATTCTTTAACACTATTCTCAAAATCAGAGGGCATCTTATTATAATTTTCATAAGAATTGTTGTAGGAATTACCATAATTATTAGAGGAATTACTAGGAAACAGCCTAGGATTAAAATTATCTCTATACGCATTATTACCAAAATTGTTCCTACCAACAAAATTCACATCCGTAGATTCATTATTATTTTCAATAAAAGTAGACAAAGGCATATCATTAGGATCAATAGAAGCACTCTTGATAGCAAATAATTTCATAAGTTCATCCATCTTTCCACTCAAAACATTAATATCTTCAATCACATGCACCTTTTTACTAGTGGAAGATCTTTCGGTATGCCATTGAGAATAATTAACCATAATATTATCTAGGAGTTTAGTAGCTTCTAATAGAGTAATTTCCATAAAAGTATCTCCCGCGGCCGAATCTAAAAGATTTCTAGAAGCAAAATTCAATCCGGCATAATTTTTTTGTATAATCATCCACAAATTCAAACCATGAGTAGGGCAATTTCATATCATCAATTTCATCCTCTCCCAAGGTTGTGCAACATGCTCATGATCAAGTTGCTTGAAATACATAATATCGTTCCTAAGGGAGACGATCTTAGCGGGAGGATAATACTTGGAAATAAAAGCATCTTTACACTTATTCCATGAAACAATACCATTTTTAGGAAAAGATGAAAACCAAGTTTTAGCATGATCTCGAAGTGAGAACGGAAATAGCTTCAATTTAACAATATCATTATCCACATCTTTCTTCTTTTGCATATCACACAACTCAGCGAAATTATTAAGATGGAATGTGACATCTTCACTAGGAAGGCCGGAAAATTGATCTTTCATAACAAGATTCAGCAAAGCGGCATTAATTTCATAAGATTCCGCACTAGTGGTGGGAGCAATCGGAGTACTGATAAAATCGTTGTTATTAGTATTGGAAAAGTCACACAATTTGGTATTCTATTGAGCCATCGTGATAAAGCAAGCAGTCTAACACATGAGCAAACAAAAAGCAACAAAGAAGACGAACGGAAGAGGGGCGAAGAAAAGGGCAAATGTTTTTGAAAATCGTTTTAGAAGTGGGGGAGAGGAAAATAAGAGGCAAATGGCGAATAATGTAATGCAAGAGATGAGAGTTTTATGATGGGTACTTGGTATGTCTTGACTTGACGTAGATCTCCCCGGCAACGGCGCCAGAAATTCTTTCTGCTACTTCTTGAGCTTGCATTGGTTTTTCCCTTGAAGAGGAAAGGGTGATGCAGCAAAGTAGAGATAAGTATTTCCCTCAGTTAGAGAAGCAAGGTATCAATCCAGTAGGAGACAACGCACAAATCACCAATACCTGCATGATACTTCCATTTTGCATCATGCTTTTATATCGATATTTATCGCATTATGGACTGTTATTTCACTTTATATCACAATACTTATGGCTATTCTCTCTTATTTTACAAGGTTTACATAAGGAGGGAGAATGCCGGTAGCTGGAATTCTGGTCTGGAAAAGGAGCAAATATTAGAGACCTATTCTGCGCAACTCCAAAAGTCTTGAAACTCCATGGAACGTCTTAAAAAAATAAAGAAAAATCCACGCCAAAGATGAAGGCCAGGGGGCCCACACCCTTCTCACGAGGGTGGGGGGCACCCCCCCCCTAGGGCGCGCCCCCTACCTCGTGGGCCCCCTGGTGACTCTCTGATGCCCATCTTCTCCTATATGAGGTCTTTCGATGAGAAAAGAATGAGGGGGAACTTTTCGGGACGAGACTCCGCCGCCACGAGGCGGAACCTTGGCGGATCCAATCTAGAGCTCCGGCAGAGCTGTTCTGTCGGGGATACTTCCCTCCCGGAGGGGGAAATCATCACCATCGTCATCACCAACGCTCCTCTCATCGGGAGAGGGCAATCTCCATCAACATCTTCACCAGCACCATCTCATCTCCAAACCCTAGTTCATCTCTTGTATCCAATTCTTGTCTCAAAGTCTGGGATTGGTGCTAGTAAGTTGCTAGTAGTGTTGATTACTCCTTGTAGTTGATGCTAGTTGGTTTAATTGGTGGAAGATCATATGTTCAGATCCTATATGCATATTATTACCCCTCTGATTATGAACATGAATATGCTTTGTGAGTAATTACGTTCGTTCCTTAGGACAAGGGAGAAGTCTTGCTATGAGTAGTCATGTGAATTTGGTATTCGTTTAATATTTTGATAAGATGTATGTTGTCTAGCCTCTAGTGGTGTTATGTGAACATCGACTACATAACACTTCACCATTATTTGGGCCTAGAGGAAGGCATTGGGAAGTAATAAGTAGATGATGGGTTGCTAGAGTGACAGAAGCTTAAACCCTAGTTTATGCGTTGCTTCGTAAGGGGCTGATTTGGATCCATATGTCATGCTATGGTTAGGTTTACCTTAATACTTTTGTTGTAGTTGCGGATGCTTGCAATAGAGGTTAATCATAAGTGGGATGCTTGTTCAAGTAAGAACAGCACCCAAGCACCGGTCCACCCACATATCAAATTATCAAAGTATCAAACGCGAATCATATGAACGTGATGAAACTAGCTTGACGATATTCCCATATGTCCTCGGGAGCGCTTTTCCTATTATAAGAGTTTGTTCTGGCTTGTCCTTTTCTACAAAAGGATTGGGCCACCTTGCTGCAATTTATTTACTTTTGTTACTTGTTGCTCGTTACAATTTATCCTATCACAAAACTATCCGTTACCACTTATTTCAGTACTTGTAGAGAATACCTTGCTGAAAACCGCTTATCATTTCCTTATGCTCCTCGTTGGGTTCGACACTCTTACTTATCGAAAGGACTAAGATAGATCCCCTATACTTGTGGGTCATCAAGACTCTTTTCTGGCGCCGTTGCCGGGGAGTGAAGCACCTTTGGTAGGTGGAATTTGGTAAGGAAAAATTTATATAGTGTGCTGAAATTTACTGTCACTTGTTACTATGGAAAGTAATTCTCTGAGGGGCTTGTTCGGGGTATCTTCACCCCATCAAGTAGAGCAAAGAGTTGCTCCTCAACCTACTGAACCATTTGAAAATGAAACTCCTTTTGGATTTCCTGTGGCTATGATGGAAAAACTGCTAGCTAATCCTTTTACAGGAGATGGAACAAAGCATCCTGATGAGCACTTAATATATGTGGATGAAGTTTGTGGATTATTTAAGCTTGCAGGTATACCCAATGA
This sequence comes from Triticum urartu, assembly GCF_056163025.1. Classification (NCBI taxonomy): domain Eukaryota; kingdom Viridiplantae; phylum Streptophyta; class Magnoliopsida; order Poales; family Poaceae; genus Triticum; species Triticum urartu. The sequence goes on from NC_141878.1 coordinate 502,547,589, forward strand.
TGTTGCTAAGAAGAAGTTCTTCCCTTTATCTTTGAAGGGAGACGCATTGGTATGGTATAGGCTATGTGATGATATGAGATCATGGGACTATAAAAGATTGAAGCTGGAATTTCATCAAAAGTATTACCCTATGCATCTTGTTCATCGTGATCGCAATTATATATATAATTTCTGTCCTCGCGAAGGAGAAAGCATTGCTCAAGCTTGGGGGAGGCTTAAATCAATGTTATATTCATGCCCCAAACATGAGATCTCAAGAGAAATAATTATGCAAAGTTTTTATGCTCGGCTTTCTGAAAACAATCGCAACATGCTCGATACTTCTCGTGCTGGTTCTTTTATGATGAAGACTATTGAATTCAAATGGGATTTATTGGAAAGAATTAAACACAACTCTGAAGATTGGGACCTTGACGATGGTAAGGAGTCATGTATGACACCTAAGTTTGATTGTGTTAAATCTTTTATGGATACCGATATTTTCCGTAAGTTTAGCACTAAATATGGACTTGACTCTGAGATAGTAGCTTCTTTCTGTGAATCTTTTGCTACTTATGTTGACCTCCCTAAGGAGAAGTGGTTTAAATATCATCCTCCCATAGAAGTAAAAGTAGCTGCACCTATTAAAGTTGAAGAAAAGACTGTCACTTATAATGATCCTATTGTTCCTACTTCTTATATTGAGAAACCACCTTTCCCTGTTAGAATAAAGGATCATGCTAAAGCTTCAACTGTTGTTCGTAAAAGCAATATTAGAACTTATACACCTCCTGAGCAAGTTAAAGTAGAACCTAATATTGCTATTGTTAAAGATCTCTTGTCTGATAATATTGATGGGCATGTTATTCAGTTCGAAGGTGAAACTGCTAGAATTGCTAAACCTTATGATAAGGATAAACATAGACCTGTGGTAGGCATGCCTGTTATTTCTGTTAAAATAGGAGATCATTGTTATCATGGTTTATGTGATATGGGTGCTAGTGCTAGTGTTATACCTCATGAGTTATACAAAGAAATTAAGAATGAAATTGCACCTGTTGAGTTAGAAGATATTGATGTTACTATTAAACTTGCTAATAGAGATACTATTTGTAACACCCCGGATGTAACTTTCCCTATTTGTACTCCAACTCTTGTCGTTTCTGGCGTTAAGTTATATTTATTTCCTGGGTTCGGGTTTTTGTATCCGGGTGTTGTTGTCTTTGTCATGCATCTCATATCATGTCATCATGTGCATTGCATTTGCATACGTGTTCGTCTCATGCATTCGAGCATTTTTCCCGTTGTCCGTTTTGCATTCCGGCGCTTCGTTCTCCTCCGGTGGCCATTTCTAGCTTTCTTTCGTGTGTGGGGATTAAACATTTCCGGGTTGGACCGAGACTTGCCAAGCGGCCTTGGTTTACTACCGGTAGACCGCCTATCAAGTTTCGTACCATTTGGACTTCGTTTGGTACTCCAACGGTTAACCAAGGGACCGAAAAGGCCTCGTGTGTGTTGCAGACCAACACCCCTCCAATTTGGCCCAAAACCCACCAAACTCTGCTCCATGTCCTAGAGCGTTCGATCACGATCGCGTGGCCGAAAACCGCACCTCATTTGGACTCTCCTAGCTCCCTCTATGCCTATATATACACCCCCCCCATTCCAAATTTGCGGATCCTCTCCCCCCTAACCCTAAAAAAATCCCAGATCCGCCGCCGCCGGACGTGTCCGGAGCGGGCCGGACAACGTCCACCGCCCCCCGCGCCCAGTCAGACGCTGCCACGTGGCAACCGCCGCCGCCACCGCCCGCGGCCCGGCCGGCCCGCAGTCGGCCCTCCCCGCCGCCCGACCGGGCCTCTCGCCGCCCCGCCGCCTGAGGGAGTCCGCCGCCCCGTGCCTCTCTTCCCCGCCGCAGGTCGTCGCGCCGGCCGCCGCGCCCCTCGCCGGCGAGCCCCGCCGTCGCCTCCCTCGACTCCGGTGGCCGCGCCGCCGCACGCCATCGCCGCCCCGCCGCGCAACCTCTCCGGCGTCCGCCTCCGCCTCGGCCGCGCCGCCTGGCCTCGCCGCCGCCGCCCGCGGGAAGTCCGGCCGCTCCATCCACGCCCGCCGCCGCCTTCGTGAACAGTGCCGCCGGAGTTTGCCTCGGTTTCCGTGCAAACCCTAGATCCAGATCCGGAGGTCGAATTGTTCTCCAAGTCCCTAAACTTTTTCAGCCCATATGCTCCTGTTCGAGGCCCCGTAACTTTGCATCCGTAGCTCCGATTTGGTCATATAGCATATCAAAATGTTCATCTCAGAGAGTACATCATTTCATTCCATTGCGTCATTTTCATTTGAGCTCATCTTGATGCCCGAAATGCTGTTAGAAGAGGGCTACTTGAGTTAATTGTCAGATCTGTTACTCCGTTTAGCACTTTTGTCATTTTTGCCATGATTATTGTGTGCATGATATGCCCGTGAGTTCTTCATATGTTTTGTTAAGGGTTTTGTCATCTTTCCAGAGGTGCAACCCATATATTTTTAGGATGTGTGTGGTGACTTGTGCAAGCTTGCAAAGTGGTGCACTTGCTAATTCTGTTTTCAGGGACTTAGTAATTTCATTAAGTCCTGGGATTGTTTAGTTCATGATGCCATATGTTCATGTTGTTTCCTAGTGATCCGTGCCTCTTTTGAGGATGATAAGTAAAGGAGTTTTGTTAATATTGTAGAGCTCTATCCATCCATGTCTTTGTTTGAAATTATGGAGCACCCTAGCTTGAGTCAATCGAGCCCTACTTTTGCTTCGTTGCGAAACTGGGCAGATCGTCAACTTGTTTGCGATTTTGCCGATGTTATTGTAGTTGATCCGTGCATGCTATGCCATTGTTCTTGCCATTTCTAGCTGGAATTTTGTGCCTTCTTAAGGGATGTATGCTTGTATTGCCATGACTTGCCCCGTGGTGAGTGCATCGAGCTCGTAAACATGCCTTCGTGAGTTATGTTTCAGCATGTCCCAGTTTTCACTAAGTCTGAAAACTGATTATGTTTTTGCTATGTTCGTGTGCTTGTTAGTATATTTTGTGATCCCTTTTGGCTCAAGGTCACTAAGGGACTTTTGTTAAGCTTGTTGAGTAGCTCCATGCCATGTCTTTCTTTGCCATGTTCAGGTCCTGTAGCATGTTGTTTTGTTGCTCCGAAGAGGGCTATATGATCTGAAATTCCAGACAAGTGTTAATTTCACTAAGTCCGAGATCTGTTTGTCATTTGCGTTTTTGCCATGCTTGTTTGAACCTCCTAATGGATGAATTGGCCGTAGCTCAGTGCTAGACTTTTGTTAAGCATCTTGTGTGCATCCCTGTCATGTATTTTGTTGTCATGTTTGGGTGTTGTAGCATGTTCATCTCATTGCATTTAGATGCCTACTTGCTGTAAATCGCAGACCGGTGTCATTTTTGAATCGCTTGCCATTTCCAAACCGTAACTCCGATTCCGGCGTTCTTTATATTGTTTTCAAGCGATTTCATATCATATTTCCAGTGGCACCCTTGGAATTCCAAGTTGAGGCCATGTTCATGCATTTCCTGTCATATCTTGCATTTTGCATCCCGCATCGCATCCCGCATAGCATATCATCATTTCATCATATTGCTTGATCTTGCACGTGGTTGATTGTATCCTTGTTGCTTGTTTGTCTTGTTTGGGTAGAGCCGGGAGACGAGTTCGCTAACGAGGAGCCCGTTGAGTTTGCTTTCGAGGATCCAGTCAACTCTTACAACTATGCAGGCAAGATGATCATACCCTCGAAATCACTACTATCTTTGCTATGCTAGTTTGCTCGCTCTTTTGCTATGCCAATGCTACGATGCCTACCACTTGCTTGCAAGCCTCCCAAATTGCCATGTCAAACCTCTAACCCACCATTGTCCTAGCAAACCGTTGATTGGCTATGTTACCGCTTTGCTCAGCCCTTCTTATAGCGTTGCTAGTTGCAGGTGAAGATTGGAGGTCGTTCCTTGTTGGAACATCTTTTATTTACTTGTTGGGATATCATTATATTGCCATGTTATCTTAATGCATCTATATACTTGGTAAAGGGTGGAAGGCTCGGCCTCCCGCCTAGTGTTTTGTTCCACTCTTGCCGCCCTAGTTTCCGTCATATCGGTGTTATGTTCCCGGATGTTGCGTTCCTTACGCGATTGGGTTATAATGGGAACCCCTTGATAGTTCGCCTTGATTAAAGCTTTTCCAGCAATGCCCAACCTTGGTCTTACCATTTTCCACCTAGCCTCTTTTTCCCTCGGGTTTCCGGAGCCCGCGGGTCATCTTATTTTAACCCCCCCCCCCCCCGGGGCCAGTGCTCCTCTGAGTGTTGGTCCGACCGAGTAGACTGCGGGGCCACCTCGGGGCAACTTGAGGGTTGGTTTTACTCGTAGGATGTCTCATCTGAGTGTGCCCTGAGAAAGAGATATGTGCAGCTCCTATCGGGATTTGTCGGCACATTCGGGCGGTGTTGCTGGTCTTGTTTTAACCCGTCGAAGTGTCTTGAGTTACCGAGATACCGAGTCTGATCGGAACGTCTTGGGAGGAGGTCTATTCCTTCGTTGACCGTGAGAGCTTGTCATGGGCTAAGTTGGACTCCCCTGCAGGGATTGAACTTTCAAAAGCCGTGCCCGCGGTTATGGGCAGATGGGAATTTGTTAATGTCCGGTTGTAGATAACTTGAACCTTAATTAATTAAAATGAATCAACTGAGTGTGTTACCGTGATGGCCTCTTCTCGGCGGAGTCCGGGAAGTGGACACGGTGTTGGAGTAATGTTTGCGCAGGTTGCTCTCTAGTTTCTCGCTCGTGCTTTGCCCCCTCTTCTCGCTCTCCTTTGCGAATATGTTAGCCACCATACTTGCTAGTCGCTTGCTGCAACTCCACTCATATTTTACCTTGCCTTACCTATAAGCTTAAATAGTCTTGATCGCGAGGGTGCGAGATTGCTGAGTCCCTGTGGCTCACAAATTACTATTACACCAGATGCAGGGCCTGATGATTCCGCTCCAGGAGACGCGTGTGAGCTCAAGTGGCAGTTCGACGAAGATTCTCAACGTTACTATGTTTCCTTTCCTGATGATCAGTAGTGGTGCCCAGTTGGGGGTGATTGGGACCGTGTCGCATGTTGGGTTCTCTTTTATTTTGGCACCGTAGTCGGGCCATGAGTGTTTGGATGATGTAATGTTATTTATGTACTTGATTGACGTGGCGAGTGTAAGCCAACTGTGTTATCTCCCCTTTATTATTTACATTACATGGGATGTTGTGAAGATTGCCTAACTTGCGACATATGCCTTCAATGTGATTATATCTCTAAGTCGTGCCTCGACACGTGGGAGCTATAGTCGCATCGAGGGTGTTACACTATTGCACCAATTGGAATTGTTAGAGATGTTGAAGTCTTGTGTGGGAAAACTAAATATCCTGCTGATTTTCTTGTTCTTACTTCTCCACGAGATAGCTTTTGTCCAATTATATTTGGTAGACCCTTCTTAAATACTGTCAATGCCACCATAGACTGCACTAAGAATATTGTTACTGATGGTTTCGATGATATGGTTCATGAGTTTAATTTCTCTAAATTTAGTAATCAACATTGTGAGGAAGAATTGCCTAGTAAGGATGAAATTATTGGTCTTGCTTCTATTGCCGTACCTCCTAGTGATCCTTTAGAACACTATTTGCTAGACCATGAAAATGATATGTTCATGAATGAAAGAAGGGAAATAGATGAAGTATTCTTTAAACAGGAACCTATTCTAAAACACAATTTGCCTGTTGAAATTTTAGGGGATCCTCCTCCACCCAAGGGTGATCCCGTGTTTGAGCTTAAACCTTTGCCTGATAATCTTAAATATGCTTATCTCGATGAAAAGAAGATATATCCTGTTATTATTAGTGCTAACCTTTCGGAGCATGAAGAAGAAAGATTATTGAAAACTCTGAAGAAGCATCGTGCTGCTATTGGATATACTCTTGATGATCTTAAGGGCATTAGTCCCACTTTATGTCAACATAAAATAAATTTGGAAGCAGATGCCAAACCAGTTCGTGATCCTCAACGACGTCTGAATCCTAAAATGAAAGAAGTGGTAAGAAAAGAAATACTCAAGCTTCTAGAGGCAGGTACAATCTATCCTGTTGCTGATAGTGAGTGGGTAATTCATGTCCATTGTGTCCCTAAGAAGAGAGATATTACTGTTGTTCCTAATGATAAAGATGAATTGATTCCATAAAGAATTATCACAGGTTATAGGATGGTAATTGATTTCCGCAAATTAAATAAAGCTACTAAGAAAGATCATTACCCCTTACCTTTTATTGACCAAATGCTAGAAAGATTATGCAAACATACACACTATTGCTTTCTAGATGGTTATTCTGGTTTCTCTCAAATACCTGTGTCGGCTAAAGATCAATCAATGACTACTTTTACATGCCCTTTTGGTACTTTTTCTTATAGACGTATGCCTTTTGGTTTATGTAATGCACCTGCTACCTTTCAAAGATGCATGATGGCTATATTATCTGACTTTTGTGAAAAGATTTGTGAGGTTTTCATGGACTACTTTTTCGTCTATGGTTCCTCTTTTGACGAATGCTTGAGCAATCTTGATCGAGTTTTACAGAGATGTGAAGAAACTAATCTTGTCTTGACTTGGGAAAAGTGCCACTTTATGGTTAATGAAGGTATTGTCTTGGGGCATAAAGTTTCCGAAAGAGGTATTGAAGTTGATAAAGCCAAGGTTGATGCTATTGAAAAGATGCCATGTCCCAAGGACATCAAAGGTATAAGAAGTTTCCTTGGTCACGCTGGATTTTATAGGAGGTTCATTAAGGACTTCTCAAAAATTTCTTGGCCTCTGACTAATTTATTGCAAAAAGATATACCATTTGTCTTTGATGATGATTGTGTAGAAGCATTTGAAATACTTAAGAAAGCATTAGTCTCTGCACCTATTGTTCAGCCACCTGATTGGAATTTACCCTTTGAAATTATGTGTGATGCTAGTGATTATGCTGTAGGTGCTGTTCTAGGGTAAAGAGTTGATAAGAAATTAAATGTTATTCATTATGCTAGTAAGACTCTAGACAATGCTCAGAGAAATTATGCTACTACTGAAAAAGAGCTTTTAGCAGTTGTATTTGCTTGTGATAAGTTCAGATCTTATATTGTTGATTCTAAAGTAACTATTCAAACTGATCATGCTGCTATTAAATATCTTATGGAAAAGAAAGATGCTAAACCTAGACTTATTAGATGGGTTCTCTTGCTACAAGAATTTGATTTGCATATTGTTGATAGAAAAGGAGCTGAGAACCCCGTTGCAGACAACCTGTCTAGGTTAGAAAATATTCTTGATGATCCACTACCTATTAATGATGACTTTCCTAATGAACAATTAAATGTTATAAGTACTTCTCGTAGTACTCCATGGTATGCTGATTATGCTAATTATATTGTTGCTAAGTTTATACCACCTAGCTTCACATACCAACAAAAGAAAAAGTTTTTCTATGATTTAAGACATTACTTTTGAGATGACCCACATCTTTATAAAGAAGGAGTAGATGGTGTTATTAGACGTTGTGTACCTGAGCATGAACAGGAACAGATCCTACGCAAGTGTCATTCCGAATCTTATGGAGGACACCACGCTGGAGATAGAACTGCACATAAGGTATTGCAATCTGGTTTTTATTGGTCTACTCTCTTCAAGGATGCTCATAAGTTTGTCTTGTCTTGTGATGAATGTCAAAGAATTGGTAATATTAGTAGACGTCAAGAAATGCCTATGAACTATTCACTTGTTATTGAACCGTTTGGTGTTTGGGGCTTTGATTATATGGGACCTTTTCCTGCCTCTAATGGATACACACATATTTTAGTTGTTGTTGATTACGTCACTAAGTGGGTAGAAGCTATTCCAACTAGTAGTGTTGATCATAACACTTCTATTAAAATGCTTAAGGAAGTTATTTTTCTGAGGTTTGGAGTCCCTAGATATTTAATGACTGATGGTGGTTCACACTTTATTCATGGTGCCTTCCGTAAAATGCTTGCTAAATATGATGTTAATCATAGAATTGCATCTCCTTATCACCCACGGTCTAGTGGTCAAGTAGAATTGAGCAATAGAGAGCTCAAATTAATTTTGCAAAAGACTGTTAATAGGTCTAGAAAGAATTGGTCTAAGAAACTTGATGATGCATTATGGGCTTATAGAACTGCATACAAAAATCCTATGGGTATGTCTCCGTATAAAATGGTTTATGGAAAAGCATGTCACTTACCTCTCGAACTAGAACATAAGGCTTATTGGGATATTAAAGAGCTTAACTATGATTTTAAACTTGCCGGTGAGAAGAGGTTATTTGATATTAGCTCACTTGATGAATGGAGAACCCAAGCTTATGAAAATGCCAAGTTGTTTAAAGAAAAATTTAAAAGATGGCATGGCAAAAGGATACAAAAGCGTGAGTTTAATGTAGGTGATTATGTATTTCTTTACAACTCTCGTTTAAGAATTTTTGCAGGAAAACTTCTCTCTAAATGGGAAGGCCCCTATGTCATCGAGGAGGTCTATCGTTCCGGTGCCATAAAAATCAACAACTTCGAGGGCACAAATCCGAAGGTGGTAAATGGTCAAAGAATTAAACATTATATCTCAGGTAATCCCATAAATGTTGAAACCAATATTATTGAAACCATAACCCCGGAGGAATACATAAGGGATACTTTCCGGAACATTTCAGACTCCGAAAAGGAATAGGTATGTGGTCCGGTAAGTAAACCGACTCCAAAACAATTTTTAAGGCAATATTTCTCCGTTTTGGAATATTTAGAAAAATAGAAAAATAAGTAGCAGTCCAGGAAGGACACGAGGGCCCCACGAGGGTGGTGGGCGCCCCCCCCTAGGGCGCGCCCCCTACCTCGTGAGCGCCTCGTGTGCCTTCCGGACTCTGTTTTCTTGCACGTTACATATTTTGGTCGGTAAAAATTCATTATATATTCTCCCGAAGGTTTTGACTTCTGTATCACGCAAAAATCTCATGTCTTTGTTTCGAGCTATCCTGTTGCAGATTAAATCAACATGTCTTCCCAGGATTCGGAAGGAGAAAGCTATGTGGATGATTACTTAGCAAATCCAAAGGTCTACGGAGATGTGGAACATAATGGATGGACCACGGAGGAAGAAGAGGACTATGAACCCAAGGGGAAGGAGGAGACGAGCTCAGATGAAGATGAAGCACCATTACCTCAACCTGGGGACATGCACGTGGAGTTCAAAAAGTCAAGTCTCCCTGATAGGGTAAAGAAACCCAAGTTCAAGTTTATCCCTTTTCGTCTCTTCCAGGAAAATAAGCAGGACCTATGCAAAAAGATATTAAACCTGGTGTGGGAAATTGATGATCTGAGGGATCAAAATGCTGTCCTCAAACGCAAATTAAGGGAGAAGCCTAAGCCATCAACTAAGCCTACAACACCTCCGTCGTCTCCTCCAACAAAGAAGAATTGAGTATCTGGGTATGGGCACTCCCCTTGGCAACTGCCAAGCTTGGGGGAGGTACCCCAGTATCGTATCACCATCACAACTCCTACCTTTACCGTTTTTCTTAGTTCGATCCTATTAGTAGTATCTTGATCTAGTAGAATAAAGTTTATGGCATGATCTAGTTTTGAGTTTTGCTTTATAATCTCTCTATGTAATCGAGTCCGTGAGTTATATATAATAAAGATTAGTGTTGAGTCAAGGGCTTGATTATTTTGCCATGATCTTGGGTGAATAAAAGAAAAGAGAAAAAGAATAAAAAGAAACAAAAAGTTCATATTGATCTTATTGAGAGTAATTACTTCACATAGAAAGAGTATGATGATTAAAAGTTGTTGGGAATTGGCAGACATAGCTTTGGTCATTGTTGCAATTAATAGGAAGTAATAAGGAAAGAGAGGTTTTCACATATAGATATATTATCATTGACATCTTTTATGATTGGGAGCACTCATTAAAATATGACATGCTAAAGAGTTGATGTTGGACAAGGAAGACAACGTAATGAGTTATGTCTTTCTTATATCTGATATAAAGTATGTTGTCATGGTTCCTCTAACTTGTTGAGCTTGCCTTTCCGCCTCATGCTAGCCAAATTCTCAGCACCAAGTAGAAATACTACTTGTGCTTCCAAATACCCTTAAACCAGTTTTGCCATGAGAGTCCACCATATCTACCTATGGATTGAGTAAGATCCTTCAAGTAAGTTGTCATCGGTGCAAAGCAATAAAAATTGCTCTAAATATGTATGATTGATTGGTGCGGGAGAAATAAGCTTTATATGATCTTGTGATGTGGAAGTAATAAAAGCGATGGACTGCATAATAAAGGTTCATATCACAAGGGGCAATATAAAGTGACGTTCTTTCGCATTGAGATTTTTTATATCCAACCATAAAAGCGCATGGCAACCTCTGCTTCCCTCTGCGAAGGTCCTATCCTTTATTATTATCTTCTACCTTATGCAAGAGTCACGGTGATCTTCACCTTTCCTTTTTCATTTTATCCTTTGGCAAGCTCAACATGTTGGAAAGAACATGATATATATATCTAATTGGATGTAGGGGAGCATGAACCATTATTGTTGACATTACCCTTGAGGTAAAAGGTTGTGGGGCAAAACTATAAGCCCCTATCTTTCTCTGTGTCCGATTAAAACTCTGTAACCACAAGTATCGCGTGAGTGTTGACAATTATGGAGGACTAAATGATAGTTGAGTATGTGGACTTGCTTTTTAGCTCTGACATAGACTCTTTCCGATGTTATGATAAATTGCAATTGCTTGAATGAATGAGATTATAGTTTGTCGGAGTCCAATAAGGTTTATGATTTATACTTTTGCATTGTGAATAGATCATCACTTGAACATAAGTAATCATATGACAAAATCTATATATGTTGCTGTTATAAGAATAATCATGATGCCTTCATGTCTGTATTTTATTTTTATCGACGCCTCTACCTCTAAACATGAGGACATATTTATTGTTATCGGCTTTTCGCTTGAGGACAAGCGAGGTCTAAGCTTGGGGGAGTTGATACATCCATTTTGAATCATGCTTTTATATCGATATTTATCGCATTATGGACTGTTATTTCACTTTATATCACAATACTTATGGCTATTCTCTCTTATTTTACAAGGTTTACATAAGGAGGGAGAATGCCGGCAGCTGGAATTCTGGTCTGGAAAAGGAGCAAGTATTATAGACCTATTCTGCGCAACTCCAAAAGTCTTGAAACTCCACGGAACGTCTTAAAAGAAATAAAGAAAAATCCACGCCAAAGATGAAGGCCAGGGGGCCCACACCATTCTCACGAGGGTGGGGGGCGCCCCCCTACCTCATGGGCCCCCTGGTGACTCTCCAATGCCCATCTTCTCCTATATGAGGTCTTTCGATGAGAAAAAAATGAGGGGGAACTTTTCGGGACGAGACTCCGCCGCCACGAGGTGGAACCTTGGCGGATCCAATCTAGAGCTCCGGCAGAGCTGTTCTGCCGGGGATACCTCCCTCCCGGAGGGGGAAATCATCACCATCGTCATCACCAACGCTCCTCTCATCGGGAGAGGGCAATCTCCATCAACATCTTCACCAGCACCATCTCATCTCCAAACCCTAGTTCATCTCTTGTATCCAATTCTTGTCTCGAAGTCCGGGATTGGTGCTAGTAGGTTGCTAGTAGTGTTGATTACTCCTTGTAGTTGATGCTAGTTGGTTTAATTGGTGGAAGATCATATGTTCAGATCCTATATGCATATTATTACCCCTCTTATTATGAACATGAATATGCTTTGTGAGTAATTATGTTCGTTCCTGAGGACAAGGGAGAAGTCTTGCTATGAGTAGTCATGTGAATTTGGTATTCGTTTGATATTTTGATAAGATGTATGTTGTCTAGCCTCTAGTGGTGTTATGTGAACGTCGACTACATAACACTTCACCAGTATTTGGGCCTAGAGGAAGGCATTGGGAAGTAATATGTAGATGATGGGTAGCTAGAGTGACAGAAGCTTAAACCCTAGTTTATGCGTTGCTTCGTAAGGGGCTGATTTGGATCCATATGTTTCATGCTATGGTTAGGTTTACCTTAATACTTTTGTTGTAGTTGCGGATGCTTGCAATAGAGGTTAATCATAAGTGGGATGCTTGTTCAAGTAAGAACAACACCCAAGCACCGGTCCACCCACATATCAAATTATCAAAGTATCGAACGCGAATCATATGAACATGATGAAAACTAGCTTGACGATATTCCCATATATCCTCGGGAGCGCTTTTCCTATTATAAGAGTTTGTTCCGGCTTGTCCTTTGCTACAAAAGGATTGGGCCACCTTACTGCAATTTATTTACTTTTGTTACTTGTTGCTCGTTACAATTTATCCTATCACAAAACTATCTGTTACCACTTATTTTAGTACTTGCAGAGAATACCTTGCTGAAAACCGCTTATCATTTCCTTCTGCTCCTCGTTGGGTTCGACACTCTTACTTATCGAAAGTACTACGATAGATCCCCTATACTTGTGGGTCATCACTGCACAAACGATCAAACACTTGCACCCAACGCAATAAAGGGGTTGTCAATCTCTTCATGGTCACATGCAAAAGTGAGATCTGATAGAGATAGATAAAAACTAAACAAAAGATAAAGTAAATATTTTGGGGGGGTTTTTGGTTTATATATCAGAAAGTAAAAGATTGCAAATAGTAGATCAGAAACTTCTATGATGGAAAATAGACTCGGGGGCCATAGGTTTTACTAGAGGCTTCTCTCAAGATAGCAAATAATATGGTGGGTGGACAAATTACTGTCGAGCAATTGATAGAAAAGCACAAAGTTATGACGATATCCAAGGCAATGATTATGAAATATAGGCATCATGTCCGTTTCAAGTAAACCGACTCCTACCTGCATCTACTACTATTACTCCACGCATTGACCGACTCCTACCTGCATCTAGAGTATTAAGTTCATGAAGAACAGAGTAACGCTTTAAGTAAGATGACATGATGTAGAGGAATAAACTCAAGCAATATGATGTAAACCCTCTGTTGGAAAAGACAGTGCCTGGGAGGCGCTTAGGCACGCCTAGGCGCTAGGCAATGGCCCAACGCCTCGCCTAGGGCATAAGCAGAAGTCTAGGCAGAGCAACTAAGAAATTGTCTACCCAAGCGAGAAATCATGCCATATTGCACTGATATGCCAAAAGGGCCATATTCCAATCGTAATAGCTGATCGTTAACGTACTTATATGCCCTAAATTAATAGAATACACATATAATAACCACATATACACCCTAATAGTAAAAATTATATAATCGCCTAGGCTATGCCTAGAGCGTTTAAGCACCGCCTAGGCACTAGGTGAAGGACAACCGCCTCGCTTACGCCTACCGCTTTTTCCAACCTTGTGTAAACCCCATCTTTTTATCCTCGATGGCAACAGTACAATACGTGCCTCGCTGCCCCTACTGTCACTAGGAGAGGACACTGCAAGATTGAACTCAAAGCTAAGCACTTCTCCCATTGCAAGAAAACCCAATCTAGTTGGCCAAACTAAACCGATAGTTCAAAGAGAATTACAAAGATATCAAATCATGCATAAAAGAATTCAGAGAAGATTCAAATAAAATTCATAGATAAGCTGATCATAAATCCACAATTCATCGAATCTCGACAAACACACCGCAAAAGAAGATTACATCGGATATATCTCCAAGAACATCAAGGAGAACATGGTATTGAGAATCAAGAGAGAGAAGAAGCCATGTAGCTACTAGCTATGGACCTGTAGGTCTGAGGTAAACTACTCACGCTTCATCGGAAGGGCAATAGAGTTGATGTAGATGCCCTCCGTGATCGAATCCCCCTCCGGCAGGATGCTGGAAAAGGCCCCAAGATGGGACCTCACGGGAATAGAAGGTTGCGGTGGTGGAAAAGTGTTTTCGTGGATGCTTCTGGTGGTTTGGGAATATATGTGATTATATAGGAGGCAAAATTAGGTCAGGAAAGTCACGAGGGGCCCACGAGGCAGGGGCGCACCCTACCCCCCTAGGCGCGCCCTCCCACCTTGTCGCCGCCACGTGGCTCTTCTGACTTGATCTTCAAGTCTCTGGGTGTCTTCTGGTCCAAGAAAAATCATCTCGAAGGTTTTATTCCGTTTAGACTCCGTTTGGTATTCCTTTTCTGCGAAGCTCAAAAACAAGGGGAAAACATAAACTGGCATTGGGCTCTAGGTTAATAAGTTAGTCCCAAAAATAATATAAAATAACATATTAATGCATATAAAACATCTGAAACAGATAATATAATAGCATGGAACAATAAAAAATATAGATATATTGGAGATGTATCAAGGGTTTATACCTGGAAAAAAATCAAGAGGAAACTTTCGGGACGAAGCGCCGCCGTCTCGAGGCGGAACTTGGGCAGAACCAATCTAGGCTCCAGCGAGTTGTTCTGCCGGGGAAACTTCCCTCCCGAAGGGGAAAATCAAAGCCATCCTCATCACCAACGATCCTCTCATCGAGAGGGGGTCAATCTCCATCAACATCTTCACCAGCATCATCTCCTCTCAAACCCTAGTTCATCTCTTGTATCCGATCTTTATCTCAAAACCTCAGATTGGTACCTGTGGGTTGCTAGTAGTGTTGATTACTTCTTGTAGTTGATGCTAGTTGGTTTATTCGGTGGAAGATCATATGTTTAGATCCTTAATGATAATTATTACTCCTCTGATTATGAACATGAGTATGCTTTATGAGCAGTTACGTTTGTTCCCGAGGACATGGGAGAAGTCTTGTTATAAGTAATCATGTGAATTTGGTATTCATTCGATATTTTGATGAGATGTATGTTGTCTTTCCCCTAGTGGTGTTATGTGAACGTCGACTACATGACACTTCACCATTATTTGGGCCTAGGGGGAGGCATTGGGAAGTAATAAGTAGATGATGGGTTGCTAGAGTGGCAGAAGCTTAAACCCTAGTTTATGCATTGCTTCGTAAGGGGCTGATTTAGATCCGTATGTTTCATGCCATGGTTAGATTTATCTTAATTCTTCTTTCGTAGTTGCGGATGTTTACAAGAGGGGTTAATCATAAGTGGGAGGCTTGTCCAAGAAGGGCAATGTTACGTCTCCAACGTATCTATAATTATTGATTATTCCATGTTGTTATATAAACATTCTTGGATGTTTTACAATCATTTTATAGTCATTTTATATCTTTTTTTGGGTACTAACCTATTGACATAGTGCCAAGTGCCAGTTCCTGTTTTTTGCATGTTTTTTACATCGCAGAAAATCAATACCAAACTGAGTCCAAACGCAGCGAAACTTTTTGTGGATTTTTTTTGAACCAGAAGACATCTAGTGGTCCAAAGAAGTGCCGAAGAGGGAGCCCGAGGTGAGCACAAGACATCAGGGCGCGCCTGAAGGCCCAGGCGCACCCTGGTGGGTTGTGCCCACCTCAGTGGCCTTCCGAACCGCATTGTGACCTACTCCCTCAGTAAACTTTTATAAGACATTTTAGGTCGACCTAAAACGTCTTATAAAAGTTTACAGAGGTAGTATTTACGATTTCCTCGATGTCCTATGCATATGTTCATTTTTGTTTGTGATCACGCAAGGTAATTTTTATACAGATTATGCGGTGTTCTAGTTTTGTATGAACACTAGAATGAGCCGCGGACCTAATTAAATGGGTTGCTTCCTTTTTTAATCAACTAGATATGTGTCTGTGCGTTGCCACGGGGTCAAATATTTTTTATCTCAAAATAATTTCGTAGTCTAGGTTATGCATGGTAAGTAAATTAATATAATTAAGCGGCATACATGAAGGTGTGATGAAATATGGTGTGAAATTGAGTGGCGTAATTCCACGTTATTGGAAAAGGTAAGTTAGTTAAGCTGGAGTTCATGTAGTGCTGCAAAAGGTAAGTAAATTAATATGATTGAGTGGCGTATTTGAAAGGTGTGATCAAATATAACGTGGTGGGAAAAAACAGCTAAATAAAAAAATAGATGGAGGAACATGGTAGGAGGGGAGAAAACCCCGTTGACGAAGAAGAGTTTGACAAAAAAAGGAACACTACTTATTTATTGGGAAACGTTCCCTGCCGGACGACCGGCCGCGCGTTGAGCCGGTCGCGTGCGCAGCGTACGATCCGCCTTGATCAGTGACCGGTGGGCCCCGATCAGTTTTTTCTTTAGCTGCTAGACCGCTTTTTTCCCTACACTTGTCTCTATCCTTACCGTGTCCACTCATTTCTTCTTTCCATTTTTTCATTGCACCTGCCATGAACAGTTCGTCGGAGCCCTAATCGGTTGATATCGAGCTACAACTGGCGAGTTGTTTTTTAGGGACCGGCGTGATTTTTTGCTGCGACTGGCGACAGCGAGGCATTTTTTCTACAACCGACGAGTAAATTTGCTAGGACTGGTGTGACCTTCTGTAGCTACCACCGACGACAAACTTTTTTTCTACGAACGACGACGAGTTGTTTTGCTTGGACAAGCGAAATTTTTTGCTGTGTCCTAGCGATGGCAAGCCATGTTTTTTGCTGCAACCGGCTATTATTTTTGCTGGGATCAATGAGATTTTTTGTCGCGACCGGTGATAATTTTTTTTGCTACGACCCGCTGATGGCAAGTCATTTTTTTGCTGGAACTGGCAATCATTTTTGCTGGGACCGGCGAGAATTTTTTTGTGAGAAGCGGCCGACGAGAATCTTTGCCGCGACCTAGCGATGGCTAGCCTTTTTTATGCTGCAACCGACGATCAACTTTGCTCATACCCGGGAGAATTTTTGTTGAGCCAGCGACCGGCGTGAATTTTTGCTAAGACCGGATGATTGCAAGCCATTTTTTTTGCTGCAACCGGCGTTTATTTTTGTTGCGACCAACGAGAAATTATATTTTTGACTAGTGACCAGCGAGAATTTTTGCTATGACCCGGTGATGGCCATTTTTTCTGCTGCAACCAGCGTTCATTTTCGCTGGGACCAGCAAGAATTTTTATTGCGACCGGCGAGAATTTTTGTTACGACCAATGACCGGCGAGAATTTTTGCTACGACCCGGTGATGGCCATTTTTTTTTGCTGCAACCGGCGTTCATTTTTTCTGGGATCAGCAAGAATTTTTGTTGCAACCAGCCAACGAGATTTTTTGTGGCTGAGATTGTTTTTGCTAGGATAGGGGAGATAATTTGCTGGGACTAGTGAGACGGAAAACTGCAACCGGCAAGACAATTTGTTGGGACAAGGAGAGGCCATGCTACAACGAGCTTTTTGCATGAAGCAACGACGTCCAGTTGCAATGGTGATGCAGGGCGGCGGCACCGAGCTACAACAGTGGACGGGATATTCATGGGAGCTGGGGTATCAGGAGTCGACGAGCAAAGCATCGGAGCATGACACTGGCAACTTGTTTCGTGCACGCGCGGCTGGATGACGGAGTGCCTGCGAGGCGACAACAGCAAGTTGCAACCACGATGCAGGGCAGCCATGGTGTGCTATGACAGTGGACATTCACGGAAGCTGGGCGTCATGAGAAAAGCTACGGCGCATGGCAACCACTACCCGTTCCATGCGGGCCGACAAAGCGGGCTCGTTTTGCATGGGATTCAGTGGTTTCAGTTTTGCATGACCCAACGTTTCAAACGAGCTAGATCCAACGTTTCAGAATGGACGAATCCAACGGATGCAAGTGGATCGGCGGAACGACTCGGCCGGTCGACCGGCGCAGAGTAGCGCCCTTATTTATTTGTTTATAATAGGTGGCAGAGAAATGGTAACTGCGGGTGGCATCCGGCGGGTCAAACTCAAACATTACTCAAAGATGCACATGACAGCGTGTGTGGAACAGTGGAAGTTTAAGTGTGAGCATTTATGATTCCTCTAAACTAATCAACCGGCAAGCTCCATCACGTCCACACTACTACTACACGGCCTAGTACTGTATATGTACTTTGGATTACTCTTAACACAAGAGCACAGGACACTAGATAAAAGCTCTGCTGGCCATCGACAAGCCATAGCTAGCTCCCAAGCTCAGGCTCCATGGCGCGCCTTCTACCAGCGGCCGCGTTAGCCGCAGTCGCCGCGCTGGCCGTCCTGGCAAGCCCGGCGACGGCGCAGGACGCGCCGTCGGCCTTGCCGGCGCCGCTGGCGTACATGAACCACACGGTTGGGGGCGCCGACGGGTGGTTCTTCAACGCGACGAGCAACACCACGTCGGGCAACTACTCCTCCTGGGCCGCCGGCGAGACATTCTACCTCGGCGACTACCTCAGTACGTTCCAACCTAAACCAACTGCTACTTCAATTTGCTTCTGCTTCTTTCCGCGGTACAGTTCCTGTCGCGCAATGTGCAGTGAGTGTGAGAAAGAAAGAAACCAATCGAGCTAGTGTTCTGAACTTCTGATGCATAATGAGGAAAATGGGGATCCATAATTCTAGATGTCATAAAATGGTTGGGTCTTGGCGGTTTAGCTAGTTAAGCAGATTATAATGAGAAGTCCAGTACTATATGCGAGTACAAACTTGCTTCATCCTAGAAAAGGAGGACAGGTCCTGAAGAAGTATGTAACAGAGGCCATGAAACATGAAGCAGCCAAGAATTCAGAACTTAGATCCAGATCTAGCTATGCAGGAAGGAAGCCAGTAACTTCCGAGCTTCATGCGCCAAGAACCAAGGAAAAATAGAATCTTTCTGTAGTGGAAGGCATGTGCCGGCTGATCTCTAATAGCACCACAAGTCAACGCTCTGGCTAAAATAGCTGCCCCGATTCTAATCTACTAGAAACTTTAGACCTCTTTTGATTCATAGGATAGGATTATCATAGGAATAGGAATCTTGTAGAAAATGAGATGGTATGTATCTCAAATCTTATGAGTAGGAATAGGAAACAAGATGTCATTTGATTGACACCAAAGGAATTTTTTCATTGAGTCTAGACTCTTTTTTATTTTCCTATGAAATATGGAGGATAGAAACCAATCCTATCTAGAAATAGGAATCCATTCCTATGAACCAAAATGCTCTAAAGGAAAAAATCCTATAAAAATCATATTCTCTAGAATTCCTATGAAATTCCTCTAAACCAAAGGAGGCCTTAATGCTACACTACATTGAGAAACACAGGTTTAATCAGTGGATCTTCACCTCTGTTTTGCCCTCTGAGCGTGGATTTACATCTCTGTTTACATTCTGACATTCGTCGACTTTAATATACTGGTAGGTTTTTGTATGTCACCTAGTAAAGTACATTTTTATTTAATAATAATGGAAGATGCACCTCCCTTAGCCTCCGCACCATGTCATCCGCACAGTGCAAATTTATTACAAAGTTCAATCCTCTCAAGCACAAAATAATCTAACAAAAACAAATTTAGTGTTACAAATGTTGGCACGGAACTTCCTCAAATCAAACTTAAAATGTTTTAACTTAGGACAGAGCTTAAACTTTTAAAAAAGTTGAAACAGAGTTTAAATATTTCTCTAGCATCAGCAATTAAGTGATCATCCAGTGTCATGTACTGGTAGTAGTTCACTTAATCACTGATTTGTGTAGCTATATTTTTCTTTGCATCGTACAGCTTAACCATGAGCCAGTTATACTCAACTAAACCAAACCCATGCTCATCAGCTACCTTTCTTCTTACTACCAGTATTCAAGACGAACGATAACTCGTCGGTGGTGGTCACCTCGAACTCCACCACCTACTCCCTCTGCGATCCCAGCGAGGACGACGGGCTGGAGACCTACATCTACAGCGGCGGCGTAAGCGGCCTCGAGGAGACAGACGCCATCTCTGTCCCTCTCCTCTACGAGGGCACCAACTACTTCTTCTCGGAAGCCGACGGCGGCGTGCAGTGTCAGCAGGGCATGCGCTTCCAGATCAAGGTAGCCCACGGCCACGGCCTGCCGCCCGCTCTCGCCCACCCGCCGTCGCCACCGCCAAAGGAAGGCGCCCTCGCACCGGCACCCACTGGGCCAGCCTTCTCGGTCTCGCAGGGGCCGGTCGCCGCTAGTGCCAGCACCGGCGCCGGCACCGCCAGTGACTACACGGATGGCAACAACGCTGGCTGTAGAGCGGTCGGCAGTCGTTTCTTGGGGGTTGCTATTGTGGTTAGCTTAGCATTTTTGGTTGCTCCCTGAGCGAACAGGGTCACGCTGTGTCGCTCGTGGTTGGAACTAAACGGTATTCCAATTTATATGTAGTCAATGTTTCTGCTGGTCAGTGAAGAAATATAAGAGCGTTTAGATCATTAAAATAGTGATTTAAATGTTTTTATATTTCTTTAAGGAGGGAGTAGTTTTTTTTCTCATCGTAACATGTTTTTTATTTGAGATATGCTTTTGCACATTCATGAAAAGTTTACAATCTTCGAGGCATATCTATGACACAGATTAAAACCTTTTCTTTACAGGTTTTTTTAACTTTTCCCTTGCTCAAAAAGTAATAAAAACGGTTGGCCAACCAACTAACTAGGGAGCCTCCACCCAGTTCGATATGCCACAGAGTGGCCACTGCAAGCATCTGAAAGCGAGGGAGGAAAACATTCACCTTACGTCGCTCTTGTGTGGCGACACAAGTGGCTCAAACCCTAGCCGCCACCGGACTCTCCGGACTCTTCCTCTATCCCGGCCCCCTCTCCCGTAGTCATGTTGCCGCTGTTGGAGGTGGATCCGACATGAGGTTCTCTAATAAGCTTGGCAGACCGTTAGATAGGACTATTCTTTACCCACTTTCTTCACTGCTGTGGGCACTGATGGAGAGAAGGTGGTAGATCTATGGCCATCACACTCGTATCTAGTGCTCTGTGGGATATAAAGCTCGCTTGGATGCTTGGTCTTCCTTCGCCCATTGGCCACCATATCAACATCAGCTACGGCGGTTGAAGATCAACTCAATATAAGTCTTCGGTATGCCACTACATTAGCTAGGGTTGATGCCTAGCGCCGATCCCGTTAGTTGCCATATCCAACTTCAATCAAGGGAGGCACTCTTCCCCTTGCCCATCTTCGGCAAAGTTATGGTCGGGGACGGCATCCTGAGCTTCTCTCAAGACCGGATTGTGTTATTTGTGTCATATTTAGAGCATGTATAATAAGCTTATGTAAGCAGGATATAAGGGTTAAAATATTATTTTTCTACCGACATGAAGGGGACAGAAGAGGAGAGAGAAGAGAAACTGGCTATAGAATAAGAGCCAACTGTAGCACGTGCTCGTTTGACACTATGTGAGAACAAGAGGTGGACCGTGTATTAATAAAGTAGCACATCTTTATATCTTATTATTGTATTTGCCAGCTACAAGGTTGGCTACAGAAGACATGGCACTATCATATAGCCATCAGCTGGTTGTACTATTAACCATGCTCTTAAAGAAGGGATGACCGTCGTGTTTCATTTGGAATCCTCTGTGCAGTGTTGTAACAGTTTTGCAATCATTCTGCTTCTTGCAGACTCCAGATAGTGAGCGTGATCAGAGAGGCTGAGCCGCAAGCGTGGCGGCCGCCCACCAAGATGGGAAATTCACACTCTGGCACTCTGCTGAGGTGAGGCAGCGGCAGATTTCAGCCATGAAAGCACCTCGGTGCCAAGTTCCGGAGAGCAATGAAGCACACATGCATATTTATTTATATACAGCTGAGAAATGAGTCACACACAGACAAGTTGTGTTCAAGACTTCTGGGAAATACATGCGGGGGAACAGCACCATATGGTTCACGCACTAGTTGTTATTATGTAAACGACCATACTGGAGGAGGCTGCCATATGTTCTATCCCACACACCGACGAAAAGAGCGTCCATATCCGGGCTGAAGGAGATCCCAGATATCTCGCCAAAGAAGTCCAGCTCTTGCCTTTTGGTGTAGTCGCTCCGGGCGTCGAAGATCTGGACGAAGTCCGCATGTTCCGCCATCGCCAGGAACTGCCCGTCAGAAGTGAAGCGGATCGACCTAATGGCCCCAAGGTTGCCCTTCAGTACATGGACGGCTTTCGACAGGTTTCTAACGTCCCAGACTCGGCATGTCTTGTCTTGGTTCCCGGTAGCGAATGTTCGTCCATCAGGGCTCCAGGCCGATGCGAAAGAGTAGTCGTGATGGCCTTTCATGGAATGAAGCGTCTGCATCCAGAATAAGAAATGGTGCTCTCACTTAATTACACGTCAGCTATTCAATTCGAAAAATAAATCAGAGTTTGGCTAACATGGGATCTTTGATGTATGGGTTGGCATGGGCTAGTAGTATACCTCTCCTGAATTCGCATCAACAAGTAAACCATCAGGATGGTCCCCCACGGCGAGAACAAGCTTTCTGTCGGGACTCAGCGATGTATGCTGCATTAACAAAATAATAGTCAGGCCAGAGTAAACCAACAAGTGCACTTAGAGCATTCACTGATTCCGATACTGGTATTGGTCTCCGTTTACTATGAATACTATGTCGAAAAGGCAGCCACCCGAAATGAGGGGCATGTGAAAGACTAGCCCTCAAGGATGCCAATTGCTGCAGATGAGGCACCATAATTCTCAGTTCTCGTTAAGCCCTAGATCCAGAAAACAGAAGTACTGTACATAACTGCATAGTGCTGTCAGCTCTGGAAACAGATTTTTATTCCTTTTTTTTAACACTGCCAACTTAAAGTTTGATACTCCTGTTTTGCACTTGACATCACAAATTCTTGTCTAATTTTATTAGATTGGTGAACAACAGGGTACCAAAAGTAAGCCCCACATGACATATGACATATCAAGATGATTGTAAAGAAGCATGTTGACGGAAGCAATGCGACGAGATCACAACGCCATGTACCCAAAAAAGAATGTTCCAGCTTTCCAAAACAAATAAAAGAACTAAAAGAAATAACCAAAGGGACTTACATTCACTGGACAATCAAACTGAAAGTGATTGCACAACTGGAATCTCTCCATGTCATAGTCTCTTACACCGTTGTCATTACTCGATGCCATGAAATGAACAGCGCCACTAGGGGAAAAAACAGAACTGGCATGAACATACACCCAATGAGGCCGCATCATTAATAACGGGGACATGACATTACCTAGAAGTATTGAATATCTCAATTGCATTAGTCATAGCATTATCATCATGTGATGTTCGACAACAAAAGCTTATCCCCTCTCGATCAAGGTGCTGCATTCCACATCAACATTAGATCAACACTCAGAGTTCATAAACATATTAAGCAATTTGAGTACATGCACGACAACATTGCATTTTGATTCCAAAGGATTCGAGTCAAACTGTCAATCACCATGCCAAAAGATAGCACAATATGGATTTGATTCAGAAGGTTTGAGTCAAATTGGGGAACATACCTTGCAGATTAGCTCCCCTTGAAATCCACCAGCTACCAGCAAATTGTCCTTCACTGCCATGGTACTAACCTTAGTCTGAGAAAACCCCTCTAATAGACTTCCTGGGTGCTTCTGTAATAAGAGATCCATAACCATCAATAGAAGAAGAATAACAAGATAAGCTGTAGCCTATAGAGGATGTGAAAAATGGAGACAGATAATAAATTGCAATCAGGTATATAGTACCTCCTTTGGTGCCACATGACCACGGACGTTCATAAGTTCAGTATCCACACCACTCAATGCAGACCAGTGAAGGACTGAGTAATGATACATCAGGTAGACATCATGCTTGGATGTGGCCCATACTAAATTTCTCAGCTGCAGGCACAATTCAAGTCAATTGTTTGATGCTCTTGACAGCGCAGATCAAATCGGTTTAAAAATAGGAAGGGTATCAATGAAGAATCTGATACCAAATGCAAATGGTTAGCTGAAACACAGCAACAGCACTTATTCACAAGAGATTACACAGAGACACATAATCAGGACTTGCAGAGATCCCTGAACAAATTAAATTCATACGGTAAAAGTTTCTTCAAACTGCCATGTAAATTATAATTAATCCAAAAGATACAAGAACCAGCCTCAGTCCTGATGTTCAAGACTACCTCCATCTCTTCTTTCACGTATGGATGCATTTCATCATCTATGCAATTTTTAAGCAAGCATTTCAGAGACAGAATAAAAAACACACCTGGAAATGTAGTATAGTTGATTTTACAGATCTAGTATTTTTTCTGAATTCGTAATACATTCCGTCTTTCTCAGTCTGTTTGCATTCCTGTTTTAAGACATGTATCAACTGTTAGAAACATCTAGACAGAAAACTTTGCATAAGCTCTTGAACTTTCTACAAGACACACCTCGGCTGCTTCTTCTCCAGAATTAGGAATGCTCTCATAGTTTTTGTACTGCTGCAACCTGGTCTGTCTGTACTGTTCACGTGTGATATCCAGCCTCTTCCATTGTATTCCTTGGATGTCTTTTTCTTTTCTTGTGGGCGCTGCCCCCCAAGTATCTGGAAACTGACTCTAAACAGAGAAGAAGGAATAACTATTTAGAGCATCACAGCTTGGTTTATGTAATTAACACAATGGTGGATTAGCAACAAAATCATATTTACACTCTTGTTGTTCAAGTTCAAGATTGGTCCATAAACTTAACAGCTGAGCAAGACAAATAACTGCTTCTTTATCCTATGACCAGAATTACAACAAACCCAGAGTGGTTTAGAAATGGAAGACAGAATAGACGGAACAATAGAAACATTTTACATAGCATGGCAAGCAGATACCATTAGAAGAGAGACTTGCAACAGATATCTATGTAGATGGCAAAAAGACAGGGCAATGAACAGTACAAAACAAATGACATTGTGCAACTGGTAAGGGGACAAGCTTCATAGATCCAGACAACCCTCTAAACCAGAAACAAATGTATCAGGCTCCCAAGCATAAAATTTCTGCCACTTCATTCACCCCTCTCAAAACAAGAGAATGAACAATCAGTGCCCCAATCAAGCCAATCATATGGTCATATAACTGATTCATGCCTAGTAGTTAGTACATTACAAACAGAGCTACATAATTGAATCCTAACAGCAGCATTCAAGTGTCCACACTTGCAGTTCTAGTCATCATTGGAATAGTAATGTTCAAACTTCTGCTAACCCAATACGAAGTGCATTTAAACCAATCTTGCGTAGGCTTAGTTCCAACCGTGATGACACGACAATACAAAACAACTGATGGACATACCAAAAAGGTCCGATCTTCATCATCCAGGTCTAAATCGGAGTTCCTTGCTCCTTGCTCATGGTGCCTATCATCGCCCGTGTCTTCGGCGTGGTCATCCGTATCAGAATCATCATACCAGTCATCGACGTCGCCACCGCCATAACTGCACATCGATCCTCGCCTAGGAGAGAAGCGTCACAAACCTGTAAACAGAACAAACACTGCCCACCATCAGCAACCGCGCTCCCGCCGAAACGACTAGCACATCAGATAAAGAGACAGGCACAGCTAGCACTTCCTACGCCAGTCCACGAGTAATAGCAGCTGCTAATTAAGCACAACAGCAATTAGAGCAACTCCAACGGGCCGACCCAAACGGACGGCATTTTTGTCCGCTTTTTGTCCGTTTGGGTCGGCCGTCCGCCCTCTTTTAGTTTTGGGTCGGCAGTGCGCCCAACGGGCCGGCCCATTTCATGACCGCGCGCGTTTAAGATCATGCCGTCTGGAGCGTGGGAAAGGTTCGCGCGCGGGGGGGAAAGCGGCCTAGCGCGGGGGAAAGGTTCGCGCGCGCGCTGCGGCCGGCGCTCGTTATAAAGAAGGCGCTCCCTCCACACTCTGTCCGCCCCCCACTTTCGCCGCCTCTGCGCCACCATGTCGATCCGCCGCCTGGGCGCTTCGGATTTTCGCGGAGTCCGCGAGCGCCGCTCCGGCGCATTCTCCTCCGAGATCTGGTTTTGCGAGAAACGTCTCGTCCTCGGCACCTTCAACACCGTAGAGGAGCCGGCCCGCGCGCACGACTCGGCGGCGTGGCGCCTCCTGAGGCCTCGTCGGGATATGAATTTTCCCAACGTGTCGAGCCAGCGGGCGCAGGATCTGGCGCCTCTCCCGCGGCTTTTCACCGATGAGGATCGTCGTGTCCACCGGAGGCGGCAGCGTCGCCTCGCCATCGTAGAGAAAGACGTGGAAGCCTTGGTGGTGTGGCGCGGAGGCTTCCCGCAGGACATCGTCGACGAGCGTCAGTTCTACAAGCAAATGAGATCGAAGAGGGACGCGAGGAGGAGGGAGCGAGCCGCCTATCGGGAGGACAAGCATTCGCGGAAGCAGGCAGCTCAATTGAAACTGAAGCTACGAGAAACGTCGGGTTGGGACTTTGAAGACGAGCAGCTAGCTGACGCCTACCTTCAGACGTCGGAGGAGGACATTACCGAGTCGGAGTCAGAAAGCGACGAGTAGTGGTCCTTTTCTTTTATCTGTGTGCGCTAGAACTATCTACGTACTGAAAAAATGGCCGGCGGTAGCAGGCGGGCGAAGGGTGTGAATCCACAGTGCCACCGACAAGCGGGCCCGGTGAGGAAAGAGGGCGAGCACACGCGTGTCCGTCTTGTGTACGCGCCGACGCAAATCAGGCTAAAAATGGCCGGGAATGGGTCCGCAGGCGGACGAAAGCGGACGCGCGTCCGTTTGGGTCGGCGCGTTGGGCCGGCTTTTTTGTCCGCGCCGCCCCAAACGGACGGCCGCGGACGAAATGGGTCGCCCCATTGGAGTTGCTCTTACTACAAATCTAGCGGCTCTCCGTGCAGTTTCTATTAGCACCACAGCATATCAGCAGGTTCTGAACATCTGGACACTTACGGACAATCATAAGCAAACACGATGTGAACTGAACTAAGTCAACACGGGGAAACGGATCGAACAGAGAGCCAACAGTCGCATGATTAGCCGCCCCAAACCCTAGGAGCCGCGACCTCAACCCGCCCACCGCCCAGATTCACCCCTGATCGAGCCGATCGCGGTTCCCCGCCGCGGGAAATTTCACAGAAGGATCGCCAAAAACGACGGAGAAACGGAGGGCGCGACAGGACACACTGTACCTCAGAAGACGTCGCCCGAGATGGGTTCTCTTCTCCCGGAAGTGTGAGGAACTGCTCGTTGGCGGAGCGGCTTCTTCCTTCTCTCCTCCCTCCCGAACAGTAGACTGTTTTCCAATTTGTACTCATGTTTGCGTGTTCGTCAGTTAGATGGATGGGAGCGGAAGCGGAGCGGCGATAGCGCCTCGGAAGAAGCAATGGGGTGGCGGGGGCATTTCGGTCACGTTGGTATCTGGGCGATTGGAAGAGGTCACCGGTAAGATCTCCAGCCGCGCCCCAACAGTGGCCCTCCTCCGACGATATTGTCGCGCCGGTATCAAAAAATCGATTCAGTCGCATCTTTAATAGTCTGTTTTTCGCCGGTTTAGGCCGAAACTGACGCCGGCGGATCCAGGCCGAACCCAGCACGCTGGGGGGTGCCCGGGGACGCCAGGGCGAACTGTTTTGGCGTGAAAGAGCCACGGGCCAGGCTCGTCTTCCTCAGCGCGTCTCGGTTTCCCGCGGGGGATCAATGGAAGGCTAACCGGCGGCAGCCTTTCATTGATTCCTCATGGGCCGGCGCGTTACGGGCGGCGCGGCGACGCCTCCCCTCCCACCACGCGTACACATGGCGCAGACTATAAAGACCCCCCCCCCCCCCGCCCCGCCGCTGGCCACACCATCCCGAGCCCAAACTAGCCGCCGCCGAGCTCTGCTCTCCCCCAGTACGCCGCCGAGCTCTACCCTCTCCCGTCCGCGTCGCCGAGCTCTACCTCCTCCGTCCTCCCCTTTCCTCCTTCCCTCTCCAGCGATGGCCGAGCGCTTCCCCGGCGACCAACGGCTTCGGCCGCCGCTCGCTCCAGTCGTCGGAGGCGTGGCTTCTGTTCGAGGCCAACATTCCGGGCTCGCCGGCGGCATCAAGGAGGAGGAGCTCGACGACGAGGCGGCCCTGAAGTGGGCGCGCGACGACTGGGCACAGACGAAGTTGCAGCGCCAGATCGCCACTTTCGAGCGCTTCGAAGCCCAGCGCCGCGGCCGGGACGAAGGAGGCGTCGTCGTCCTCGACGACAGCGACGACGACGACGCGCCGCCGCCACCACCGGTCCGCCTTGGAGACGCCGGGCAGGGGTCCAGCAGGGGTTGCCGCTCCATCAAGTAGGAGAAGGCCGCCGACGACGAGGAGGACGTCGGTGACTTCACAGTGCTCAGCGACTTCTTCGCCCCATAGATGTATTTTTTAAAATAATTTATATAAACGCCGAACATGTTTAATATGAATGTCAAGTTAGCCGAATTTATTTCGAATTTGGCCAAACTTTGCCGAATTCATATGTTCTAAAATTAAAAAAAATGTGCGTCCGGGGCGACCCTGGGGCGAGTGTCTGGGAACCCGCTCGCCCCCACGCGCCAATCTAGCGTCGGCTCGCCCCCAGGAGGCTTTTTTTCAGCGTCCTTGGGGGGGGGGGGGGGGGGGGGGCAACGGCTGGAGATGCTCTAACGAGGGCAATGGACTGATAGCGAATCAATGGTCGCGGTTGCAGCAGGCTAGACCGTCACTTTTTGGCCGTTTTTTCGTGTTTTGAAACCCTTTCGATCTTCGATGGAATCAAAAGGACTTTTTTCTTTGCGTGGAGAAAGAGTTTATTCCATTAGTAAAGGGTTACAGTCAAAAGGCAATAATTCCTCAATACACAGAGGACCATGATTAAGCCACACAAACAGTGGTATGTTTTGTACGACTGTAAAAAGCCAATCGATCTGCTATCGTATTTTGTTCCCGTCTAATCTGATGGGGAATGAACTCCTTGTTCTGCATTAGAGCTTTGATCTCTGCCACTAAGTGTCTGTATGCCGATCTACATAAGCGATCATCGATGAGACTTGATAAGGCTTCGGAAGAATCAGATTGCACCATCACAGTACCCTTTGAATGTTGACAGACGAGGGCCATTGCCTGCATGAGAACATGTAATTCTGCTTCCAACGCGTTATTGCAATTGAAAATAAATCTGTACATTGCAAAAATCACATTCCCATCCTGCCTTCGGAGTACCATATCAGCCGCCGCCGTGCCATCCACTTCTGAGTATGACCCATCAACCGACAGCGCCACTTGACCCGCCAAAGGTGCCGGCCAAGGAGCAGCATGACGAGTCAACATTGGGGCTTTAGTTCCAGGATCAGCCAACGCCATCTTCCCTTTAATAATCTCTTCTACTGTGTAACGTTTTGATAGCATGAGTGAACTTATGTAGCTCTGGAGGGAGGCAACAGAGGTCTACAACGGTGGAATATCATTGCCGTGCATCATATCCGACCGCAACTGCCAAATCCTCCAGGTAAGCATCAAAAGGACATATTTAGTGACGTGTAAAAAAGGGACATATTTAGTGATGTAAAAAAAGGACATATTTGATAGAATCGTAACCATAGAATACGGTTGAAATGGAGCAGCAGAAATGCCTAGTGTATGCACGGTTTCTCAATAAAATAAATATGCATTGAGTGTTATTATTACATCAACCAAATACAATCATAATTTGACCTGCAAAAAAAAACCATAATTTGATACACCATCTGTTCGGGGAGTATTAGGCTAGTGAGATCCATTCCTACTAGGTCGTTGCAATTAAGTCACGTGAAAACCTATGTGGCTCAATTACCCTTCCAACCGTCGAGATAAATTAATTAAATTGTAAGATTCTCTTTACGATTTTTTCATACCACCTACTTTGTATGGAATCCATAGGAAAACGCCCATTGAAGTCAACCTCGTGGGAATGTTTTAATGACAATCATGACATGTCCCTAGTCCTTTAAAACATATTTTTTGAGTTTTTTCGTTGTGTGGCCAAATAACTTTTCTGACACATTCGTGTGTTATCAATTCATGCATTATTCAACATGTCATGACATCCAGTTCATATGTTTGTTATATTATTTTGATTTGGAAATCATGCAAAGCAAAAAGACCATGAGATGCCAAACATATCCAAACCAAAGGTAGCAAGAAACATTATATGGTATCTTAGAGGAATGAGAGTCACAATACAAACCCTACCCGTGGCAAATAGTGTAAGTTTTACTCTCCGCCCACCCTACTCATAGGAGATAGCCATTTTTCGCGTGGTGAGATGGGAGGACCACGGTCCACTGATCATGTCTGGTGTGTAATTCGGTACCTCTTTTGTGAGTTTTATGTCATTCGTGGCAATAGTACAAGCATTGTCATACCGAATAAAATGTCTCCCAGTTCTATTTCCGGCCTAGAGTAGCAATCCCAGTCTACTCCATGGAGCAAGTGGTTCTCACAGTCTAGACCACAGTGTTCTTGGTCCTTCATCATTGGTTTGGCTATGGAGCGGCAATTTTGACGACCTGGAGCTTGCGAGGGGGTCATCCCCTATTTCATTGCATTCATCCACATTAGGTTTTCACCTTGTACAGTGGTGACTAGTCATGTGAATCTTCAAAATCTGTAAGATTATCTCGGTTTTCATTGGTCTCATCTTCTGTTGTTTTATTATCATCAGACATGGAAAATTATTAAGATGCAGAAGACGAAGCTAGAGATATGACTTCAAAGAACCTTGATATAACTTCCAGTGCTTATTAGAGGTCTATGTTGTTGGTGTTCATTTCAGTTATTCGGTCAATTGTACTCTCTTTACTAAACATAACCAAATCTAGATAGTTGCTTCTAAAAAAGACCAAGAGAGAGGTATCAATATGAAGAAAGAAAAAAGAACTAGACTACCATTCATGTTGTCCACATGGGAGAGGGGAGGATCCCTGATCAACCCTCCAACTGTGCACTTGTTACCTCCACCATCTCTTTCCCTTTTTGCGACAAACCAACTCTTTCCTTTTGACTATTGAAGCATATGCCAAACATAAAGACAGAGTGTAGATCTACAACGAAGAAGAGTTTTTCCCCTTAGCAAAGACCATGTCATTTCAGCATAGCCATTGGGACCAATAGGGGTCATTGC
This sequence comes from Triticum urartu, assembly GCF_056163025.1. NCBI lineage: Eukaryota > Viridiplantae > Streptophyta > Magnoliopsida > Poales > Poaceae > Triticum > Triticum urartu. The sequence goes on from NC_141878.1 coordinate 502,578,619, forward strand.
CCCAACCAAGATTTTGGTTCTTAGTTTTGTACGAAAACAAACAACAAATTACCAAACGTATTGGAAACACAAAGAGATACACACGTGCATATGTTCAGAAGCATGCTCGGCCCAAAAAGTAACTAGGGGGGCAAGTGAGTGGGAGCGCTTTATTCGGCTAACTAGGGCCCACCCAACTAGTAAATTATTGGGCTTCAAAGATGAAAAAATAGAAACCGAATGAGTACCAAGGCCCCAACTTGACCCAATGTGGGTCCTGTTGGGGAACGTAGCAGAATTTTAAAATTTTCTACGCATCACCAAGATCAATCTATGGAGTCATCTAGCAATGAGGGAGAGGGGAGTGCATCTACATACCCTTGTAGATCGCGAGCGGAAGCGTTCAAGAGAACGGGGTTGATGGAGTCGTACTCGTCGTGATCCAAATCACCGATGACCTAGCGCCGAACGGACGGCACCTCCGCGTTCAACACACGTACGGTTGGGAAGACGTCTCCTCCAACTTGATACAGCAAGGGGGAAGGAGAGGTTGATGGAGATCCAGCAGCACGACGGCGTGGTGGTGGAAGCAACGGTGATCTCGGCAGGGCTTCGCCAAGCTCAGGGAGAGGGAGAAGTGTCATGGGAGGGAGAGGGAGGCGCCAGGGGCTAAGGTGCAGCTGCCCACCCTCACCCCCACTATATATAGGACCCCTAGGGGGGGCGCCAGCCCTAGGAGATGCAATCTCCAAGGGGGGGCGGCGGCCAAGGAGGGTGGAGTGCCACCCAAGCCAAGTGGGGCGCCCCCCACCCCTAGGGTTTCCAGCCCTAGGCGCAGGGGGAGGCCCAAGGGGGGCGCACCAGCCCACTAGGGGTTGGTTCCCCTCCCACTTCAGCCCATGGGGCCCTCCGGGATAGGTGGCCCTGTTGGGGAGCGTAGCAGAATTTTAAAATTTTCTACGCATCACCAAGATCAATCTATGGAGTCATCTAGCAACGAGGGAGAGAGGAGTGCATCTACATACCCTTGTAGATCGCGCGCGGAAGCGTTCAAGAGAACGGGGTTGATGGAGTCGTACTCGTCATGATCCAAATCACCGATGACCAAGTGCTGAACGGACAGCACCTCCGCATTCAACACACGTACGGTTGGGAAGACGTCTCCTCCTTCTTGATCCAGTAAGGGGGAAAGAGAGGTTGATGAAGATCCAGCAGCATGACGGCGTGGTGGTGGAAGCAACAGTGATCTCGGCAGGGCTTCGCCAAGCGCAGGGAGACAGAGGAGTGTCACGGGAGGGAGAGGGAGAGGCCAGGGGCTTGGGTGCGGCTGCCCTCCCTCCCTCCACTATATATAGGGGCCCTAGGGGGGCGCCGACCCTAGGAGATCCAATCTCCTAGGGGGGGCGGCAGCCAAGGGGTGCCTTGCCCCCCAAGGCAAGGGTGGTGCCCCCCACCCCTAGGGTTTCCAACCCTAGGCGCAGGGGGAGGCCCAAGGGGGGCGCACCAGCCCACTAGGGGCTGGTTCCCTTCCCACTTCAGCCCATGGGGACCTCCGGGATAGGTGGCCCCACCCGGTGGACCCCCGGGACCCTTCCGGTGGTCCCGGTACAATACCGATTACCCGCGAAACTTTCCCGATGGCCGAAACTTGACTTCCTATATATAAATCTTTACCTCCGGACCATTCCGGAACTCCTCGTGACGTCCGGGATCTCACCCGGGACTCCGAACAACTTTCGGGTTACCGTATGCTAATATCTCAACAACCCTAGCGTCACCGAACCTTAGGTGTGTAGACCCTACGGGTTCGGGAGACATGCAGACATGACCGAGACGCCTCTCCGGTCAATAACCAACAGCAGGATCTGGATACCCATGTTGGCTCCCACATGCTCCACGATGATCTCATCGGATGAACCACGATGTCGAGGATTCAATCAATCCGTATACAATTCCCTTTGTCAATCGGTACGTTACTTGCCCGAGACTCGATCATCGGTATCCCAATACCTCATTCAATCTCGTTACCGGCAAGTCACTTTACTTGTACCGTAATGCATGATCCCGTGATCAACCACTTGATCACATTGAGCTCATTATGATGATGCATTACCGAGTGGGCCCAGAGATACCTCCCCGTCATGCGGAGTGAAAAATCCCAGTCTCGATTCGTGCCAACCCAACAGACACTTTCGGAGATACCTGTAGTGTACCTTTATAGTCACCCAGTTACGTTGTGACGTTTGGCACACCCAAAGCACTCCTACGGTATCCGGGAGTTGCACAATCTCATGGTCTAAGGAATGATACTTGACATTCGGAAAAGCTACAGCAAACGAACTGCACGATCTTTGAGCTATGCTTAGGATTGGGTCTTGTCCATCACATAATTCTCCTAATGATGTGATCCCGTTATCAATGACATCCAATGTCCATAGTCAGGAAACCATGACTATCTTTTGATCAACGAGCTAGTCAACTAGAGGCTCACTAGGGACGTGTTGTGGTCTATGTATTCACACATGTATTACGATTTCCGGATAACACAATTATAGCATGAACAATAGACAATTATCATGAACAAAGAAATATAATAATAACCATTTTATTTTGCCTCTAGGGCATATTTCCAACAGTCTCCCACTTGCACTAGAGTCAATAGTCTAGTTACATTGTGATGAATCGAACACCCATGCAGTTCTGGTGTTGATCATGTTTTGCTCTAGGGAGAGGTTTAGTCAACAGATCTGCCACATTCAGGTCCGTATGTACTTTACAAATCTCTATGTCTCCATTTTGAAAACTTTCAAGAATGGAGTTGAAGCGACGCTTGATATGCTTGGTCTTCCTGTGAGACCTATTACAATTTCACATATTATATTCCCCGTTGAAAACTTCAACTAGTTTGTCATCAATCACCAAAAAGGGGGAGATTGTAAGTGCATCTAGTGCCACCCCTAGTTGGTTTTGGAGTATTAACGACAAACTTAGTTGAGGGACTAATGTGTTTGTGAGAATTGCAGGATAACACAGGTAGAAGTCCCTCATTGATTCGGTTTTCCTACCAGAGATGACCCCTAAAAATGTATGAAGACATTGATGTCAAAGGTGGTTTATGAAGATATTCTCATTGAAGACTATGACAAGAGAAGACATCGGATGAAGCCTATGGAGCTCGAAGACTTAGATCTTTCGTAGTTTTGTTTCTTCTTTGTTGAGTCATAGGAACCACTGTACTGTTAAGTGGGGTCCAAGAGAACCAGTCAGAATGACTGAAGTGATGCTTAACCAAAACCTATGTCTTTGAGTGAAGACTATGAGAGCAAATCTTGTCCAGAGTCGGACAAGTCAGCTTTACTTGTAGCCCAAGTAAAGTTGCCGTGTGTGTTTGAAATCTGACCATTGGAACACGTGTCAGTTCCTTAGTGACCCAGGGTCATTTCGGACAAATCAGGTCGGGTTGCCTAGTGGCTATAAATAGCCCACCCCCTACAACCATAAATGGTTGTAGCAACCCACCTCGAAGCCTTTGAGAGAGAATTCCTTGCGAGGATAAAGCCCTAACCACCCAGAGCCAAAGAGAGTTAGGCATCACTTAAGTCTTCTTGTCTGTGTGATCTGAAGACTTATTACACTTGAGGACTGTGAATCCTCCAGCCGGTTAGGCGTCGCGTTCTGAGCATCCAAGAGACATTGTGGATCGCCGGTGAACGAAGTCTGTGAAGGTTTGGTAGTCTACCTTGAAGACTTACCAGAGTGATTTGGCGAGGTCTGTGTGACCTTAGCTCAAGGGGAATACGGTGAGGACTGGGTGTCCTGAGCTGCGTGTTCAAGACTGGGTGTCCGGGACTGTGTGTCCTCAGGTTTAAATACCTAGCCGCCCTAACCAGACGTACAGTTGTCACAGCAACTGGAACTGGTCCAACAAATCATTGTCTTCAACGAGTCACTGGTTTCATCCTTCCCTTCCCTTTACTTACTGTTGGTCCTTGTGAAGTCATTGTATGATTGTACTATCTTTTGTCTTCACTGAGTGACTGTGTGTTCTGTTTGGCTTCATAATATCTTCCTACCTGATCTTTACTACATTGATGCTATTAGTCATTATGCTTTCACTCCATTGAATACTTGACTATGGTTTGCCTAGTGTAGTCTACCTTCCGCTGCATGGTAATAGGTTTATTTCTATCGTTTGTCTTCAAAACTTCCATGTTTTGAAGACTTTCATAAAAATTGCCTATTCACCCCCCTCTAGTCGATATAACGCACTTTCAATTGGTATTAGAGCAAGGTACTCCCTTGTTCTGTGTGATTCGGTTTAACCACCTGGAGTTTTAGCTATGTCGACTGCAGGGATAATTAAAGTCTCCGCTGCGTGCCCCGTCTTCGATGGAACTGAATATCCCTACTGGAAGAATAAGATGCGCATGCATCTTGAAGCCATTGACGTCGACCTATGGTATGTCGTCAAGAACGGCGTTCCCAAGGCTGGAGAAGGTGTCACTGATGCTGATGTCAAGAAGTTCATTCAACTAGACTCTACTGCCATGAATATCATCTGTGGTCATCTGACCAAAGGACAGTATGGCCGTGTGAGTGCTTTGGAAACATCTAAGCTAGTCTGGGACTGGCTCTCCAAGGTCAACGAAGGCGTATCAACCCAGAGAGATCAGAGAATCAGTGTCCTTCGCAACCTCTTCAACCGCTTCAAGAGAAATGACAATGAGAATGTCCAACTCACGTTTGATCGACTCACTGACATCACAAATGAGCTTCAAGCCCTTGGCGCTACTGAGATCACCAAGCATGAAGTCGTCAATACACTACTGAGATCACTTGACAGTTCGTTTGACACCCTAGCCCCGATGATTCAAGAACGTCCTGATTTCAAGACACTCGATCCATCTGACATACTTGAGAGGCTCAACACACATGAGTTTCAGCTTTCTGAGAAAAGAGATATCTACGGTCCAAACTATGGGCGAACTCGTGCCTTGAAGGCAAAAGCTGTCTCCTCATCTGAAGAAGAATCTGACAGCAGTTCTGATGATCCTGAAGACATTGGAAGGGAACTTGCAATGCTTGTGAAGAAGTTCCAAAAATTCACCAAGAAGAAAGGTTTCAGAAAGTCTTCACGATCAAGCTCAAGGAATGATGAAGCTTCTGCTCATGACTACAAGAAGAAAACGTGTCACAAGTGCAAGAAACCTGGCCACTTCATCTCTGAGTGTCCGTAGTGGGACAATGAGAACAAAAAGAAGAAGAAGAGCAAGGAATATGACTCTGATGACAAGAAGAAGAAGAAATACTCAAAGTCTTCTTCCAAGTCTTCCTCAAAGTCTTCATCACATAAGAAGAGCTCATCTGGTAAGGCACGTGCGTTTGTTGGCAAGGAAATGGATTCAGAGGAGGAGTCCGCTTCTGAGGAGGCGGAGGTGGAGTCTGAGGAGGAGTCCGATTCTGGCGTTGCAAGTCTGGCTACAGCATACGTTGCCAAGTCCATCTTCAACACTGAAGACAATGACTTCATCACCGACACCGATGCAAATGACAAGGACTACTCCGCTCCTACCTATTGCTTCATGGCACGCGGTGCCAAGGTAAACACACGCACTACTCACTATCAAACATCTAGTGAAGATGACTCTGATTGTGGTTCAAGACCCAACTACAAAACACTTGCTAAAATTGCAACTGAACAACAGAAAGCTATGGAACATATTCAAAAACTGTTAGACAAAAGCGATGATCTGTTAGGCGCTGAAATGACTCGATCTGAGTCCTTAATTGAAGACATAAAAAATCTTCACGTTAAGTATGAGGAACTTGAAAGTCGTCATGAAACGCTCTCAACAACTCATGAAAAGCTTTCCTATGATTATCTTCAAAGGAAGCAAGATCTTGAGAAATTGAGAGCGGCTCATGAAGATCTTCAAAAGGAAAACGAGTCACTTCGCGCCAAACAGATCAGTTCCGCTCAGGAAGGATTTGAACCACCATGTCTTAAATGCATTGAGCGTGATAATGCTACTTCTGTTGCTGAATGTTCTACTGCTGCTACTGTTGCAATATCTTCAACTATTGATGTGGGAACTAACCCCTCTGCTGAGGATACCACTGCTATTGCTGATGAGAATGCTAGGTTGAAGACATTGCTTGAAACAGGGATGTACAAAAGTCTTAAAGGGCATCAGACACTATGTGATGTCCTCAAAAGGCAGATCCTGAACCGAAACCCGAGGAAAGAGGGTGTTGGGTTCGTAAGGAAAATGAATGCTGATGGCTCTTACTGGAAACCTGAGCAGTACCCCAAAACCACATGGGTTGCTGCAAAGGAACCTTCAGCAGATCCATCCAATCTATCTGGCTTCACTTGTGCTAACCCCATTGTCATTGATGAATCCTTTGATGCAAACTATAAACTGTTTAAGAATCAGAATGGTGAAGTGTTTGCCAGGTATATTGGTACTAACTGCAGGAATGGGCCGCCTATGAAGAAGATCTGGGTACCGAAAAAGTGTCTGGAGAATCTTCCTGTGAATGTCATCATGACACCACAGGTGAAGAAGACAAACCCCAGACCACAGGCTTCATACGGTCCAAAGGCTTCATACAGACAGAGGACTCACCTGAGTCGCACTAACGCAAATGTTTTGCAGGGAAACCATACTCAGGCCTATGAATATGAGCGCGGTTCATCAAACCGCCATGTTCATAAGACCAAGAACTATTCTGCTTATTCTTATGAGTACTATTGTCCACCTGCAAGACTGTTTGCTAGGGCTCCAAAGCCAAAGTTCTCAGATGCTGCACTTAGAATTATTGCTTCTAAGCCACCCTTGAAGATGTGGGTGGCTAAGAAAGCTTAACTCTCTTTTGCAGGGAAAGGTCTCCAGCAGAAAACCAAAATCGTTTGACGCTATTGCTGGGGACCTTAAACATCTTGTAGGGCGCAAGATCAAATGCCCGAATGGTCTTACTATGTACTTCGTTCCTGAATCGCTTGCTACTCTCCCTATTAGTCCTAATCTGGATCTAAGCTTTCATAACCCACTGGTTCGTCAAATGTTTTTGCTTCACAATTCTCTTCGTGAAGCCTATCCCCCTAACTGCACTGTAGGGTACGACACCAGCGTCTTCAGAATGGATTATTGATAGTGGGTGTACCAATCACATGACTGGCAAAAGAAGCCTTCTTATAGACTCAACCTTACGTCCATCCGACAAGAGTCACATCACATTTGCTGACACTGGTAAAAGTAAGGTATTGGGTCTAGGTAGAGTTGCAATCTCAAAGGATCAACACATGGATAAAGTCATGCTTGTTGAATCCCTTGGCTTCAACTTAATGTCTGTCTCAATGCTTTGCGATTTGAACATGATCGTAATGTTTGGAAAATATCGCTGCCTTGTTCTAATGGAATCTGACAAGTCTCTAGTGTTTGAAGGGTATCAGAAAGATGATTTGTACGTGGTAGATTTCTCAGCAGGACCACAGCTTGCCGTATGTCTTCTAGCAAAAGCTTCAGAATGCTGGCTCTGGCATCGGAGGCTAGGGCATGCTGGCATGAGGAACCTCCACACCCTTGCAAAGAAGAAGCATGTCATAGGCATCGAGGGCGTCAAGTTCAAGAAAGATCACTTATGCAGTTCCTGTGAAGCAGGAAAGATGACGAGGGTCAAACATCCCTCGAATACAATCATGACAACTACTCGACCCTTCGAACTGCTCCACATGGATCTTTTCGGTCCTACTCATTACTCAACTCTTACTACTACTGCTTGTCTCTACGGCTTTGTCATTGTTGATGATTATTCTAGATATACTTGGGTGCACATAATCCTCTACAAGACTGAAGTGCAGGATGTCTTCAGACGCTTCGCCAATCGAGCAATGAACAACTATGGCGCCAAGATAAAGCACATCAGAAGTGACAATGGCACTGAATTCAAGAACACTGGCCTTGATACATATCTTGATACTTTGGGCATCACACATGAATTCTCAGCCCCGTACACGCCACAGCAGAATGGCGTCGTCGAACACAAGAACAGAACACTCATTGAGATGGCCCGAACGATGCTTGATGAATACAAGACTCCAAGAAAATTCTGGCCTGAAGCCATTGATACTGCATGCCATACAATCAATCGTGTTTATCTTCACAAGCTTCTGAACAAGACATCTTATGAGCTCCTTACTGGCAAGAAGCCAAATGTCAGTTACTTCAGAGTATTTGGAGCCAGGTGCTGGATCAAGGATCCACATCACACTTCAAAATTTGCACCAAAAGCACATGAGGGTTTTATGCTTGGATATGGAAAGGATTCGCACTCCTACAAAGTCTTCAATCTCTTTCATTATAAAGTGGTTGAAACAGTGGATGTGCGATTTGATGAGACTAACGGTTCACAAAGAGAGCACCTGCCAAATGTGCTAGATGAAGTTCCATCCAGCGAATCAATCAAGCTAATGGGAACTGGAGAAATCATACCCTCTGAAGCTCAACCTGAAGAGGAACTTATCATCTCCGCACCTGATCAACCTGAAGACAATGCTCAGCCTGAAGACAATCCCACTAACAATGACAATGATCAGCAAGAGCTAAATCTTCGCCCTGTACATCCTCGTGTTGCCAATGAAGTGCAGATTGAGAGAATAATTGATAGCATCAATGCACCTGGTCCGCTCACTCGTTCAAGCGCAACTCAGCTAGCAAATTTCTGTGGGCACTTCGCATTCGTCTCAATAACAGAACCCAGGAAAGTTGAAGAAGCCTGCATGGAACCTGAATGGATTCAAGCTATGCAAGAAGAGCTTCAACAGTTTGAGCTGAATAATGTATGGGAACTGGTTAAGCGTCCTAATCCTCGGAAGCACAACATAATAGGCACCAAATGGATATACCACAACAAGCAAGATGAACATGGTCAAGTTGTCAGAAACAAAGCTCGTCTCGTTGCTCAAGGATATACTCAAGTGGAAGGCATTGACTTTGATGAAACATTTGCTCCTGTGGCTAGACTTGAAGCCATACACATACTGTTGGCCTATGCAAATCATCATAACATACTTCTATATCAAATGGATGTGAAGAGTGCCTTTCTCAATGGCAAGATTGAAGAAGAAGTGTATGTTGCACAACCGCCTGGCTTTGAAGATCCAAAACATCCTGACATGGTATACAAGCTCAACAAGGCACTGTATGGCCTCAAACAAGCCCCTCGATCTTGGTATGACACACTCAAATACTTCCTGAAGAGCAAAGGCTTCATACCTGGTTCCCTCGACCCCACTCTCTTCACGAAGACATATGATGGTGAATTGTTTGTGTGCCAAATATATGTGGATGACATCATCTTCGGCTGCACCAATCAGAAGTACAGTGAAGAGTTTGGATATATGATGCAAGAGCAATATCAGATGTCCATGATGGGAGAGCTGAAGTTCTTCCTCGGTCTTCAAATACGACAGCAACGCAACGGCATCTTCATATCTCAAGAGAAGTATCTCAAAGATTGCCTGAAGAAGTTCGGTATGCAAGACTGCAAAGGCTTCACGACGCCAATGCCAGCCAAACATCATCTGGGTCCCGACGACAATGGTAAAGAGTTCGATCAAAAGGTATACCGCTCCATGATTGGTTCTTTACTTTATCTATGTGCATCTAGGCCAGATATTATGCTTAGTGTTTGCATGTGTGCTCGATTCCAAGCGGCACCAAAGGAGTCGCATCACTTAGCTGTGAAGCAAATTCTTCGATATTTGGCTCACACCCTAACTCTAGGATTATGGTATCCAAAGGGCTCAGAGTTTGATCTGGTTGGATTCTCGGACGCTGATTATGCAGGTGACAAGGTGGATCGCAAGTCTACATCAGGCACATGTCATTTTCTGGGACGATCACTTGTATGTTGGTCTTCAAAGAAGCAGAACTGTGTATCTCTCTCCACTGCTGAATCTGAATACATTGCTGCTGGATCTTGCTGCGCTCACCTTCTGTGGATGAAGCAAACACTCAAGGACTATGGCATTCATCTGAAGCAAGTGTCACTCTACTGCGACAACGAAAGCGCCATCAAGATTGCCAACAACCCAGTTCAGCACTCGAAGACAAAGCACATTGAAATTCGTCATCACTTTCTCAAAGATCATGTTGTGAAGGAAGATATTGATATCATACACGTCAACACTGAAGAGCAATTGGCAGATATCTTCACCAAGCCCTTGGATGAGAAGAGATTTTGCAAGTTACAGTGTGAGCTAAATATCTTGGAATCCTCAAATGTCCTGTGATCAGGCACACATCCTAACACTTATGCATATTGATGACTTAGATGTGCAACACACGAAGTAAAGTATATCTTCAATCAATGAAGACATACATTCTAAGTGTGAATACATTAATATGGAATTTGACTTCGGAGCGCCACGATAATTGTGCGCCGTGTCTGCGTCTAATACTTCCTATACGGTGGGTAACGCCACCACAAAAGGTTCTGTTCGAAGTGTTTCACTCATGGCCTTACATTTGCTATGTCTTCACATTTGGTTTGGCTTCAATCTCAACATGTCTTCATGATTATCTTCACTATGTTGAATATATATATACTAGTGTTCTGTCCTCTACAGCATTCACTTATAGCTATGTCTTCTTGTTGAATCTTTTGAACTAAGTGAATGTGATCGGAACCTCTCTATGCTTTCTATCTCAAACTCTATCTCTCCAAATCATATGCATTCTATTGAAACTGTCGAATGTCTTCTCTGCGTCCTTGTCAGCAGAAGATACAGAGACAAACATTAAGTCTGTTTTCAATGCTCATTCCTTCACCTGAAACCCGGAGAAGTGGGAACGACCACCCGACAATCCAGACGTGCTTGGGACGTGGAACAACCCCCGATATGCTGCATGATGGCCATGTGTTCCTCAGATGTGAATCGCCAGGGGCACCTGTGTAATAACGCAGTGCCGCCCCTGTACCTATAAATACACGCCTCACAGCAGTCATTATCTCTTCTTCCACTCTCGCACGAATCCTAGCGCCACCGCTAGCCCTCGACGACACCGGCGACGAAGCGCTTCGCTGCCGCAACCTCTCCGACGCCGTCTTCACGCCGACCGTGGACATCGTCTTCTCCGCCGTCGCCGTAGGTGTCCTCCGTCGCCAAGTTAGGGCACGGACGATCGAACTGCTCGGCCTCCTCTTCCACTCCGTCTAGCAGTTCTTCATGTGAATTCTTACAACATCATATAAATTTTCCCGAAGCCAGTTCCTGTTTGTCCAGCAAGCGAAAGCCTTTGAAGCCTTTGAACGTATTGAAGCCTTTCAGTTTAAAGTTCATGGCTTCAGAGAAATCTGCCAGGAAGGGAGGCAGACAGCGTCGTGGGGGAACATCAAAAGATTTGCATGATGACCTCTGAGAGCTTTACAAGACATATCCTAAAGAGGAGTATAATCAGCGCAAGACCCAAATCCAGTGGATTCGAAGATATTGGACAGAAAAGTGGTACAAATACAGATTCGTGACCAAGGAATATGCTGAGAAGAGTGCTATCAAAAGTCCTTGGGGTGATATTCTCTTCCGAGGCCTTCCACCCAAGAACAAAGCTGAAGCTATTGCTCAGGGTTTCTATCCATGTATGGTCCGTGGACCTCAGCCTGAAGATGCCGACCCATCATCATTGCTATGGTGTCGTGACGATAATCTCTTCAAGCGCAACTTCCAGCACGCAAAGGCATCGGCCAAGGAGAACAAGAAGTCATTGGGACTAGACTTCAACCCTGGTCCTTCTGCTCCCCGGGCTGACGGCACACGCGATGCAGAACCCAATGTCATCGGTCCTTTCTACAATCTTGAAGGTCTCATCACCCATATCTTGGTTCAAGGGACAGTCGTGAATGAGCCTGCAGATGACGCTGAATCAGATGAAGCGCCTGCCATGCCGAAGCCAAAGAAACTGAAGCAGCCAAAAGCTTCAAAGCCTGCCTCACCAAAAATCTCACGGGCGAAGCCACTGGCCACTGCACCTCCTGAAGACAGTGTGCAGTCTAAAGATTTGTCACGCATCTCCAAGCCCTAGAAGGTCAAGATGCCTCTGCCACATACTGGCCAAGAACTGACAGCTGCTGCTATTCTGCGCAACGATGCCATTGATCTGTCCAGTGATGAAGATCTTGCAGATGGCGCTCTTGAGCAACTGATCAAGAGCAAAGAAGAAGCAGAAATCTTCAATGATCTGCCTCTCTTTGACGTGGCAATCATCCACAATTTCATTGATGAGTGGTTTGAAACGCCCAACCTCAGCTTCGAAGACCTGCAACTTCCCATTGGTCTCAGTGTCGCCTTCCATGGCGCCATTGCTTCAGAGCTAGCTCTAGCTCAGCGCATCGTCGAACTGAAGCAAAAGATTGACTATGAAAAAGCTCAGTTCAAGAAGCATATGGCCAAGCTCAGTGTGCAAGAGGTCAAGAACTTCAAGATCATGCTGCACGAGCTTAAAGAAGCCTTTCTCAAAAAACGTGAAGAAGCTCAAGGTTCTCGTGAGCGCATGAAGAGCCTGGCTGACAAGTGTGTGCAAGGCTACAACGAGGCTGAGAAGCGCAAGGCCCTTGGGCGTCCGGGCATTGATCCCAGGATGGCTGCTAAGCAGAAGAAGAAGCACACTGTGGCCGAACCCAACGCACCAAGGCAGGAAGCAGATCTCATTGTCTTCCCAACTAGCATGACTGGCTCGAAGCCAAAGGCCAGGTCAACCGCTTCAGAATTGAAGAAGACGAGGACTGCTGAGGCTGAAGCCAGAAAGAGGAAACATCCTAAAGCCTCTGCTACTACTCCCTCCAAGAAGAAGAGGAAGACCAAGAAGGAACAAGCTGCTCCCATAGAGCCCTTGATTGTTGAACCCATCTCCATGGTTCGCCCTGATGCTGAACCTCAGGAGCGCCAACTGACTGTCCATGAGCCTGCTTTCACAGAGGCTCATGAAGCTGAAGACTTTCCAGCAGCTGATCCCACCGCTGCTGAAGACATTGGTCACCATGACCATGTTGAAGATGATGCAGTTCTTCCTCAGATCGAGCACCAACAGGTATCATCGCCTGTGCTAACGCACAGTGAACTCATTGGCATTGGTCATCCTCTGACGCCAATTGCTCAGGATGCATCATGGGCTGATCGCCCACAAGAACAAGAGGAAGAAGACTTTGAGGCCCAGCCAACTCCAACTCCACAGGCGTCGCCAGCGTTACGCAGGCTGCGCAAAGGACCAAGGCCTCCAGTCTCTGAGTCTGAAGCTAAAGTTGCTGAAGACATTCCGGCTGCATCAGCCGATGAAGAAGAAACCCCAAAAGATGCTACTCCCCCATCCCACCAAGAAGCTATTCTCGAGGAGAACGTGACAGTGACCGACCCTCCAGCTCGTCAAGTGGAGGTTGAGAATCTTGAGGCTGCCACCACCAACACCAATGAAGCCACTGATGCTGTCATGGCTGAAGCTAATGTGGAGCCTTCACCAACCCAAGCACCAGAAGTCAGTGAAGCCACTGATCCCACTGCTTCTGTTCCTGCGCCTGCTGCTGGTCCTCAGTTCGACTATCATGTTGAGCACAGGCCTCAGGTACAGAAGCCAATCCCAAGATTGCCCAGGTTTCTAGGTCCTGCATCAGCACCTGGATCCTTCAATGTCAATGGCTTCAAAGCAGACAACACTTTCTTCAATAGCTCCAGGAACCCCTACTCAAGGGAAAGAATATCATCTGATCAGTTCTGGAGCTATCCGCAGCGAAGCTATTACTCCTACATTCTATACAATCAAGGTCGCATCTTCCCACATAAGCGTCTTGACATTGAAGCAATAGCTGGTCTGCCCTGTCTGGAAGAAGCTCTGGATTGCTTCAAAGAGGTTGGATTGCTGCCGTTCGTCACCGACCAAGAGCATTGGAATGAAGAGTTGCTGCTCCAATTCTATGCCACACTTCACATCCGTGGGTACAACAGAGATCCGAAGACTTGGGTCATGGAGTGGATGACAGGAAATGTTCATCACGAAGCCAAAGACTTTGATATCATTGAGCTCACTGGTCTACCCACTCCTGGCGATCTCTACGAATCTGGCTGTCAACTTCACAGTGAAGCTGTGGAGAGCATCTTTCAGAAGCCTGAACCTAACATGAGTCAGATGCTCAGTATGATGAAGCCATTGCCCCAAGATGCTGCATATCCCAAGGAGTTCTTCGTTAAAGACCTTGAGTATCTGCCAAGGACTATTTATCACATCATAAGGCAAACTCTCTGGCCCATCAAAGGACATTCTCCATAGCTAAGCTGGAAGGTGCAATGAAGACTTTGGTCTTCTATATTCTTCATGGCAAATGCTTCAATGCACAGGACTTCTTCATCCGCCAACTTGCTGCATCAGGCTCTGATCTTTTTGGCTTGAAGTTGTACGCTCCATGGATAATGCGGCTGATCAAACTCCACTCCGCTATCAGCCATCTGCTCGCAATCATCGGATCTTTCTGCCTGATGTGGATATGTCTATTGAAGCCATTTATCCTGAGCCTACCAAGGAACCTCTAAGTCTTCAGAATGTGGAGCATCAAAGTTTTTCTCAAAACATTGAAGGAGTTGAAGCAGTCACTCGTGTGTATCCTTTGGCTGGAACTACACGTGCACCACATCCCGCTCTCACTGAAGCCACCGATAGCACAATTGCCCAATGACCCAAGAAGCGCACTCGTGTTCTCAATGACCGAGAGCTTCTTGTGGCTCTTCATCAGAAACAGGATAGGCATCATGACTGGCTGAAGCGCCAAATGAAAAGCCTCTTGGTGGATGTTAACCGCATTCGCAATCTTGCCACCAAGAATGCCTTTGTTGCACACGAAACCTCTCGACGCACCTGGAAAGGGCTGACGCTAATGTGCTCCGAAGATGATCTTCAAGAGGATGGCTTCTCTGAACGCTTCAAGTTTGACTCCACACCTCCTCAAAGGGCAGTGCTGCGACGAACTCCATCTCTTGAAGACTCTGAGTTCTCTTCCTCTGCTGCAACTGTGAATGCCAGAGTGATCGAGGATGAAGACGATGCTACTTCACCGCCACCTCCTTCAGCACGCTTCGACACTGCTCCAAGTTCTTCTGCACCGCCGAACACCACCGACGACCCTGCTGCTTCACCTACTCTTCATGGGAACGAGTAGATGCTCTATGTCTTCAAGCCTTTTTGGTCCTTACTGACAAAAGGGGGAGAAGCATATGAGTTTGATAGTCTTCAAGCGGGTCCATATGGGCGGTTGCTTTATATTTTGCTTCGTGTTTACAACTCTCATTTGATATATTTGGTTCTTTGAGTTGTAACACTTAAACTCGATGGTCATCTGCTACTTATTTGCCACTTTATGATGCGATGATAAATTCCGCATGTGCGACGATAAATTCCGCACTTAGATCATTTTGCAGACGTCCATTTTCCATTATGCATGTCATTATCTTCACATACCTTCTCATGCATAATGAATTGTCATCATAAGTTGAAGAGGATCTCCACAAGCACAACCTGCCATGTGCATTTGCATTCCAAAAGCAAATTACTTAGATGCACATCTTCAGGGGGAGCCCTCACAGCTTATGAAGAAAATTCCCTATCCTCTTACAATTTCACATATTATATTCCCCGTTGAAAACTTCAACTAGTTTGTCATCAATCACCAAAAAGGGGGAGATTGTAAGTGCATCTAGTGCCACCCCTAGTTGGTTTTGGAGTATTGACGACAAACTTAGTTGAGGGACTAATGTGTTTGTGAGAATTGCAGGATAACACAGGTAGAAGTCCCTCATTGATTCGGTGTTCCTACCAGAGATGACCCCTAAAAATGTATGAAGACATTGATGTCAAAGGTGGTTTATGAAGATATTCTCATTGAAGACTATGACAAGAGAAGACATCGCATGAAGCCTATGGAGCTCGAAGACTTAGATCTTTCATAGTTCTATTTCTTCTTTGTTGAGTCATAGGAACCACCGTACTGTTAAGTGGGGTCCAAGAGAACCAGTCAGAATGACTGAAGTGATGCTTAACCAAAACCTATGTCTTCGAGTGAAGACTATGAGAGCAAATCTTGTCCAGAGTCGGACAAGTCAGCTTTACTTGTAGCCCAAGTAAAGTTGCCAAGTGTGTTTGAAATCTGACCGTTGGAACACATGTCAGTTCCTTAGTGACCCAGGGTCATTTCGGACAAATCAGGTCGGGTTGCCTAGTGGCTATAAATAGCCCACCCCCTATAACCATAAATGGTTGGCTGCTCAGAGTTAGAGTACAGCTTTTGTCGTTTGAGAGCAACCCACCTCGAAGCCTTTGAGAGAGAATTCCTTGCGAGGATAAAGCCCTAACCACCCAGAGCCAAAGAGAGTTAGGCATCACTTAAGTCTTCTTGTCTGTGTGATCTGAAGACTTTACACTTGAGGACTGTGAATCCTCCAGCCAGTTAGGCGTCGCGTTCTGAGCATCCAAGAGACATTGTGGATCGCCGGTGAACGAAGTCTGTGAAGGTTTGGGAGTCTACCTTGAAGACTTACCAGAGTGATTGGGCGAGGTCTGTGTGACCTTAGCTCAAGGGGAATACGGTGAGGACTGGGTGTCCTGAGCTGCGTGTTCAGGACTGGGTGTCCGGGACTGTGTGTCCTCAGGTTTAAATACCTAGCCGCCCTAACCAGCCGTACAGTTGTCACAGCAACTGGAACTGGTCCAACAAATCATTATCTTCAACGAGTCACTGGTTTCATCCTTCCCTTCCCTTTACTTACTGTTGGTCCTTGTGAAGTCATTGTATGATTGCACTATCTTTTGTCTTCACTGAGTGACTGCGTGTTCTGTTTGGCTTCATAATATCTTCCTACCTGATCCTTACTACATTGTTGCTATTAGTCATTGTGCTTTCACTCCATTGAATACTTGACTATGGTTTGCCTAGTGTAGTCTACCTTCCGCTGCATGGTAATAGGTTTATTTCTATCATTTGTCTTCAAAACTTCCACGTTTTGAAGACTTTCATAAAAATCGCCTATTCACCCCCCCTCTAGTCGATATAACGCACTTTCACTTGCACCAGCCCATAAATCGAGCGTTGGAGCTTGCACACCTTGTCAGCATTCTTAGGATCGACAAAACCTTCTGGCTGCATCATATACAATTCTTCCTTAAGGAAACCATTAAGGAATGCCATTTTGACGTCCATTTGCCATATCTCATAATCATAGAATGCGGCAATTGCTAACATGATTCGGACGGACTTCAGCTTCGCTACGGGTGAAAAAGTCTTATCATAGTCAACCCCTTGAACTTGTCGATAACCCTTAGCGACAAGCCGAGCTTTATAGATGGTTACATTACCATCCGCGTCTGTCTTCTTCTTAAAGATCCATTTATTTTCTATGGCTCGCCGGTCATCGGGCAAGTCAGTCAAAGTCCATACTTCGTTTTCATACCTGGATCCTATCTCGGATTTCATGGCTTCCAGCCATTTGTCGGAATCTGGGCCCGCCATCGCTTCTTCATAGTTCGAAGGTTCACCGTTGTCCAACAACATGATTTCCAAGACAGGGTTGCCGTACCACTCTGGTGCGGAACGTGTCCTTGTGGACCTACGAAGTTCAGTAGCAACTTGATCTGAAGTTTCATGATCATCATCATTAACTTCCTCTCTAGTCGGTGCAGGCACCACAGGAACATTTTCTTGAGTTGTGTCACTTACCGGTTCAAGAGGTAATACTTCATCAAGTTCTACTTTCCTCCCACTTATTTCTTTCGAGAGAAACTCTTTCTCTAGAAAGGACCCATTCTTAGCAACAAAGATCTTGCCTTCGGATCTGAGGTAGAAGGTATACCCAATAGTTTCTTTAGGGTATCCTATGAAGACACATTTTTCCGATTTGGGTTCGAGCTTTTCAGGTTGAAGTTTCTTGACATAAGCATCGCATCCCCAAACTTTTAGAAACGACAGCTTGGGTTTCTTCCCAAACCATAATTCATACGGTGTCGTCTCAACGGATTTCGACGGAGCCCTATTTAAAGTGAATGCGGCAGTCTCTAAAGCATAGCCCCAAAATGACAGCGGTAGATCGGTAAGAGACATCACAGATCGCACCATATCCAATAGAGTGCGATTACGACGTTCGAACACACCATTACGCTGAGGTGTTCCAGGAGGCGTGAGTTGTGAAACTATTCCACATTTTCTTAAGTGTGTGCCAAATTCGTGACTCAAGTATTCTCCCCCACGATCTGATCGTAAGAACTTGATTTTCCTGTCACGTTGATTCTCAACCTCACTCTGAAATTCCTTGAACTTTTCAAAGGTCTCAGACTTGTGTTTCATTAAGTAGACATACCCATATCTACTCAAGTCATCAGTGAGGGTGAGAACATAACGATAGCCACCGCGAGCCTCAACACTCATTGGACCGCACACATCAGTATGTATGATTTCCAATAAGTTGGTTGCTCGCTCCATTGTTCCTGAGAACGGAGTCTTGGTCATTTTGCCCATGAGGCATGGTTCGCACGTGTCAAATGATTCATAATCAAGAGACTCCAAAAGTCCATCTGCATGGAGCTTCTTCATGTGTTTGGCACCTATGTGACCAAGGCGGCAGTGCCACAAGTATGTGGGACTATCATTATCAACCTTACATCTTTTGGTATTCACACTATGAATATGTGTAACATTACGCTCGAGATTCATTAAGAATAAACTATTCACCAGCGGAGCATGACCATAAAACATATCTCTCATATAAATAGAACAACCATTATTCTCGGATTTAAATGAGTAGCCATCTCTAATTAAACAAGATCCTGATACAATGTTCATGCTCAAAGCTGGTACTAAATAAGAATTATTGAGGTTTAAAACTAATCATGTAGGTAAATGTAGAGGTAGCGTGCCAACGGCGATCACATCGACCTTGGAACCATTCCCGACGCGCATCGTCACCTCGTCCTTCGCCAGTCTCCGCTTATTCCGTAGCTCCTGCTTTCAGTTACAAATGTGAGCAACTGCACCGGTATCAAATACCCAGGAGCTACTACGAGTACTGGTAAGGTACACATCAATTACATGTATATCACATATACCTTTAGTGTTGCTGGCCTTCTTGTCCGCTAAGTATTTGGGGCAGTTCCGCTTCTAGTGACCACTTCCCTTGCAATAAAAACACTCAATCTCGAGCTTGGGTCCATTCTTTGGCTTCTTCCCGGCAGCTTGCTTACCGGGCGCGGCAACTCCCTTGCCGTCCTTCTTGAAGTTTTTCTTACCCTTGCCTTTCTTGAACTTAGTGGTTTTATTCACCATCAACACTTGATATTCCTTTTTGATTTCCACCTCTGCTGATTTCAGCATTGAATATACCTCAGGAATGGTCTTTTCCATCCCCTGCATATTGTAGTTCATCACAAAGATCTTGTAGCTTGGTGGAAGCGACTGGAGGATTCTGTCAATGACCGCGTCATCCGGGAGATTAACTCCCAGCTGAGTCAAGCGGTTATGCAACCCAGACATTTTGAGTATGTGCTCACTGACAGAACTATTTTCCTCCATCTTACAGCTGAAGAACTTGTCGAAGACTTCATATCTCTCGACCCGGGCATGAGCTTGGGAAACCATTTTCAGCTCTTCGAACATCTCATATGCTCCGTGTCTCTCAAAACGCTTTTGGAGCCCCGGTTCTAAGCTGTAAAGCATGCCGCACTGAACGAGGGAGTAATCATCGACACGTGATTGCCAAGCGTTCATAACGTATTGGTTCTCTGGGACAGGTGCGTTATCTAGCGGTGCTTCTAGGACATAAGCTTTCTTGGCAGCTATGAGGATGATCCTCAGGTTCCGGACCCAGTCCGTATAGTTGCTGCCATCATCTTTCAGCTTGGTTTTCTCTAGGAACGCGTTGAAGTTGAGGACAACGTGGGCCATTTGATCTACAAGACATATTGTAAAGATTTTAGACTAAGTTCATGATAATTAAGTTCATCTAATCAAATTACTTAATGAACTCCCACTCAGATAGACATCCCTCTAGTCATCTAAGTGAAACATGATCCGAGTTAACTAGGCCGTGTCCGATCATCACATCAGACAGATTAGCCAACATCGGTGAACATCTTCATGTTGATCGTATCTTCTATAAGACTCATGCTCGACCTTTCGGTCTTCTGTGTTTCGAGGCCATGTCTGTACATGCTAGGCTCGTCATGTCAACCTAAGTGTATTGCGTGTGTAAATCTGGCTTACACCCATTGTATTCGAACGTTAGAATCTATCACACCCGATCATCACGTGGTGCTTAGAAACAACGAACCTTCACAATGGTGCACAGTTTGGGGGAACACTTTCTTGAAATTATTACGAGGGATCATCTTATTTAAGCTACCTTCGTTCTAAGCAAATAAGATGTAAAACATGATAAACATCGCATGCAATCAAATAGTGACATGATATGGCCAATATCATTTGCTCCTTTTGATCTCCATCTTCGGGGATTCATGATCATCGTTGTCACCGGAATGACACCATGATCTCCATCATCATGATCTCCATCATCATGTCTTCTTGAAGTTGTCTCGTCATCTATTACTTCTACTACTATGGCTAATGCTTTAGCAATAAAGTAAAGTAATTACATGACGTTTATGTTGACACGCGGGTCATAAATAAATTAAGACAACTCCTATGGCTCCTGCCGGTTTTCATACTCATCGACATGCAAGTCGTGATTCCTATTACAAGAACATGATCAATCTCATACATCACATATATCATTCATCACATCCTTTGGCCATATCACATCACAAAACACTTGCTGCAAAAACAAGTTAGACGTCCTCTAATTGTTGTTGCAAGTTTTTACGTGGCTGCTATAGGTTTCTAGCAAGAACATTTCTTACCTACGCCAAAACCACAACATGAATTGCCAATTTCTATTTACCCTTCATAAGGACCCTGTTCATCGAATCTGATCCGACTGAAGTGGGAGAGACAGACACCTGCCAGCCACCTTATGCAACTAGTGCATGTTAATCGATGGAACCGGTCTCACGTAAGTGTACGTGTAAGGTTGGTCCGGGCCGCTTCATCCCACAATGCCGCCGAATCAAGATAAGACTAGTAACGGCAAGATAATTGACAATATCGACGCGCACAACTGCTTTGTGTTCTACTCGTGCATAGTAACTACGCATAGACCTAGCTCATGATGCCACTTTTGGGGAATGTAGCAGAATTTTAAAATTTTCTACGCATCACCAAGATCAATCTATGGAGTCATCTAGCAACGAGGGAGAGAGGACCGCATCTACATACTCTTGTAGATCGCGCGCGGAAGCGTTCAAGAGAACGGGGTTGATGGAGTCGTACTCGTCATGATCCAAATCACCGATGACCAAGTGTCGAACGGACAACACCTCCGCGTTCAACACACGTACGGTTGGAAAGACGTCTCCTCCTTCTTTATCTAGCAAGGGGGAAGGAGAGGTTGATGAAGATCCAGCAGCACGACGGCGTGGTGGTGGAAGCAACGGTGATCTCGGCAGGGCTTCGCCAAGCGCAGGGAGACAGAGGAGTGTCACGGGAGGGAGAGGGAGAGGCCAGGGGCTTGGGTGCAGCTGCCCTCCCTCCCCCCACTATATATAGGGGCCCTAGGGGGGCGCCGGCCTTAGGAGATCCAATCTCCTAGGGGGGGCGGCGGCCAAGGGGTGCCTTGCCCCCCAAGGCAAGGGTGGCGGCCCCCACCCCTACGGTTTCCAACCCTAGGCGCAGGGGGAGGCCCAAGGGGGGGCGCACCAGCCCACTAGGGGCTGGTTCCCCTCCCACTTCATCCCATGGGGCCCTCCGGGATAGGTGGCCCCACCCGGTGGTCCCGGTACAATACCGATTACCCCCGAAACTTTCCCGATGGCCGAAACTTGACTTCCTATATATAAATCTTTACCTCTGGACCATTCCGGAACTCCTCGTGATGTCCGGGATCTCATCCGGGACTCCGAACAACTTTCGGGTTACCGTATGCTAATATCTCAACAACCCTAGCGTCACCGAACCTTAAGTGTGTAGACCCTACGGGTTCGGGAGACATGCAGACATGACCGAGATGCCTCTCCGCTCAATAACCAACAGCGGGATCTGGATACCCATGTTGGCTCCCACATGCTCCACGATGATCTCATCGGATGAACCACGATGTCGAGGATTCAATCAATCCGTATACAATTCCCTTTGTCAATCGGTACGTTACTTGCCCGAGACTCGATCGTCGGTATCCCAATACCTCGTTCAATCTCGTTACCGGCAAGTCACTTTACTCATACCGTAATGCATGATCCCTTGATCAACCACTTGATCACATTGAGCTCATTATGATGATGCATTACCGAGTGGGCCCAGAGATACCTCTTCATTATGCGGAGTGACAAATCCCAGTCTCGATTCGTGCCAACCCAACAGACACTTTCGGAGATACTTGTAGTGTACCTTTATAGTCACCCAGTTACGTTGTGACGTCTGGCACACCCAAAGCACTCCTACGGTATCCGGGAGTTGCACAATCTCATGGTCTAAGGAATGATACTTGACATTCGGAAAAGCTACAGCAAACGAACTACACAATCTTTGAGCTATGCTTAGGATTGGGTCTTGTCCATCACATCATTCTCCTAATGATGTGATCCCGTTATCAATGACATCCAATGTCCATAGTCACGAAACCATGACTATCTTTTGACCAACGAGCTAGTCAACTAGAGGCTCACTAGGGACGTGTTGTGGTCTATGTATTCACACATGCATTACGATTTCCGGATAACACAATTATAGCATGAACAATAGACAATTATCATGAACAAAGAAATATAATAATAACCATTTTATTATTGCCTCTAGGGCATATTTCCAATAGGCCCCACCCGGTGGACCCCCGGGACCCTTCCGGTGGTCCCGGTATAATACCGATTACCCCCGAAACTTTCCCGATGGCCGAAACTTGACTTCCTATATATAAATCTTCACCTCCGGACCATTTCGGAACTCCTCGTGACGTCCGAGATCTCATCCGGGACTCCGAACAACTTTAGGTTTACCGTATACTAATATCTCAATAACCCTAGCATCACTGAACCTTAAGTGTGTAGACCCTACGGGTTAGGGAGACACGCAGACATGACCGAGACGACTCTTCGGTCAATAACCAACAGCGGGATCTGGATACCCATGTTGGCTCCCACATGCTCCTCGATGATCTCATCGGATGAACCATGATGTCGAGGATTCGATAAATCCCGTATACAATTCCCTTTGTCAATCGGTACGTTACTTGCCCGAGACTCGATCGTCGGTATCCCAATACCTCGTTCAATCTCGTTACCGGAAGTCACTTTACTCGTACCGTAATGCATGATCCCGTGATCAACCACTTGATCACATTGAGCTCATTATGATGATGCATTATCGAGTGGGCCCAGAGATACCTCTCCGTCATACGGAGTGACAAATCCCAGTCTCGATTCGTGCCAACCCAACAGACACTTTCGGAGATACCCATAGTGTACCTTTATAGTCACCCAGTTACGTTGTGACGTTTGGCACACCAAAGCACTCCTACGGTATCCGGGAGTTGCATAATCTCATGGTCTAAGGAAATGATACTTGACATTTGGAAAATCTCTAGCAAACGAACTACATGATCTTTAAGCTATGCTTAGGATTGGGTCTTGTCCATCACATCATTCTCCTAATGATGTGATCCCGTTATCAATGACATCCGATGTCCATAGTCAGGAAACCATGACTATCTTTTGATCAACGAGCTAGTCAACTAGAGGCTCACTAGGGACGTGTTGTGGTCTATGTATTCACACATGTATTAAGATTTCTGGATAACACAATTATAGCATGAATAATAGACAATTATCATGAACAAGGAAATATAATAATAACCATTTTATTATTGCCTCTAGGGCATATTTCCAACAGTCTCCCACTTGCACTAGAGTCAATAACCTAGTTACATTGTGATGAATCGAACACCCATGCAGTTCTGGTGTTGATCATGTTTTGATCTAGGGAGAGGTTTAGTCAACGGATCTGCCACATTCAGGTCTGTATGTACTTTACAAATATCTATGTCTCCATTTTGAACACTTTCACGAATGGAGTTGAAGCGACGCTTGATATGCCTGGTCTTCCTGTGAAACCTGGGCTCCTTGGCAAGGGCAATAGCTCCAGTGTTGTCACAGAAGAGAGTCATCGGGCCCGACGCATTGGGTATGACTCCTAGGTTGGTAATGAACTCCTTCACCCAGATTGCTTCTTGTGCTGCCTCCGGGGCTGCCATGTACTCCGCTTCACATGTAGATCCCGCCACAACGCTTTGCTTGCAACTACACTAGCTTACTGCCCCACCATTCAAAATATACACGTATCCGGTTTGTGACTTAGAGTCATCTAGATATGTGTCGAAGCTAGCATCGACGTAACCCTTTACGATGAGCTCTTCGTCACCTCCATAAACGAGAAACATATCCTTAGTCCTCTTCAGGTACTTCAGGATATTCTTCACCGCTGTCCAGTGTTCCATGCCGGGATTACTTTGGTACCTTCCTACCAAACTTACGGCAAGGTTTACATTAGGTCTGGTACATAGCATAGCATACATGATAGACCCTATGGCCGAGGCATAGGGGATGACACTCATCTTTTCTCTATCTTCTGCCGTGGTCGGGCATTGAGCCGTGCTCAATCTCGTACCTTGCAATACAGGCAAGAACCCTTTCTTTGACTGATCCATATTGAACTTCTTCAATATCTTGTCAAGGTACGTACTCTGTGAAAGACCAATGAGGCGTCTCGATCTATCTCTATAGATCTTGATGCCTAATATGTAAGCAGCTTCTCCAAGATCCTTCATTGAAAAACACTTGTTCAAGTAGGCCTTTATGCTTTCCAAGAATTCTATATCATTTCCCATCAACAGTATGTCATCCACATACAATATGAGAAATGCTACAGAGCTCCCACTCACTTTCTTGTAAATGCAGGCTTCTCCATAAGTCTGCGTAAACCCAAACGCTTTGATCATCTCATCAAAGTGAATGTTCCAACTCCAAGATGCTTGCACCAGCCCATAGATCGAGCGTTGGAGCTTGCACACCTTGTCAGCATTCTTAGGATCGACAAAACCTTCCGGTTGCATCATATACAATTCTTCCTTAAGGAAACCATTAAGGAATGCCGTTTTGACGTCCATTTGCCATATCTCATAATCATAGAATGCGACAATTGGTAACGTGATTCGGACAGACTTCAGCTTCGCTACGGGTGAGAAAGTCTCATCGTAGTCAACCCCTTGAACTTGTCGATAACCCTTAGCGACAAGCCAAGCTTTATAGATGGTTACATTACCATCCGCGTCTGTCTTCTTCTTAAAGATCCATTTATTTTCTATGGCTCGCCGGTCATCGGGCAAGTCAGCCAAAGTCCATACTTTGTTTTCATACCTGGATCCTATCTCGGATTTCATGGCTTCCAGCCATTTTTCGGAATCTGGGCCCGCCATCGCTTCTTCATAGTTCGAAGGTTCACCGTTGTCCAACAACATGATTTCCAAGACAGGGTTGCCGTACCACTCTGGTGCGGAACGTGTCCTTGTGGACCTACGAAGTTCAGTAGCAACTTGATCTGAAGTTTCATGATCATCATCATTAACTTCCTCTCTAGTCGGTGCAGGCACCTCAGGAACATTTTCTTGAGCTGTGTCACTTACCGGTTCAAGAGGTAATACTTCATCAAGTTCTACTTTCCTCCCACTTATTTCTTTCGAGAGAAACTCTTTCTCTAGAAAGGACCCATTCTTAGCAACAAAGATCTTGCCTTCGAATCTGAGGTAGAAGGTATACCCAATAGTTTCTTTAGGGTATCCTATGAAGACACATTTTTTCGATTTGGGTTCGAGCTTTTCAAGTTGAAGTTTCTTGACATAAGCATCGCATCCCCAAACTTTTAGAAACGACAGCTTGGGTTTCTTCCCAAACCATAATTCATACGGTGTCATCTCAACGGATTTCGACGGAGCCCTATTTAAAGTGAATGCGGCAGTCTCTAAAGCATAGCCCCAAAATGACAGCGGTAGATCGGTAAGAGACATCACGGATCGCACCATATCCAATAGAGTGCGATTACGACGTTCGAACACACCATTACGCTGAGGTGTTCCAGGCGGCGTGAGTTGTGAAACTATTCCACATTTTCTTAAGTGTGTGCCAAATTCGTGACTCAAGTATTCTCCCCCACGATCTGATCGTAAGAACTTGATTTTCCTGTCACGTTGATTCTCAACCTCACTCTGAAATTCCTTGAACTTTTCAAAGGTCTCAGACTTGTGTTTCATTAAGTAGACATACCCATATCTACTCAAGTCATCAGTGAGGGTGAGAACATAACGATAGCCACCGCGAGCCTCAACACTCATTGGACCGCACACATCAGTATGTATGATTTCCAATAAGTTGGTTGCTCGCTCCATTGTTCCTGAGAACGGAGTCTTGGTCATTTTACCCATGAGGCATGGTTCGCACGTGTCAAATGATTCGTAATCAAGAGACTCCAAAAGTCCATCTGCATGGAGCTTCTTCGTGTGTTTGGCACCTATGTGACCAAGGCGGCAGTGCCACAAGTATGTGGGACTATCATTATCAACCTTACATCTTTTGGTATTCACACTATGAATATGTGTAACATTATGCTCGAGATTCATTAAGAATAAACTATTCACCAGCGGAGCATGACCATAAAACATATCTCTCATATAAATAGAACAACCACTATTCTCGGATTTAAATGAGTAGCCATCTCTAATTAAACGAGATCCTGATACAATGTTCATGCTCAAAGCTGGTACTAAATAACAATTATTGAGGTTTAAAACTAATCATGTAGGTAAATGTAGAGGTAGCGTGCCTACGGCGATCACATCGACCTTGGAACCATTCTCGACGCGCATCGTCACCTCGTCCTTCGCCAGTCTCCGCTTATTCCGTAGCTCCTGCTTTCAGTTACAAATGTGAGCAACCGCACCAGTATCAAATACCCAGGAGCTACTACGAGTACTGGTAAGGCACACATCAATTACATGTATATCACATATACCTTTAGTGTTGCCGGCCTTCTTGTCCGCTAAGTATTTGGGGCAGTTCCGCTTCCAGTGACCACTTCCCTTGCAATAAAAACACTCAGTCTCGGGCTTGGGTCCATTCTTTGACTTCTTCCCGGCAGCTTGCTTACTGGGCGTGGCAACTCCCTTGCCATCCTTCTTGAAGTTCTTCTTACCCTTGCCTTTCTTAAACTTAGTGGTTTTATTAACCATCAACACTTGATGTTCCTTTTTGATCTCCACCTCTGCTGATTTCTGTTGGGGGTCGTAGCAGAAATTTAAAATTTTCTACGCATCACCAAGATCAATCTATGGAGTAATCTAGCAACGAGGGGAAGGAGAGTGCATCTACATACCCTTGTAGATCGATAAGCGGAAGCATTCAAGTGAACGGGGTTGATGGAGTCGTACTCGTCGTGATCCAAATCACCGATGATCCTAGCGCCGAACGGACGGCACCTCCGCGTTCAACACACATACGGAACGGAGACGTCTCCCACGCCTTGATCCAGCAAGGAGGAAGGAGAGGTTGAGGAAGAGAGTCCAACAGCAGCACGGCGGCGTGGTGGTGATGGAGTGGCAGTTCTCCGGCAGGGCTTCGCCAAGCTCACACGGAGGAGGAGCGGTATTGGAGGGGAGGAGCTGTGCCAGGTTCAAGGGTGTGGCCGCCCTCCCACCCCTCCACTATTTATAGGTGGGGAGAGAGGGGGCCGGCCCCCCTAGATCCCATCTAGGGTTGGGGCGGCGGCCAAGGGGGGGAGGAGTGCCTCCCAAGTCAAGTGGAGGCCCTCCCCTTAGGGTTTCCCCTCTCCCATGCGCATGGGCCTTGGGGGGGCTGGTGCCCTTGGCCCATTAAGGTTAGGGCGCCCCCCTACAGCCCATGCTGTTGTATTGGACGTGGTGGAACATTTTCCGGACCTCCGGACCCCTGCGGAATCCTCCGGAACCTTCCAGAAGCTTCCCGGTACAATACCGGAAAAAACTGAACTTTTTCCGGAACCCGAACAACAACTTTCCATATATAAATCTTTACCTCCGGACCATTACGGAAATCCTCGTGACGTCCGGAATCTCATCCGGGACTCCAAACAACATTCGGTAATCACATACAAGTCTTCCTAATAACCCTAGCGTCATCGAACCTTAAGTGTGTAGACCCTACGGGTTCGGGAACCATGCAGACATGAACGAGACAACTCTCCGGCCAATAACCAACAGCGGGATCTGGATACCCATGTTGGCTCCCACATGTTCCACGATGATCTCATCGGATGAACCACGATGTCGAGGATTCAATCAATCCCGTATTCAATTCTCTTTGTCCAGTGGTATTGTACTTGCCCGAGATTCGATCGTCGGTATCCCGATACCTTGTTCAATCTCGTTATCGGCAAGTCTCTTTACTCGTTCCGCAACACATCATCCCATGATCAACTCCTTGGTCACATTGTGCACATTATGATGATGTCCTACCGAGTGGGCCCAGAGATACCTCTCCGTTTACACGGAGTGACAAATCCCAGTCTCGATTCGTGCCAACCCAACAGACACTTTCGGAGATACCTGTAGTGTACCTTTATAGCCACCCAGTTACGTTGTGACGTTTGGCACACCCAAAGCACTCCTACGGTATCCGGGAGTTGCACAATCTCATGGTCTGAGGAAATGATACTTGACATTAGAAAAGCTTTAGCAAACGAACTACAGGATCTTGTGCTAGGCTTAGGATTGGGTCTTGTCCATCACATCATTCTCTTAATGATGTGATCCTGTTATCAACGACATCCAATGTCCATGGTCAGGAAACCGTAACCATCTATTGATCAACGAGCTAGTCAACTAGAGGCTTACTAGGGACATGGTGTTGTCTATTTATCCACACATGTATTTGAGTTTCCTATCAATATAATTCTAGCATGGATAATAAACGATTATCATGAACAATGAAATATGATATAATAATAACTAATTTATTATTGCCTCTAGGGCATATTTCCAACAGTATCCCACTTGCACTAGAGTCAATAATCTAGTTCACATCGCCATGTGATTAACACTCACAGGTCACATCGCCTTGTGACCAACATCAAAAGAGTTTACTAGACTCAATAATCTAGTTCACATCACTATGTGGTTAACACTCAATGAGTTCTGGGTTTGATCATGTTATGCTTGTGAGAGAGGTTGTAGTCAACGGGTCTTGCCATATTCAGATCCCTATGTATTTCGCAAAACTTTATGCCATATCGTAGATGGCTACCACGTTCCACTTGGAGCTATTCCAAATTGTTGCTCCATTATACGTATCCGGCATCTCTACTCAGAGCTATCCGAATAGGTGTTAAGCTTGCATCGACGTAACTCTTTACGTCGAACTCTTTATCACCTCCATAACCGAGAAACATTTCCTTATTCCTCTAAGGATAATTTTGACCGCTATCTGGTGATCCATTCCTAGATCACCTTTGTACCCTCTTGCCAGACATGTGGCAAGGCACACATCAGGTGCGGTACTCAGCATGGCATACCGTATAGAGCCTATGACAAAAGCATAGGGGACGACCTTCGTCCTTACTCTTTCTTTTGCCGTGGTCAAGCTTTGAGTCTTACTCAACTTCACACCTTACAACTCAGGTAAGAACCCCTTCTTTGACTGATCTATTTTGAACTCCTTCAAAAACATGTCAAGGTGTGCGTTCTTTGAAAGTATCATTAGGCGTTTTGATCTATATCTCTATAGATCTTGATGCCCAATATGTAAGCAGCTTTATCCAGGTCTTCCTTTGAAAAACCCTCTTCAAACAACCGTTTATGCTTTCCAGAAATTCTACATTATTTCAGATCAACAATATGTCATCCACATATACTTATTAGAAATGTTGTAGTGCTCCCACTCACTTTCTTGTAAATACAAGTTTCTAACAAACATTGTATAAACCTAAAAGCTTTGATCACTCCATCAAAACATGTATTCTGACTCCGAGATGCTTGCTCTAGTCCATAGAAGGATCGCTGGAGCCAGCATACCTTTTAGCAGCCTTAGGATCAACAAAACTTTGATTGTATCACATACAACTCTTTCTTACGAAAACTGGTAAGAAAACTTGTTTTTGACATCCATCTGTCAGATTTCATAATCGAAAAATACAGCTAATGCTAACATGATTCCGACGGACTTAAGCATCGCTACGGGTGAGAAATTCTCATCGTAGTCAACTCCTTGAACTTGTGAAAAGACTCTTTCCCACAAGTCGAGCTTCATAGACGGTAACATTACCGCCCACGTCTGTCTTCTTCTTAAAGATCCATTTATCTCAATGGCTCGCTGATCATCGGGCAAGTCCACCAAAGTCCATACTTTGTTCTGATACATGGATCCTATCTCGGATTTCATGGCTTCTAATCATTTGTCGGAATACGGGCCCACCATCGCCTCTCCATAGCTCGTAGGTTCATTGTTGTCTAACAACATGATATCTAAGACAGGATTACCGTACCACTCAGGAGTAGTACATATCCTTGTCGACCTACGAGGTTCGATAGCAACTTAATCCGAAGCTTCATGATCACTATCATTAACTTCCTATTCAACAGATGTAGGCACCACAGAAAACATCTTTCTGTGTTGCATCACTCTCTGGTTGAAATAAAGGTTCGACAACCTCATCAAGTTCTATATTCCTCCCACTCAATTCTTTCGAGAGAAACTCCTTCTCGAGAAAGGACCCGTTCTTAGCAACAAAAAATTTGCCCTCGGATATGAGATAGAAGGTATACCCAACTGTCACCTGTGGGTATCCTATGAAGATGTGTTTGTCCGCTTTGGGTTCGAGCTTCTCCGGCTGAAGCCTTAAGCATCGCAGCTCCAAACATTACGAAACGACAACTTTGGTTTCTTGCCAAACCAATGTTCACACGATGTCGTCTCAACGTACTTAGATGGTGTCCTATCTAAAGTGAATGCAGTTGTCTTTAACGCATAACCTCAAAATGAAAACGGTAGATCGGTAAAAGACATCATAGATTGCACCATATCTCATAAGGTTCGATTACGACGTCCGGACACACCATAACCCTGTGGTGTTCCAGGTGGCTTCAATTGTGAAACAATTCCACAATGTCTTAAGTGATTGCCAAACTCATAACTCAGAAATTCTCTTCGATCAGATCGTGGGAACATGATCTTCTTGTTATGATGATTCTTAACTTCACTCTGAAATCGCTTGAACTTTTCAAATGTTTCAGACTTGTGCTTCATTAAGTAAATATACCTATATCTACCCAAATCGTCAGTGAAGATGAGAAAATAGCGATATCCACTGCACGCTTCAATTCTCATTGGATCACACGTATCAGCATGCATGATTTCCAACAAGTCACTTGCCCATTTCATTGTACCTGAAAACGGGGTCTTAGTCATCCTGCCCATGAGGCATGGCTCGCATGTGTCAAGTGATTCAAAATCAAGTGACTCCAAACATCCATCGACATGGAGTTTCTTCATGCATCTTACGCTAATATGACCTAAGTGGCAGTGCCACAAGAAAGTGGTACTATCATTATTAACTCTACATCTTTTGGCGTGAACATGTGTATTACCACGACCAAGATTCAATGAACCATTCACATAGGGTGCATGACCATGAAAGGTATCATTCATGTAAACAGAATAACCATTATTCTCTAACTAAAATGAATGACCGTATTGCAATGAACATGATCTAATCATATCCATGCTCAACGTAGACACCTGATAACATTTATCTAGGTTCAATACTAATCCCGAAGGCAGATGGAGCGTGCGATGGTGATCTCATCAACTTTGGAAACACTTCCAACACACATCGTCACCTCGCCCTTAGCCAGTCTCCGTTTAGTCCGTAGCTTTTGCTTCAAGTCACCAATAATAGTAACTGAACCGATATCCAATACCCAGGTGCTACCAGGAGTACTAGTGAGGTACACATTAATAACATGTATATACTTTGAAGTTGCCAACCTTCTTATCTACCATGCATTTGGGGTAATTCCGCTACCAGTGACCGTTCCCCTTACAATAGAAGCACTTAGTCTCGGGTTTGGGTTCAACCCTGGGTTCCTTCACTGGAGCGGCAACTGGTTTGCCATCCATGAAGTTTCCCTTCTAGCCCTTGCCCTTCTTGAAACCAGTGGTCTTGTTAAACCATCAACACTTGATGCTCCTTCTTAATTTCTACCTTTTGCGGTCTTAAGCACCGCGAACAGCTCCGGTATCAACTCCATCCCTTGCATGTCATAGTTCATCACGAAGATCTAGTAGCTTAGTGATAGTGGCTAGAGAACTCTATCAATCACTATCTTATCTGGAAGTTTAACTCCTACTTGATTTAAGTGATTGTAGCACCCAGACATTCTGAGCACATGCTCACTAGCTGAGCTATTCTCCTCCATCTTGTTGGCAAAAGAACTTGTCAGAGGTCTCACACCTCTCAACACGGGCATGAGCCTGAAATCCCAATTTCAGCTCTTGGAACATCTCATATGTTCTATGGCGTTTAAAACATCATTGGAATACCGATTCTAAGCCGTAAAGTATGGTGCACTAAACTATCAGGTAGTCATCAGAATGTGTCTGTCAGGTGTTCACAACATCCACAGACGACGTTGTAGGGGTTTGCACATCGAGTGGTGCATCAAAGACGTAAGCCTTCTGTGTAGCAGTGAGGACACTCCTCGGACTACGGACCTAGTCCGCATCATTGCTTACAATATCTTTCAACTTAATCTTTCTCTAGGAACATATTGAAACAGAGAGCTACAACGTGAGCTATTTATCTACAACATATTTGCGAAGACAATTTAGACTATGTTCATGATAATTGAGTTCATCTAATCAAATTAATTTAATGAACTCCCACTCAGATAGACATCTCTCTAGTCATCTAAGTGAAACATGATCCGAATCGACTAGGCTGTGTCCGATCATCACGTGAGACGGACTAGTCATCAACGGTGAACATCTCATGTTGATCATATCTTCTATACGACTCATGTTCGACCTTTCGGTCTTCCGTGTTCCGAGGCCATGTCTGTACATGCTAGGCTCGTCAAGTCAACCTAAGTGTTTCGCATGTGTCCCGAGGCCATGTCTGTACATGCTAGGCTCGTCAAGTCAACCTAAGTGTTTCGCATGTGTCCCGAGGCCATGTCTGTACATGCTAGGCTCGTCAACACCCGTTGTATTCGAACGTTAGAATCTATCACACCCGATCATCACGTGGTGCTTCGAAACAACGAACCTTCGCAACGGTGCATAGTTAGGGGGAACACTTTTCTTGAAATTTTAGTGAGGGATCATCTTATTTAAGCTACCGTCGTTCTAAGCAAATAAGATGTAAAACATGATAAACATCACATGCAATCAAATAGTGACATGATATGGCCAATATCATTTTGCTCCTTTTGATCTCCATCTTCGGGGCTCCATGATCATCGTTGTCACCGGCATGACACCATGATCTCCATCATCATGATCTCCATCATCGTGTCTTCTTGAAGTTGTCTCATCATCTATTACTTCTACTACTATGGCTAATGCTTTAGCAATAAAGTAAAGTAATTACATGACGTTTATGTTGACCCGCAGGTCATAAATAAATTAAGAC
Source organism: Triticum urartu (assembly GCF_056163025.1). NCBI lineage: Eukaryota > Viridiplantae > Streptophyta > Magnoliopsida > Poales > Poaceae > Triticum > Triticum urartu. The sequence goes on from NC_141878.1 coordinate 502,612,438, forward strand.
AACTCCTATGGCTCCTGCCGGTTGTCATACTCATCGACATGCAAGTCGTGATTCCTATTACAAGAACATGATCAATCTCATACATCACATATATCATTCATCACATCCTTTTGGCCATATCACATCACAAGGCATATGCTGCAAAAACAAGTTAGACGTCCTCTAATTGTTGTTGCAAGTTTTTACGTGGCTGCTATAGGTTTCTAGCAAGAACATTTCTTACCTACGCCAAAACCACAACGTGATATGCCAATTTCTATTTACCCTTCATAAGGACCCTTTTCATCGAATCCGATCCGACTAAAGTGGGAGAGACAGACACCCGCTAGCCACCTTATGCAACTAGTGCATGTCAGTCGGTGGAACCAATCTCACGTAAGAGTACGTGTAAGGTCGGTCCGGGCCGCTTCATCCCACGATGCCGCCGAATCAAGATAAGACTAGTAACGGCAAGTAAATTGACAATCTTGACGCCCACAACTGCTTTGTGTTCTACTCGTGCATAGAAACTACGCATAGACCTAGCTCATGATGCCACTGTTGGGGATCGTAGCAGAAATTTAAATTTTTCTACGCATCACCAAGATCAATATATGGAGTAATCTAGCAACGAGGGGAAGGAGAGTGCATCTACATACCCTTGTAGATCGATAAGCGGAAGCGTTCAAGTGAATGGGGTTGATGGAGTCGTACTCGTCGTGATCCAAATCACCGATGATCCTAGCGCCGAACGGACGGCACCTCCGCGTTCAACACACATACGGAACGGAGACGTCTCCCACGCCTTGATCCAGCAAGGAGGAAGGAGAGGTTGAGGAAGAGAGTCCAACAGCAGCACGACGGCGTGGTGGTGATGGAGTGGCAGTTCTCCGGCAGGGCTTCGCTAAGCTCACGCGGAGGAGGAGAGGTATTGGAGGGGAGGGGCTATGCCAGGTTCAAGGGTGTGGCCGCCCTCCCACCCCTCCACTATTTATAGGTGGGGAGAGAGGGGGCCGGCCCCCCTAGATCCCATCTAGGGTTGGGGCGGCGGCCAAGGGGGGGAGGAGTGCCTCCCAAGTCAAGTGGAGGCCCTCCCCCTAAGGGTTTCCCCTCTCCCATGCGCTGGGCCTTGGGGAGGCTGGTGCCCTTGGCCCATTAAGGTTAGGGCGCCCCCCTACAGCCCATGATGTTGTATTGGATGTGGTGGAACATTTTCCGGACCTCCGGACACCTCCGGAATCCTCCGAAAGCTTCCCGGTACAATACCAGAAAAAACCGAACTTTTCCCGGAACCCAAACAACAACTTTCCATATATAAATCTTTACCTCCGGACCATTCCGGAACTCCTCGTGACGTCCGGGATCTCATCCGGGACTCCGAACAACATTTGGTAATCACATACAAGTCTTCCTAATAACCCTAGCATCATCGAACCTTAAGTGTGTAGACCCTACGGGTTCGGGAACCATGCAGACATGACCGAGACAACTCTCCGGCCAATAACCAACAGCGGGATCTGGATACCCATGTTGGCTCCCACATGTTCCATGATGATCTCATCAGATGAACCATGATGTCGAGGATTCAATCAATCCCGCATTCAATTCCCTTTGTCCAGTGGTATTGTACTTGCCCGAGATTCAATCGTCGGTATCCCGATACCTTGTTCAATCTCGTTATCGGCAAGTCTCTTTACTCGTTCCGTAACACATCATCCCGTGATCAACTCCTTGGTCACATTGTGCACATTATGATGATGTCCTACCGAGTGGGCCCAGAGATACCTCTCCGTTTACACGGAGTGACAAATCCCAGTCTCGATTTGTGCCAACCAAACAAACACTTTCGGAGATACCTGTATTGTACCTTTATAGCCACCCAGTTACGTTGTGACGCTTGGCACACCCAAAGCACTCCTACGGTATCCGGGAGTTGCACAATGTCATGGTCTGAGGAAATGATACTTGACATTAGAAAAACTTTAGCAAACGAACTACACGATCTTGTGCTAGGCTTAGGATTGGGTCTTGTCCATCACATCATTCTCCTAATGATGTGATCCCGTTATCAACGACATCCAATGTCCATGGTCAGGAAACCATAACCATCTATTGATCAACGAGCTAGTCAACTAGAGGCTTACTAGGGACATGGTTTGTCTATTTATCCACACATGTATCTGAGTTTCTTATCAATACAATTCTAGCATGGATAATAAATGATTATCATGAACAATCAAATATGATATAATAATAACTAATTTATTATTGCCTCTAGGGCATATTTCCAACAATTTCAGCATTGAATATGCCTCAGGAATGGTCTTTTCCATCCCCTGCATATTGAAGTTCATCACAAAGCTCTTGTAGATCGGTGGAAGGGACTGAAGGATTCTGTCAATGACCGCGTCATCCGGGAGATTAACTCCCAGCTGAGTCAAGCGGTTATGCAACCCAGACATTTTGAGTATGTGCTCACTGACAGAACTATTTTCCTCCATCTTACAACTGAAGAACTTGTCGGAGACTTCATATCTCTCGACCCGGGCATGAGCTTGGAAAACCATTTTCAGCTCTTCGAACATCTCATATGCTCCGTGTTGCTCAAAACGCTTTTGGAGCCCCGGTTCTAAGCTGTAAAGCATGCCGCACTGAACGAGGGAGTAATCATCAGCACGTGACTGCCAAGCGTTCATAATGTCTTGGTTCTCTGGGATGGGTGCGTCACCTAGCGGTGCTTCTAGGACATAATCTTTCTTGGCAGCTATGAGGATGATCCTCAGGTCCCGGACCCAGTCCGTATAGTTGCCGCCATCATCTTTCAGCTTGGTTTTCTCTAGGAACGCGTTGAAGTTGAGGGCAACATTAGCGTGGGCCATTTGATCTACAAGACATAGTGTAAAGATTTTAGACTAAGTTCATGATAATTAAGTTCATCAAATTATTCAATGAACTCCCACTCAGATAGACATCCCTGTAGTCATCTAAGTGAAACATGATCCGAGTCAACTAGGCCGTGTCCAATCATCACGTGAGACAGACTAGTCAACATCGGTGAACATCTTCATGTTGATCGTATCTTCTATACGACTCATGCTCGACCTTTCGGTCTTCTGTGTTCCGAGGCCATGTTTGTACATGCTAGGCTCGTCAAGTCAACCTAAGTGTATTGCGTGTGTAAATCTGGCTTACACCCGTTGTTTTCGAACGTTAGAATCTATCACACCCGATCATCACGTGGTGCTTCGAAACAACGAACCTTCGCAACGGTGCACAGTTAGGGGGAACACTTTCTTGAAATTATTACGAGGGATCATCTTATTTAAGCTACCGTCGTTCTAAGCAAATAAGATGCAAAACATGATAAACATCACATGCAATCAAATAGTGACATGATATGGCCAATATCACTTGCTCCTTTTGATCTCCATCTTCGGGGCTTCATGATCATCGTTGTCACCGGCATGACACCATGATCTCCATCATCATGATCTCCATCATCGTGTCTTCTTGAAGTTGTCTCGTCATCTATTACTTCTACTACTATGGCTAACTTTTAGCAATAAAGTAAAGTAATTACATGACGTTTATGTTGACACGCAGGTCATAAATAAATTAAGACAACTCCTATGGCTCCTGCCGGTTGTCATACTCATCGACATGCAAGTCGTGATTCCTATTACAAGAACATGATCAATCTCATACATCACATATATCATTCATCACATCCTTTTGGCCATATCACATCACACGACACATGCTGCAAAAACAAGTTAGACGTCCTCTAATTGTTGTTGCAAGTTTTTACGTGGCTGCTATAGGTTTCTAGCAAGAACGTTTCTTACCTACGCCAAAACCACAACGTGATATGCCAATTTCTATTTACCCTTCATAAGGACCCTTTTCATCGAATCCGATCCGACTAAAGTGGGAGAGACAGACACCCGCTAGCCACCTTATGCAACTAGTGCATGTGAGTCGGTGGAACCAGTCTCACGTAAGCGTACGTGCAAGGTCGGTCCGGGCCGCTTCATCCCACGATGCCGCCGAATCAAGATAAGACTAGTAACGGCAAGCAAATTGACAATATCCACGCCCACAACTGCTTTGTGTTCTACTCGTGCATAGAAACTACGCATAGACCTAGCTCATGATGCCACTGTTGGGGAACATAGCAGAATTTTAAAATTTTCTACATATCACCAAGATCAATCTATGGATTCATCTAGCAACGAGGCAGAGGGGAGTGCATCTACATACCCTTGTAGATCGCGAGCAGAAGCGTTCAAGAGAACATGGTTGATGGAGTCGTACTCGTCGTGATCCAAATCACCGATGACCTAGCGCCGAATGGACGGCACCTCCGCGTTCAACACACGTACGGTTGGGAAGACGTCTCCTCCAACTTGATCCAGCAAGGGGGAAGGAGAGGTTGATGAAGATCCAGTAGCACGACGGCGTGGTGGTGGAAGCAACGGTGATCTCGGCAGGGCTTCGCCAAGCTCAGGGAGAGGGAGAAATGTCACGGGAGGGAGAGGGAGGCGCCAGGGGCTAGGGTGCGGCTGCCCTCCCTCACCCCCACTATATATAGGACCCCTAGGGGGCGCCGGCCCTAGGAGATGCAATCTCCAAGGGGGGGCGGCGACCAAGGGGGTGGAGTGCCCCCCAAGCCAAGTGGGTCGCCCCCCACCCCTAGGGTTTCCAACCCTAAGCATAGGGGGAGGCCCAAGGGGGGCGCACCAGCCCACTAGGGGCTGGTTCCCCTCCCACATCAGCCCATGGGGCCCTCCGGGATAGGTTGGCCCACCCGGTGGACCCCCGGGACCCTTCCGGTGGTCCCGGTACAATATCGATTACCCCCGAAACTTTCCCGATGGCCGAAACTTGACTTCCTATATATAAATCTTCACCTCCGGACCATTCCGGAACTCCTCGTGACGTCCGGGATCTCATCCGGGACTCCGAACAACTTTCGGGTTACCGTATACTAATATCTCAACAACCCTAGCGTCACCGAACCTTAAGTGTGTAGACCCTACGGGTTCGGGAGACACGCAGACATGACCGAGATGACTCTCCGGTCAATAACCAACAACGGGATCTGGATACCCATGTTGGCTCCCACATGCTCCTCAATGATCTCATCGGATGAACCACGATGTCGAGGATTCGATCAATCCCGTATACAATTCCCTTTGTCAATCGGTACGTTACTTGCACGAGACTCGATCGTCGGTATCCCAATACCTCGTTCAATCTCATTACCGGCAAGTCACTTTACTCGTACCGTAATGCATGATCCCGTGATCAACCACTTGATCACATTGAGCTCATTATGATGCTGCATTACCGAGTGGGCCCAAAGATACCTCTCCGTCATACGGAGTGACAAATCCCAGTCTCGATTCGTGCCAACCCAACAGACACTTTCGGAGATACCCGTAGTGTACCTTTATAGTCACCCAGTTACGTTGTGACGTTTGGCACACCCAAAGCACTCCTACGGTATTGTAACACCCCAGATGTAACTTTCCCAATTTGCACTCCAACTCTTGCCGTTTCGGCGTTAAGTTATTTCATTTTCTTGACTTTGGGTCTTTGTTTCCATGTGTTGTTATCGTTGTCATGCATCTCATATCATGTCATCATGTGCATTGCATTTGCATACGTGTTCGTCTCATGCATTCGAGCATTTTCCCCTTTGTCCGTTTTGCATTCCGGCGCTTCGTTCTCCTCCGGTGGCCATTTCTACCTTTCTTTCGTGTGTGGGGATTAAACATTTCCGGATTGGACCGGGACTTCCCAAGCGGCCTTGGTTTACTACCGGTAGACCGCCTGTCAAGTTTCGTATCATTTGGACTTCGTTTGATACTCCAACAGTTAACCGAGGGACCAAAAAGGCCTCGTGTGTGTTGCAGCCCACACCCCTCCATTTTGGCCCAAAACCCACCAAAGCCTTCTCCATCATCTAGATCGTTCGATCACGATCGCGTGGCCGAAAACCGCACCTCATTTGGACTCTCCTAGCTCCTCCTATGCCTATTTAAAGATCCCCCGAAAATCTCCTTCTCCTTCCCCCCGAAAACCCTAGATCCACTCGTCATCGCGTGCCGCCGAACATTTTCCCCGCCGACGGACACGTCCGAATTCCGCCGCCGCCGCCACGTGGCATCACGCCGTTGGTCCGCGCCCCGCAGGACCGCATCGCCGCGCCGCCACCCGCGCGGGCTCGCCAGGCCCAGCGCCGGCCCCCGCGGCCCGTAGCCGCCATCCGCCGCCCTTCTCCTCCCGAGCCGGCGCCGCGCTCCGCCGCCTCCGCCGCGGAAGCTCGCCGCCTCCATTCTTCATCGCCGCGCGCCAAGGCCGAGCTCGCCGCCCCGGCCACCGTCGCCCCGCGCCCGTCCTCCTCAACGCCGGCGACCCCACCGCCCTCCGCCGTCCTCCTCGTCGCTTCCGGCCGCCCCGCGTCAACTCCGGCCGGCAAACTCCGGCGAAGATTCCGGCCGTCCTCGGGATCCGTGCCCCCGATCCAGATCTGAAAATATCTCCCCGCGGTTGACTTTTTCCCTCCTAACCCTAGCTCATGTGCCCTTCTTCATCATGCTATAACTTTGCATCCGTAGCTCCGATTCATGCATCTAGCATATCAAAATGTTCATCTCAGAGAGTACATCATTTCATTCCATTGCATCATTTTCATTTGAGTTCATCTTGATGCCCGAAATGCTGTTAGAAGAGGGCTACTTGAGATAATTGTCAGATCTGCTACTCCGTTTAGCTTTTTGTCATTTTTGCCATGATTAATGTGTGCATGATATGCCCTGATGCTCTACATATGTTTTGTTAAGGGTTTTGTCATCTTTCCAGAGGTGCAACCCATGTATTTTTGTGATGTGTGTGGTGACTAGCACGAGCTTGCCAAGTGGTGCACTTGTTAATTCTGATTTCAGGGACTTAGCATTTCCACTAAGTCTTGAGCTGTTTATCTCATGTTGCCATATGTTCATGTTGTTTCTTAGTGATCCGTGCCTCTTTTGAGGATGATCAGTAAGGATGTTTTGTTAATCTTGTAGTGCTCTATCCATCCATGTCTTTGTTTGCAATTATGGAGCACCCTAGCTTGAGTCAATCGAGCTCTACTTTTGCTACTTTGTGAATCTGGGCAGATTGTCAACTTGTTTGCAATTTTGCCGATGATGTTATAGTTGATCCGTGCATGCTATGCTATTGTTCTTGCCATTTCTAGCTTGAATTTTGTGTATTCTTGATGGGTGTATGCTTATCTTATCATGACTTGCACCGTAGTGAGTGCATCGAGCTCGTAAACATGCCTACTTGAGTTATGTTTCAGCATGTGCCAGTTTTCACTAAGTCTGAAAACTGATTATGTTTTTGCTATGTTCACATGCTTGTAATTGTATTTTCTGATCCCTTTTGGCTCAAGGTCACTAAGGGACTTTTGTTAAGCTCTTTGAGTAGCTCCATGCCATGCTTTACTTTGCCATGTTCAGGTCCTGTAGCATGTAGTTTTGTTGCTCCGAAGTGTGCTACCTGATCTGAAATTCCAGACAAGTGTTAATTTCACTAAGTCTGAAATCTGTTTGCCATATGCATTTTTGCCATGCTTGTTTGAACCTGTTAATGGATGAATTGGCCGTAGCTCAGTGCTAGACTTTCGTTAAGAATCATGAATGCATCCCTGCCATGTATTTTTTTGTCATGTTTGGATGCTGTAGCATGTTCATCTCATTGCATTTAGATGGCTACTTGCTGTAAATCGCAGACCGGTGTCATATTTGAATCGCTTGCCATTTCCAAACCGTAACTCCGATTCCGGCGTTCTTTATATCTTTTTCAAGCGATTTCATCTCATCTTTCCAGTGGCACACTTGGATTTCCATGTTGAGGCCAGGATCTTGCATTTCCTGTCATATCTTTCATATGCATCCCGCATCGCATCCCGCATAGCATACCATCCTTGCATCATTTTGTTTGATCCTTGCACGTGGTTGATTGTGTCCTTGTTGCTTGTTTGTCTTGTTTGGGTAGAGCCGGGAGACGAGTTCACTAACGAGGAGCCCGTTGAGTTTGTTTTCGAGGATCCAGTCAACTTTGACAACTGTGCAGGCAAGATGATCATACCCTCAAAATCACTACTATCTTTGCTATGCTAGTTTGCTCGCTCTTTTGCTATGCCAATGCTACGATGCCTACCACTTGATTTCAAGCCTCCCAAATTGCCATGTCAAACCTCTAACCCACCATGTCCTAGCAAACCGTTGATTGGCTATGTTACCGCTTTGCTCAGCCCCTCTTATAGTGTTACTAGTTGCAGGTGAAGATTGGAGGCCGTTCCTTGTTGGAACATTTATTTACTTGTTGGGATATCATTATATTATCTTGTTATCTTAATGCATCTATATAATTGGTAAAGGGTGGAAGGCTGGGCCTCTCGCCTAGTGTTTTGTTCCACTCTTGCCGCCCTAGTTTCCGTCATATCGGTGTTATGTTCCCGGATTTTGCGTTCCTTACGCGGTTGGGTTATAATGGGAACCCCTTGATAGTTCGCCTTGATTAAAGCTTTTCCAGCAATGCCCAACCTTGGTTTTACCATTCGCCACCTAGCCTCTTTTTCCCTTGGGTTTCCGGAGCCTGAGGGTCATCTTATTTAAACCCCCCCCCCCCCGGGCCAGTGCTCCTCTGAGTGTTGGTCCGAACTGAGCTGCCTGCGGGGCCACCTCGGGGAAACTTGAGGGTTGGTTTTACTCGTAGCTAGTCTCATCTGAGTGTGCCCTGAGAACGAGATATGTGCAGCTCCTATCAGGATTTGTCGGCACATTCGGGCGGTGTTGCTGGTCTTGTTTTAACCTGTCGAAGTGTCTTGAAGAACCGAGATACCGAGTCTGATCGGAACGTCTTGGGAGGAGGTCTATTCCTTCGTTGACCGTGAGAGCTTGTCATGGGCTAAGTTGGGACTCCCCTGCAGGGATTTGAACTTTCGAAAGCTGTGCCCGCGGTTATGGGCAGATGGGAATTTGTTAATGTCCGGTTGTAGATAACTTGAACCTTAACTTAACTAAAATGAATCAACTGAGTGTGTTACCGTGATGGCCTCTTCTCGGCGGAGTCCGGGAAGTGGACACGATGTTGGAGTAATGCTTGCGCAGGTTGTTCTCTAGTTTCTCGCTCGCGCTTTGCCTCCTCTTCTCGCTCTCTTTTGCGAATAAGTTAGCCACCGTATTTGCTAGTCGATTGCTGCAGCTCCACATATTTTACCTTGCCTTACCTATAAGCTTAAATAGTCTTGATCGCGAGGGTGCGAGATTGCTGAGTCCCTGTGGCTCACAGATTACTATTACACCAGATGCAGGGCCTGATGATTCCGCTCCAGGTGACGCGCTTGAGCTCAAGTGGGAGTTCGACGAGGACTCTCAACGTTACTATGTTTCCTTTCCTGATGATCAGTAGTGGTGCCCAGTTGGGGGTGATCGGGACCGTGTCGCATGTTGGGTTCTCTTTTATTTTGGCGCCGTAGTTGGGCCATGAGTGTTTGGATGATGTAATGTTATTTATGTACTTAATTGACGTGGCGAGTGTAAGCCAACTATGTTATCTCCCCTTTGATTATCATATTACATGGGATGTTGTGAAGATTGCCTAACTTGCGACATATGCCTTCAATGCGATTATGCCTCTAAGTCGTGCCTCGACACGTGGGAGATATAGTCACATCGAGGGTGTTACAGGTATTCGGGAGTTGCATAATCTCATGGTCTAAGGAAATGATACTTGACATTCGGAAAAGCTATAGCAAACGAACTACACGATCTTTAAGCTATGCTTAGGATTGGGTCTTGTCCATCACATCATTCTCCTAATGATGTGATCCCATTACCAATGACATCCAATGTCCACAGTCAGGAAACCATGACTATCTTTTGATCAATGAGCTAGTCAAGGAGAGGCTCACTAGGGATGTGTTGTGGTCTATGTATTCACACATGTATTACGATTTCCGGATAACACAATTATAGCATGAATAATAGACAATTATCATGAACAAGGAAATATAATAATAACCATTTTATTATTGCCTCTAGGGCATATTTCCAACAGGTCCACCCCTGCGTCTTCAAAAGTGTCTAGGCTAATCTTCTAAGTAGACGCCTCCACATAAGTGCACCATGGAGTTAGTTTTTTGTGCTATCTTTATCACCGCTATTTCGAACCATATTCAAAATTGACTACCACATGAAACCTAACTCCATAGGGCTACTGTACATTTAAGTGCCAAAAGACAAAGGAGATAAGTTTGCATCAAATCACCAAACTCTGGTCATGATTTTAGTTTCAAAACCCAACTACGAACCAAGTATGGTTTTGATCAGACAATCAAATCTCCAGACTCTTGTTATGATATATTGCTCTCTCTTAACTCTTAAAATTGTTTACTTTTCTCACTCAAGATATAATAAGATTACTTATCTAGACATGGTGGTTGGGCATGCGGTTGTGCAGCCTAGCGACCTGATTTCGTTTCCTAGAATTGACAGGTGATGCACAGGGGGTTTCCCCTGTTTATTGAGGATCAAGCTTGATGTGTGGTGGAACCTCTCATCAATAAATATCTTTATACTCATTTAAAAAAATTCGGAGGACCATGTTTATCTTGGTACTCATACTAAAATGGCTGTATGCATCCCTCGTTGGTGCAGAGGCCGGGAAGTGAAAGCCTCTCCCATTTTTTAGACTTTGTATCAAGTTGGCAGCTAACTAGCCTAGCCGCCCGATGCGCGGATCCAAAAGTAGAGGATGGGCGACCTGGGCGACGACCCACGGCCGTCCGACACGTGGTTGCCCTCGTCGCCGTCGCCGGTGATCTCAACGCCGGCAAGGTATCTCCTCACGGCGCTGGAAGGGGGGAGACAAGCGTGTTTGGTCGAGTCAGATCTTGTTGGGGATGGCGCGATCCAGGCTCAGGCGGAGCACTGGGCCGTTCATTTCTCCGACCCGATCTCCGGCAGATGGATAGAGGGGCGGCTGCAACACACTCCGACATCGCGGTGGACGTCACTTCGGAACATGGACAATGACATCCTTGCGAGCGACTATCTGGCGGCAGACATCCAGATCAAGGTAGGGTTTCGTTTTCTGCTTGATGATTTCGACGTGCATGTATTGTGTTGTTTGCAGGATGAGCATAGGGAGGAGATTGAGGTGATCGACTTGACGACGATGCCGGTGAACAACACACCAGATCGGCGTTTTGGAGGGCATTTTTGGGTATTAGCCGATAGCGAGGAGGACGAGGAAGAGGGTGTGATACGTCTCCAATGTATCCATAATTTTTTATTGTTCCATGCTATTATATTATCAACCTTGGATGTTTTATATGCTATTTTATATGATTTTTGGGACTAACCTATTAACCTAGAGCCCAGTGCCAGTTTCTGTTTTTCCTTGTTTTAGAGTATCGCAGAAAAGGAAAATCAAACGGAGTCCAATTGACCTGAAACTTCACGGAACTTATTTTTGGAAGGAAAGCAACCCGAGAGACTTGGAGTCCACGTCAAGAAAGCAACGAGGAAGCCACGAGGTAGGGGGCGCGCCCACCCCCCCCCCCCCCCCCCCCCCGCCTGGGCGCGCCCTCCACCCTCGTGGGCCCCTCATGGCTCCCCTGACGTACCTCTTCCTCCTATATATCTCCATATACCCTAAAACGATCGGGGAGCACAATAGATCGGGAGTTCCGCCACCAGAAGCCTACGTAGCCACCGAAAGCTAATCTAGACCCATTCTGGCACCCTGCCGGAGGGGGAAACCCCTCTCCGGTGGCCATCTTCATCATCCCGGTGCTCTCCATGACGAGGAGGGAGTAGTTCTCCCTCGGGGCTGAGGGTATGTACAAGTAGCTATGTGTTTGATCTCTCTCTCGTGTTCTTGAGGTGGTACGATCTTGATGTATCGCAAGCTTTGCTATTATAGTTGGATCTTATGATGGTTTCTCCCCCTCTACTCTCTTGTAATGGATTGAGTTTCCCTTTGAAGTTATCTTATCGGATTGAGTCTTTAAAGATTTGAGAACACTTGATGTATGTCTTGCCGTGTGTATCTGTGGTGACAATGGGCTATCACGTGATTCACTTGATGTATGTTTTGGTGATCAACTTGCGGGTTCCGCCCATGAACCTATGCATAGGGGTTGGCACACGTTTTCGTCGTGATTCTCCGGTAGAAACTTTGGGGCACTCTTTGAGGTTCTATGTGTTGGTTGGATAGATGAATCTGAGATTGTGTGATGCATATCGTATAATCGTATCCACGGATACTTGAGGTGACATTGGAGTATCTAGGTGACATTAGGGTTTTGGTTGATTTGTGTCTTAAGGTGTTATTCTGGTACGAACTCTAGGGCTGTTTGTGACACTTATAGGAATAGCCCAACAGATTGATTGGAAAGAATAACTTTGAGGTGGTTTCGTACCCTACCATAATCTCTTCGTTTGTTCTCCGCTATTAGTGACTTTGGAGTGACTCTTTGTTGCATGTTGAGGGATAGTTATGTGATCCAATTATTTTATTATTGTTGAGAGGACTTGCACTAGTGAAAGTATGAACCCTAGGCCTTGTTTCCTAGCATTGCAATACCGTTTGTGCTCACTTTTATCATTAGTTACCTTGCTGTTTTTATATTTTCAGATTACAAAAACCTATATCTACTATCCATATACCACTTGTATCACCATCTCTTCGCCGAACTAGTGCACCTATACAATTTACCATTGTATTGGGTGTGTTGGGGACACAAGAGACTCTTTGTTATTTGGTTGCAGGGTTGCTTGAGAGAGACCATCTTCATCCTACGCCTCCTACGGATTGATAAACCTTAGGTCATCCACTTGAGGGAAATTTGCTATTGTCCTACAAAGCTATGCACTTGGAGGCCCAACAACGTCTACAAGAAGAAGGTTGTGTAGTAGACATCAGGGCGACGGTCATGATGGGGATGAGGAGGGGCCGGAAGATGGCAAAGAGCGGCTGCTTCCACAAACAGTCGGGCTTGTGATCGCGTCGACGACGTTGAAATCATGCCCATGGGTAGGGCTGATTCTGAAGGTAAATCGCACTCCCATGACTTTGTCTGATTTCATTCTAGATTCATGGACTCTCGTTACGAAGAAGAAGAATATAAAGCGGAGCCAGGTGCCACCGCCGATGCGGCCGCCGTCGGTGGCTAGGAAGGCCAATGAGATTCGAGCGGTCAAACGGGATCACTTGAATTCTCTGTTGGGCCTAGTGGATGTACCCGTTACGGCGTTGGTCGTGGGCTCCTCTCAGACTAGGCAAGAGGCCCGGCTGGAGGCCCAAGCCACGCGCATTGACAGGTCAGGTTCGCCTAGTTTGCATGAGGTAGCATTTCACGAGCCGCCTGATCGAGCAAGTACCTCGGCTAGGGTTTTTCGTCCGCCTGGTTTCCCCCGGCTAGGGACGCGTCACGCGGCAAGAGTCGCTGGGGGAGCTGTTCCTTCGATGGCGTGGCGAGGAAACATGCAGCAGGACAAGTCCCCGGCCCCGGCACCTGCGCCTGGTCGGGCTGCCGCGAGACAGCAGGAGGCACCGACCGAAGGGCGGGTCGCCGGGCGGGGCGGCGCTCAGGTTGCCGGGCGAGGCGGTGCCCCAGTTGCCAGGCGTGGTGGCGCCCAAGCTGCTGGGAGGGGCGATGCACAGGTCACCGGACGGGGCGGCGGTCATGGGCGGGATGGATATGCCGGCAATGCCTAGGACTATGGTGATGATGGTTACAGATATAACCGATATGGTCAGTGGGGTGATGACGAATACAATGCGTATGGAGAGGGTCTGCATCGTGGATCTTCGTCGGGCGGTGGACGTGGCTCTGGATGGTACAATGGCGGCGGACCGGGACATGGTTTTCAAGGACCTCCCAGTAATTTTGTCGAAGGGGTGGCCGGCCCAACTAACCGGTATAACCGAGGAGTCCATCGTACGTTCCGAGGCGGGAGAGGAGTGATAACCCACAAGTATAGGGGATCGCAACAGTTTTCGAGGGTAGAGTATTCAACCCAAATTTATTGATTCGACACAAGGGGAGCCAAAGAATATTCTCAAGTATTAGGAGCTGAGTTGTCAATTCAACCACACCTAGAAACTTAATATCTGCAGCAAAGTGTTTAGTAGCAAAGTAATATGATAGTAGTGGTAACGGTGGTAAAAGGTAATGGTGGAAAAAGTAATATTTTTGGTGTTTTTTAGTAATGATAACAATAGCAACGGAAAAGTAAATAAGCGAAGAACAATATATGGAAAGCTTGTAGGCAATGGATCGGTGATAGAGAATTATGCCGGATGTGGTTCATCATGTAACTGTCATAACCTAGGGTGACACAGAACTAGCTCCAATTCATCAATGTAATGTAGGCATCTATTCCGAATATAGTCATACGTGCTTATGGAAAAGAACTTGCATGACATCTTTTGTCCTACCCTCCTGTGGCAGCAGGGTCCTATTGGAAATTAAGGGATATTAAGGCCTCCTTTTAATAGAGTACCGGAACAAAGCATTGACACATAGTGAATACATGAACTCCTCAAACTACGGTCATCACTGGGAGTGGTCCTGATTATTGTCACTTCGGGGTTGCCGGATCATAACACAGAATAGGTGACTATAGACTTGCAAGATAGGATCAAGAACTCTCATATATTGATGAAAACATAATAGGTTCAGATCTGAAATCATGGCACTCGGGCCCTAGTTACAAGCATTAAGCATAGCAAAGTCATAGCAACATCAATCTCAGAACACAGTGGATACTAGGGACCAACCCTAACAAAAATAACTCGATTACATGATAAATATCATCCAACCCATCACCGTCTAGCAAGCCTACGATGGAATTACTCACACACGGCGGTGAGCATCATGAAATTGGTGATGGAGGATGGTTGATGATGACGATGGCGACGGATTCCCCTCTCCGGAGCCCCGAATGGACTCCAGATTAGCCCTCCCGAGAGATTTTAGGGCTTGGCGGCGGTTCTGTATCGTAAAACACGATGAATCCTTCTCCTTGGTTTTTTTCTCCCCGAAAGTGAATATATGGAGTCAGGGTTGAGGTCGATGGAGTGTCAGGGGGCCCACGAGGCAGGGGGCGCGCCCAGGGGGTAGGGTGCGCCCCCACCCTCGTGGATAGGTGGAGGCCCCCCTGACGTGGATCTTCCTTCTAGTATTTTTTATATATTCCAAAATAATTCTCCGTTGATTTTCAGGTCATTCCGAGAACTTTTATTTCTGCACAAAAATAACACTATGGCAATTCTGCTGAAAACGGCGTCAGTCCGGGTTAGTTCCATTCAAATCATGCAAGTTAGAGTCCAAAATAAGGGCAAAAGTGTTTGGAAAAGTAGATACGACGGAGACATATCAACTCCCCCAAGCTTAAACCTTTGCTTGTCCTCAGACAATTCAGTTGATAAACTGAAAGTGATAAAGAAAAACTTTTACAAACTCTGTTTGCTCTTGTTGTTGTAAATATGTAAAGCCAGCATTCAAGTTTTCAGCAAAGATTATGAACTAACCATATTCACAATAACATTTAGGTCAGGTTTACTCATATCAATGACATAATCAACTAGCGAGAAATAATAATAATAAATATCGGATGACAACACTTTGTTAAAACAATCATGATATGATATAACAGGATGGTACCTCGCTAGCCCTTTCTGAGACCGCAAAACATAAATGCAAAGCACCTTTAAAGATCAAGGACTGACTAGACATTGTAATTCATGGTAAAACAGATCCAGTCAAGTCATACTCAATGTAAACTAACAGTAATGGATGCAAATGACAGCGGTGCTCTCCAACTGGTGCTTTTTAATAAGAGGATGATGACTCAACATAAAA
Source organism: Triticum urartu (assembly GCF_056163025.1). NCBI lineage: Eukaryota > Viridiplantae > Streptophyta > Magnoliopsida > Poales > Poaceae > Triticum > Triticum urartu. Next base: position 502,628,348 of record NC_141878.1, read on the forward strand.
GTAAATAGATAGGCCCTTCGCAGAGGGAAGAAGGGATTTGTAGAGGTGCTAGAGCTCAGTTTTGAAATAAGTATGAATAATATTTTGAGCGATGTACTTTCATTGTCAACATAACAACCAAGAGATGGCGATATCTTCCATGCTACACACATTATAGGCGGTTCCCAAACAGAATGGTAAAGTTTATACTCCCCCTCCACCAACAAGCATCAATCCATGGCTTGCTCGAAACAACGAGTGCCTCCAACTAACAACGGTCCCGGGGGAGTTTTGTTTGCAATTATTTTGATTTGATTTGCATAAAGCATGGGACTGGGCATCCCGGTGACCAGCCATTTTCTTGTGAGTGAGGAGCGGAGTCCACTCCTCTTAAGAATAACCCGCCTAACATGGAAGATACGGACAACCCTAGTTAATACATGAGCTATTCGAGCATACAAAACAAAATGTTTATTTGAAGGTTTAGAGTTTGGCACATACAAATTTACTTGGAACGGCAGGTAGATACCGTATATAGGTAGGTATGGTGGACTCATATGGAATAACTTTGGGGTTTATGGAATTGGATGCACAAGCAGTATTCCCACTTAGTACAAGTGAAGGCTAGCAAAAGACTGGGAAGCGACCAGCTAGAGAGCGACAACAGTCATGAACATGCATTAAAATTAATCAATACCGAATGCAAGCATGAGTAGGATATAATGCACCATGAACATAAATATCGTAGAGGCTATGTTGATTTTGTTTCAACTACATGCGTGAACATGTGCCAAGTCAAGCCACTCGAATCGCTCAAAAGAGGGTACCACCCTATCGTACCACATCACAACCATTTTACTAGCATGTTGGCACGCAAGGTAAACCATTATAAGCTCCTAGCTAATTAAGCATGGCATAAGCAACTACAATCTATAATTGTCATTGCAAACATGTTTATTCATAATAGGCTGAATCAGGAACGATGAACTAATCATATTTACAAAAACAAGAGAGGTCGAGTTCATACCAGCTTTTCTCATCTCAATCAGTTCATCATATATCGTCATTATTGCCTTTCACTTGCACAACCAAATAGTGTGGATAATAATAATAGTGTGCGTGCATTGGACTAAGCTGGAATCTGCAAGCATTCAATACATGGGAGAAGACAAGGTAATATGGGCTCTTTGTTAGATCAACAATAATGTGAATGAGAGCCACTCAACATATTCATCATGGTCTTCTCCTCTCGACCCCCAAAGAAAAGAAACAAAACTATTTACACGGGAAAGCTCCCAACAAGCAAAAGAAGAACGAGAAATTTTTTGGGTTTTCTTTTTAATTACTACTACTACAGGCATGGAAAGTAAACTAGCTAAAAGCTATAACTATTTTTTTTTGTTTTTATTAAGGTTTTTCAAACACACAAGAAGAAAGCTTAAAAAGAAAATAAACTAGCATGGATGATACAATGAAAAAGTATGAGCACCGACAACTGGCATGAGTGTGTAAACATGAATATAATGTCGGTGAGGAATACGTACTCCCCCAAGCTTAGGCTTTTGGCCTAAGTTGGTCTATGGCCACGGCTCAAAGCCGCCCTCTCTGGTGTACAGAGGAGTGTCCTCTGGGTGCCACTGGTTGGCAATCTCCTCCGGATCCCACTGATAAACAGACTGATGGTGAGGATCAAGTGGTTGCTCCGGCTCTAGCTCTGGAGCTGATGTCAGGCTCCGGTAGGCATGAATGGCCTTCGGCAGAACAAGGTACATGCCTGAAAATATGTTAAACAAAGAACGAGCAGGCAAGGTAATAGTCTCAAAGTAATTTTTATCAAATATCAGTCTATAGTTAAGCATCTTATTCTTATTCTTAACGATAAAATCATGTGCTACCATACTCTTACAATCTAGAAAAATAGGAGGCAGCAACTTTTCCTCTTTCTCATAATGCCTAATAGGTATGTTGAAGTGTGCGGCAAGGCGCGAGGCAAAGATGCCCCCAAAGACAGGACCCTTTGTACGGTTCAGATTCAACCGTTTAGCAACAATAGCGCCTAAACTAAAAGTAGCATCACGAAACAAGGCATGGCGCAAAATAACAATATCAGGGGCACTAAGGTTTCCACTATTCCCGTGACCAATTAAGCATCTACTAGCAAATATTGCAAAGTAACGTAGAACAGGAAAATGTATGCTAGTAATTCTTGCATCGGAAACCTTCATTGTTTCCCCTACAACAATCATATCAATAAACCCCTCCACATCATTACGATGTGCTTCATCTATGCTGCCCTCAAAAGGTATCTTACAAACCCGGCAAAAATCATATAGTGACATCTCCTTAACCTCATCATATAAATGAAATTCCACTGAAGGTGGTGATTTCTTAGCATGAAAGTAAAAATTTTGCACGAATATATTAGTGAGGAGGAGATACTGTTCGCGCTGGTCACGGAGGAAGTCGACGAGGCCTGCATTCTCATCCAAATAATAAAAGTCTTCATAAATCCCGGCTGCTCTTAAGAACTCATCACAAGGCCATTCGCAGAGCCGAACCTCCGCAGTGCGAGGGAGATTATATTTGGGCTTCTTATTCTCTTCACTTTGCTTATCCTTTGAGCTTCGGCTCGAAGAGCCCCTCAAAAATCTCTTCATCATTTTCTGAAATTTTTTGAAATTTTTAGTAACTTATAATAAAAGTAAACCAAACTCAACAAGATTGATAGCAACTACTCCTACAAGTAGTGCCTAGAGGCCATATCATGCAATAAAACTACTTTTGACCACATAAATTTGACATGCAAGCTCAAGAACAGGGTCACCTAGGCAGCAAAAATTTGCAATAAATAAAGCACTAGAACAAAAACTAATTGGACCATTGGAGGAGTCACATACCGAAGAACAATCCCCCAAAGCAGTTTTGTGAATGGAGCTTTGAGCAAGGAGATCTAAAATGGCAGCAAGATGAGCTAGAACTCGGGTTTGAGCTGGTGGAGGATTTTTTCTGGAGGAAGAAGGAGTGTGTGGGTGCAGGAATAAGTGCAGGGGACCCATGTGGGGTCCACGAGGCAGGGGGCGCGCCCTCCACCCTCGTGGGCACATGGTGAGGCCCCCTGGTGTGTTCTCAGTGCCAATAATTCTTAAATATTCTAGAAAAAATCATATTAAATTTTCAGGACATTTGGAGAACTTTTATTTTTGCGGTAATTTTTTTATTGCATGGATAATTCAGAAAATACTATTTTTACTTTATTTAATCTAAATAACAGAAAGTAAAAAGATGGTACAGAGAGTTGTGCTTTCTAACTTCATCCATCTCATGCTCATCAAAAGGAATCCATTAACAAGGTTGATCAAGTCTTGTTAACAAACTCATTCTGAATCGCATGAAACTGGAGAATTTTCGAATAACACTAGGTTACCTCAACGGGGATATGCATATCCCCAACAATAAGAACATCATATTTCTTCTTGATAGTAGGAAGAGGAAATTCAAAACCTCCGATTGTAATCGTTGAAAATTTACCAATAGAATTAATACTGTGGACATGAGGTTGTTTCCTCGGAAAATGTACCATATGCTCATTACCATTAACATGAAAAGTGACATTGCCTTTGTTGCAATCAATAACGGCCCCTGCATTATTAAAAAGGGTCTACCAAGAATAATAGACATACTATCGTCCTCAGGAATATCAAGAATAACAAAGTCCGTTGAAATAGTAACGTTTGCAACCACAACAGGCACATCCTCACAAATGACGACAGGTATAGCAGTTGATTTATCAGCCATTTGCAAAGATATTTCAGTAGGTGTCAACTTATTCAAATCAAGTCTATGATATAAAGAAAGAGGCATAATACTAACACCGGCTCCAAGATCACATAAAGCAGTTTTAACATAGTTTCTCTTAATGGAGCATGGTATAGTTGGTACTCCTGGATCTCCTAGTTTCTTTGGTATTCCACCCTTAAAAGTGTAATTAGCAGGCATGGTGGAAATTTCAGCTTCCGGTACCTTTCTTTTGTTAGTAACAATATCCTTCATATACTTAGCATAAGGATTCATTTTAAGCATATCAGTCAAACACATACGCAAAAAGACAGGTCTAATCATTTCAGCAAAGCTCTCAAAATCCTCATCATCCTTTTTCTTGGATGGTTTAGGAGGAAAAGGCATGGGTTTCTGAACCCATGGTTCTCTTTCTTTACCGTGCGTCCTAACAACAAAGTCTCTCTTATCATAACGTTGATTCTTTGATTGTGGGTTATCAAGATCAACAACAAGTTCAATCTCTACATCATTGTCATTGCTAGGTTGAGCATCAACATGAACATCATCATTAATATTGTCACTAGGTTCATGTTCATTACCAGATTGTGTTTCAGCATCAGAAATAGAAATATCATTGGGATTCTCAGGTGTGTCAACAACAGGTTCACTAGAAGCATGCAAAGTCCTATCATTTTTCCTTTTCTTCTTCTTAGAAGAACTAGGTGCATCAACATTAGTTCTCTGAGAATCTTGCTCAATTCTCTTAGGGTGGCCCTTAGGATACAAAGGTTCCTGAGTCATTTTACCCCCTCTAGTCATAACTCTAACAACATTATCATTTTTCTTATTATTTAATTCATTGAGCAAATCATTCTGAGCCTTAAGTACTTGTTCTACTTGAGTGGTAACCATAGAAGCATGTTTACTAATAATTTTAAGTTCACCTTTAATTGTAGACATATAATCACTCAGGTGTTCAATCATATAAGCATTACGTTTCAATTGTCTACCAACATAAGCATTGAAGTTTTCTTGTTAAACAATAAAATTATCAAACTCATCTAGGCATTGGCTAGGAGACTTATTATGAGGAATATCACCTTCATCAAATCTATAGAGATAATTTACCTTTACTACCTGTGTCGGGTTATCAAGACCATGTATTTCTTCAATAGGTGGTAAATTCTTAACATCTTTAGCTTTAATACCTTTTGCTTTCATAGACTTGCATATCTTCAGGACTGAGAAATAGAATACCCCTATTCTTCGGAGTTGGCTTAGGAGTTGGTTCAGGAAGTGTCCAATCATTTTCATTATTCAACATATTATTCAATAGCAATTCAGCTTGATCAACAGTTCTTTCCCTAAAAACACAACCAACACAACTATCCAGGTGGTCTCTGGAAGCATCGGTTAGTCCATTATAAAAGATATCAAGTATTTCATTTTTCTTGAGAGGTTGACCAGGCAAAGAATTAAGTAATCGGAGAAGCCTCCCCCAGGCTTGTGGGAGACTCTCTTCTTCAATTTGCACAAAATTATATATTTTGAAGGAAATATGCCCTAGAGGCAATAATAAAGTTGTTGTTTATATTTCCTTATATCATGGTAAATGTTTATTATTCATGCTAGAATTGTATTAACCGGAAACTTAGTACATGTGTGAATACATAGACAAACAGAATGTCACTAGTATGCCTCTACTTGACTAGCTCGTTAATCAAAGATGGTTAAGTTTCTTAGCCATGGACAAAGAGTTGTCATTTGATAAGCGGGATCACATCATTAGAGAATGATGTGATTGACTTGACCCATTCGTTAGCTTAGCACGATGATCGTTTAGTTTGTTGCTATTGCTTTCTCCATAACTATACATGTTCCTATGACTATGAGATCATGCAACTCCCGGATACCGGAGGAACACTTTGTGTGCTACCAAACGTCACAACGTAACTGGGTGATTATAAAGGTGCTCTACAGGTGTCTCCGATGGTGTTTGTTGAGTTGGCATGGATCAAGATTAGGATTTGTCACTCCGATTGTCGAAGAGGTATCTCTGGTCCCTCTCGGTAATGTACATCACTATAAGCCTTGCAAGCAATGTAGCTAATGAGTTAGTTATGGCATGTAGCATTACGGAACGAGTAAAGAGACTTGCCAGTAACAAGATTGAACTAGGTATTGAGATACCGACGATCGAATCTCGGGAAAGTAACATACCGATGACAAAGGGAACAACATATATCGTTATGCGATTTGACCGATAAAGATCTTCGTAGAATATGTAGGAACCAATATGAGCATCCAGGTTCCGCTATTGGTTACTGACCAGAGACATGTCTCGGTCTTGTCTACATAGTTCTCGAACTCGTAGGGTCCGCACGCTTAATGTTCGGTGACGATTGGTATTATGAGTTTATGTATTTTGATGTACCGAAGGTAGTTCGGAGTCCCGGATTTGATCACGGACATGACGATGAGTCTCGAAATGGTCGAGACATAAAGATCAATATATTGGACGACTATGTTTGGACATCAGAAGGGTTCCGAGTGAAGTTGTAACGCCCCGGACACACCCGCCGGTGGTTGTTACTCCTGGCGGGATCTAGACTGGCCCCCACAAATCAATACTAGTCTTTTCTGCGCACTTTGTCCTCACTCGTGCGCACCCAGGAGCAACTTCCCGGTCGGTCACCCATCCTGACACTACTCCAAGCTGAGCACGCTTAACTTTGAAGTTCTGTCCGAATGGGCTCCCGGAAAAGAAGGAATTCCTTATTGATATGAGTAGTCTATCATCCCTAATAAGCCAGGCCATCACATACACCCCCACTCAGAGGAATCGACGTCCTCGTCGGGCCACAGGAACATTCCCTCTTGGCACATACGTATGTGCATCCAGTCCGGTACATGTGCCATGTCGGGTGCCACGACGGGTCACAAACGTCATGACAACATGACCGCGCACCTATCCGCAAACATTCGTGTAACCGCGAGGGTTGGCTCTGATACCAACTTGTAACGCCCCGGACACACCCGCCGGTGGTCGTTACTCCTGGCGGGATCTAGACTGGCCCCACATATCAATACTAGTCTTTTCTGCGCACTTTGTCCTCACTCGTGCGCACCCGGGAGCAACTTCCCGGTCGGTCACCCATCCTGACACTACTCCAAGCTGAGCACGCTTAACTTTGAAGTTCTGTCCGAATGGGCTCCCGGAAAAGAAGGAATTCCTTATTGATATGAGTAGTCTATCATCCCTAATAAGCCAGGCCATCACAGAAGTTCGGGCATATACTGGAGTACCGGGGGGTTACCGAAACCCCCCGGGGAGTTTAATGGGCCTTATGGGCCTTAGTTGAAAGAGAGGAGGGGCTGCCAGGCCAGGCCGCGCGCCCCCTCCCCCTCTGGTCCAAATTGGACTAGGAAGGGGGGCGGCGCCCCCCTTTTCCTTCTCCATCTTTCCTCCTTCCTTATCCTACTCCTACTACATGGAAAAGGGGGGAATCTTACTCCCGGTGGGAGTAGGACTCCCCATGGGGCGCGCCATAGGAGGGTCGGCCCTCTCCCTCCTCCACTCCTTTATATACGGGGGAGGGGGGCACCCCATAGACACACAAGTTGATCATTGATCTCTTAGTCGTGTGCGGTGCCCCCCTCCACCATAATCCACCTCGGTCATATCGTAGCGGTGCTTAGGCGAAGCCCTGTTCCGGTAGCATCGTCATCACGCCATCGTGCTGACGAATCTCTCCCTCGACACTCTGCTGGATCGTGAGTTCGTGGGACGCCACCGAGCCGAATGTGTGCAGATCGCGGAGGTGGCGTACTTTCGGTACTAGGATCGGCCGATCGTGAAGACGTACGACTACATCAACCGCGTTGTCATAACGCTTCCGCTTACGGTCTACTAGGGTACATAGACAATACTCTCCCCTCTTGTTGCTATGCATCACCGTGATCTTGCGTGTGCATAGGAATTTTTTGAAATTACTGCGTTCCCCAACATATTTCCCTTAAGGCAGCTTGTTTCTTATGAGCGGGGAAATATTTAGCAGAGAAGTAATAAATCATATCCTGGGGACTACGCACACAACCAGGATCAAGAGAATTAAACCATGTTTTAGCATCACCCTTTAATGAGAACGGAAATAACTTAAGGATAAAGTGATAGTGAGTTTTCTCATCATTAGTGAACAGGGTGGCTATATCATTTAATTTAGTGAGATGTGCCACAGCAGTTTCAGATTCATAGCCATAGAAAGGATCAGATTCAAGCAAAGTAATTAACTCAGGATCGACAGAGAAATCATAATCCTTATCGGAAATAAAGATAGGTGAAGTCGCAAAAGCAGGGTCATATTTCATTCTAGCATTCAAAGATTTTTCTTTCAGCTTAGCTAATAATTTCTTAAGATCATATCTATCATTGCAAGCTAAAAAGTCTCTAGCAATTTCTTCATCCATAACATAACCTTCAGGCACAACAGGCAATTCATATCTAGGGGGAGAATATTCATCATCACTTTCATCAATATTATCAGTTTCAATAATTTCATTCTCTCTAACCCTAGCATGTTGTTCATCAAGAAATTCACCTAGTGGCACAGTATTATCAAGCATAGAAGTAGTTTCATCATAAGTATCATGCAAAGTAGAAGTGGCATCATCAATAACATGCGACATTTCAGAATGAATAGCAGGAGTAGGTGTCGCAAGTTTACTCAAAACAGAAGGTGAATCAAGTGCAGAGCTAGATGGCAGTTCCTTACCTCCCCTCGTAGTCGAGGGAAAAATCTTGGTTCTTTTATCTTTCAAGTTCTTCATAGTGATCGACACATATAAATCCCAAGCGACTCAAAGAATAGAGTTGTGCTCCCCGGCAACGGCGCCAGAAAATAGTCTTGATAACCCATAAGTATAGGGGATCGCAACAGTTTTCGAGGGTAGAGTATTCAACCCAAATTTATTGATTTGACACAAGGGGAGCCAAAGAATATTCTCAAGTATTAACAGTTGAGTGTTCAATTCAACCGCACCTGAAAGACTTAATATCTACAGCAAAGTATTTAGTAGCAAAGTAATATGATAGTAGCGGTAACGGTGGCAAAAGTAACAGTAGTAGTTTTGTAGTGATTGTAACAGTGGCAACAGAAAAGTAGCTAAGCAAAGATCAATATGTGAAAAGCTCGTAGGCAATGGATCCGTGATGGATAATTATGTCGGATGTGATTCCTCATGCAACAGTTATAACATAGGGTGACACAGAACTAGCTCTAGTTCATCAATGTAATGTAGGCATGTATTCCGAATATAGTCATACGTGCTTATGGAAAAGAACTTGCATGACATCTTTTGTCCTACCTTTCCGTAGCAGCGGGGTCCTATTGGGAACTAAGGGATATTAAGGCCTCCTTTTAATAGAGTATCGGACCAAAGCATTAACACTTAGTGAATACATGAACTCCTCAAACTACGGTCATCACCGGTAAGTATCCCGATTATTGTCACTTCGGGGTTAACGGATCATAACACATAATAGGTGACTATAGACTTGCAAGATAGGATCAAGAACTCACATATATTCATGGAAACATAATAGGTTCAGATCTGAAATCATGGCACTCGGGCCCTAGTGACAAGAATTAAGCATAGCAAAGTCATAGAAACATTAATCTCAGAACATAATGGATACTAGGGATCAAACCCTAACAAAACTAACTCGATTACATGATAAATCTCATCCAACCCTTCACCGTCCAGCAAGCCTACGATGAAATTACTCACACACGGCGATGAGCATCATGAAATTGGTGATGGAGGATTGATAATGACGATGGCGACGGATTCCCCTCTCCGGAGCCTCGAACGGACTCCAGATCGGCCCTCCCGAGAGAGATTAGGGCTTGGCGGCGGCTCCGTGTAGTAAAACATGATGAATCCTTCTCTATGGTTTTTTTCTCCCCGAGCGTGAATATATAGAGTTGGAGTTGAGGTCGGTGGAGCACCAGGGGGCCCACGAGGCAAGGGGCGTGCCCCCCGCCCTCGTGGACAGGGTGTGGCCCCCTGGCCTTGATTCTTTTGCCAGTATTTTTTATATATTCCAAAAATATTCTCCCTTGATTTTCATGTCATTCCGAGAACTTTTATTTCTGCACAAAAATAACACCATGGCAATTCTGCTGAAAACAGCATCAGTCCGGGTTAGTTCCGTTCAAATCATGCAAGTTAGAGTCCAAAACAAGGGCAACAGTGTTTGGAAAAGTAGATACGATGGAGACGTATCAGGTAGCGAAATCTGTTAATGACCTTTTAGATTTAGAAGCAGAGCGGGCTTCTGAAATAATTCGAAACCTCACATCAGTCAAACCTATGAGTGACGACGACGTGAACAACCTTGGAATTGTAGCCCTTGGAAACATTTGCAATAATATCTTGCCTAGTGAGGAGGCAGAAGACGAGGAGGGGTTGGAGACTATGCACACTGTAGAACCTCTAAGGATGGAGGGCATTGCATCATGTTTCGCCGACCCTGGAGAAGCCCAAGCGACCCTGGAAACGGAAAATTTATCCTACTTCGGCGGTCCGTAGAAGTGCTAGGGTTAAGCTGAAGAAAAAAATTCATGATGACTTATGAAAGAAATCTTTTGGAATAGCAGAGGTCTAGCTGACTTGGCTAAACATAGATTCTTGGTTGAGACAACCATAGAGAAGCGTTTAGATTTTATTGCGCTTTTGGAAACATGACGAGATAATTTTACCTCACAGTTCCTTGGAACTCTATCCATAGGAATTGATTTTTATTGGCATGTCTTACCTCCTTGAGGAAGGTCCGATGGGATTTTACTAGGGGTTCGGTGTGAAACACTTGAGGTGCTTAACATGGTTCGGGGAGATTTTGCGGTCAAGTTTCGGGGGAGACCAAGATTGGATGGTTTCGGGTGATCTCTTGTGGCTGTATATGGGGCAGCACAACCAGAACTTAAACCAGATTTTCTAGCCGACTTAGTGCAGATATGTGGAGATGAAACTTTGCCAATCCTAGTCGATGGAGATTTTAATATCATTCAGAGGAGATATGAAAAGAACAATGACAATTTTGATGGACGTTGGTCTATGATGTTTAACATGATTATCGAGAGTCTTAATTTAAGAGAAATTGAGCTCACCGGTAGACAATTTACATGGGCCAATGCGTTGCCCATTCCGACTTATGAGAAGTTGGATAGGGTACTCGCTAGTGTGGATTGGGAACAAAAGTACCCTTTGGTGTCGGTTCATGCGATGCAAAGAGCATCTCGGACCACACACCACTTCTTGTAGACTCGGGCGAGGCTACACACGTTGCGAACAAGAATGCTTTCTCTTTCGAACTACAATGGTTCGAGAAAGAATTTTTTTTAGAAATCATTGCACGCGAATGAGCAAAACCTATTAGTGGAAGAACTAGTATTGAGAGATGGCAAAATAAGATCATACATTTGAGACAATTTTTGAGAGGTTGGACCAGAAATGAAAGTAGTATTTACAAACAAGAAAAAGAAAGACTCACTCTATTAATTGAAGCGCTGGATTTAAAAGCTGAAAGTAACCTCCTTACGGTTAATGAGCAAAACTCCAAGTCCGAAGTTGAGCAAGGCTTACGGGCGCTTCTAAGAGAAGAGGAGCTCAAGTGGGCACTGCGTGCTAAAGTGCTTAAGGTTGTCCAAGGGGATGACAATACACAATTCTTCCATATGATTGCAAATGGTAAACATAGGAAGAAGAAAATCATACAGCTTGAACAGGACGAGGGGACAATAGTGGGGCATGAGAATCTGAAAGCTTATATATCTAACTACTATAAACAACTTTTTGGGCATCCGGAAGCAAGCACAGTGACCCTAGATGAATCTGTCTTTGGAAATATCCCTCGGCTCCATGTAGAGGAGAATGATATTCTCTCTGCTCCATTTACTGAGAAGGAGGTTTTTGATGCAATTTCCCAAATGAAACCGAATAAAGCACCAGGACCAGATGGGTTTCCTGCTGAATTCTATAAGAAATGTTGGCATATTATTAAAGATGATCTTATGCCTATGTTCCATGATTTCTTTAACGACCATCTTAAGCTGTTTCATCTTAACTTCGGCATGATTACGTTGTTACCAAAGAAAGAAGAAGCAGTTCATATCGAACAATTCGGGCCCATATGTCTTCTTAATGTGAGTTTCTATTAAGTTTCAAAATTTTCACAAAGGTGTGTACCAATAGATTGACACAAATTGCTCATTCTGTGGTACAACCCAGCCAGACAGCGTTCATGCCTGGGCGACACATACTTGAAGGGGTGGTCGTTTTGCATGAAACGCTTCATGAAATCCATTCGAAGAAGCTAGATGGGGTTATCTTCAAGGTGGATTTGGAGAAGGCATATGATAAAGTTAAGTGGCCTTTCCTTCAGCAGGCAATGTGCATGAAAGGATTTAGTGAGGCTTGGTGGAACCAGGTGGGTTCTCAAGTCCAGAAGGGTAGTGTCGGAATCAAGGTTAATGATGATATCGGCCATTATTTTCAGACACACAAAGGGTCTAAGACAGGGCGGTTCCATGTCTCCTCTGTTGTTTAACATAGTGGCCGATATGTTGGCTATTCTTATTGGCAGAGCCAAGCAGCATAGTCAGGTGGATGGGTTAGTTCCTCATCTGGTTGATGGAGGAGTATCCATCTTACAATACGCTGACGACACTGTCCTATTCATGAAACATGACATTGCTAAAGCACCTAATATGAAACTTATATTATGTCTCTTCGAACAATTGTCTGGTTCAAAGATAAACTTTCGCAAGAGTGAGTTGTTCTGCTTTGGGAAGGCCAAAGACGAGCAAGATACTTATAGACAATTGTTCGGGTGTGAATTAGGTTCTTTACCATTTAGTTATTTAGGCATACTGATTCACCACCGTAAGTTATCTAATAAAGAATGAAAGTGTATCGAAGATTGAATTGAGAAAAAGCTGAGCTGCTGAAAGGGTAAGCTTGTGTCTTACGGAGGTCGGTTAGTGCTGATTAATTCGGTATTGACTAGTATGCCGATGTTCCTATTATCGTTCTTCGAAATTCCGAAAGGGGTACGGAAGCGACTTGATTTCTTTAGATCCCGGTTGTTTTGGCAGTCAGATGAGGCCAAGAGGAAATACCGACTCGCGCGATGGGATATCCTTTGCCGACCAAAAGACCAAGATGGTTTTGGTATTAAGAACTTAGAAATCAAGAATAAATGTCTTATGAGTAAATGGCCCTACATGTTAGAGATAGAGCCGGAGGGCATGTGGGCACAGATTTTGTGCAATAAATATTTGCAGTCAAAAACACTCGCCCAGATTACCATGAGACCAACTCACTCGCCATTCTGAAAAGAGCTTATGAGGACGAAGGATTTGTTCTTTCGTAGGGTCAAATTCTTGGTTGGCAATGGGATGTCAACAAGATTTTGGGAAGATACGTGGTTAGGGGAGACATCCTTAGCCGTCCAATATCCAACCCTTTATAACATTGTGCAACGTAAGGAGGAGTACGTAGGCACAATTTTCCAAACGATTCCCTTGAATATCCAGTTCAGACGTGCGCTGGTTGGTGAGAGATGGACAGCCTGGATGCACTTGGTTCGGAGATTGATAGATGTTCAACTCTCCGATCGGCCAGATTCGACGCAATGGAAATTAGCTAAAAATGGGGGTTTTACGGTGAAATCCTTTTATATGGATTTGATTAATTCTGTCCCGATCTCAGTGGATCCAAGTGAGTAAGGACCACGTACGGATCCAAATCTAATTTGATTAATAAGCCTATGGACTCCAGGGACTTCAGTTAATTCTGGCCCGATTTGATTAATAAGCCTATGGACTCCAGGGAGCCTTTGGTTACTGGGTGCAACCAGTGGGAGATGGTAGCACGGGCTATATTCAACCGGTTCGGATGACGGTCGCATAACAGGATAGGACTCTAGGAACCTTATCCTACATATTACCATACCGGTTGTGATTGTCAGCATGTACTTTTCTTTTTTTCTTTCTTTTTTTCATCTGCTTCGCTTCGCTTGCGAGCTGTAATACTTTTATGACCTTGTGCTATTTTGCAAACTTTTAATAAGATGGCCGCATGCATTATTATGATGCAGAGGCCGGGGGTAAACCTCCATTTCAAAAAAAAAAGACATGGTGTTGTGATAACAGTGGTTTTGGCACACAATTGGGTAAGGACATGGATTGAAGTGAAATGTTTGAAAACCTCCCAAAAAATATATTCTCATTTTTTTTGCTCTAGTTAAAAAAATGCATTGCGATTTTAACTACTTCCCACAGATTGGCAACAACATGATCCTAGTTTTGGAGGTTATTCATATGCACTTATCTTGCAAATCCAGTGACTACAAAATTTGTCTGAAGCAAGTGAAAATAAAAGGCAGCAACCTTTGGCAAGAGAAAACCTGCAGCTTATAGATAGGGAAACCAATTGTCACGACTTTCTTTGAGACTAGAATGAACTAGAGCCATGATGATTCACATACAACCAAACTCTTTCCAGTGAGCAAAAAAAAAATAGTTATCATCATTACACACGAGTGAGACATAATACAGTGTGAGAGGTATGATACAACGACAATCAGTGAATTCTAAGTTGGCAACCAGGTGAGACTCCAAAGAATATGTAATCTGACATAGCTTCAAATTACAAGATATTGCAAGAAGGAAAATTTCAAGAGCGCCTTAAGGAGCAGCAGCGGATTCAGGCTCAACATCATTCGAAAAACAAGGGAGAAATAAAGGCATCACCACCACCACCACCTACTGGAAGAATAATGCTACTAGTCCACACATGAGAGTGATCAAAGCAAGCGAGCTGCTTCGAGCCCTTTGGACACCACTTTTAACAACGTCTTTCTGGGGGACGCCTTCGCAAGAAAGACCTAGCTTGCCTTCTCGGCACTCGTGGGCAAACAGGCCTGGTGGGTACTTTCCATAGAGGTTGATGTAGCTGAACATTGTGGATGCACAGTCATTGCTTTCATCATTGATGTAGTTATTAAATGGGCATGCAAATTCCTTGAAAGAATCACAGCAGTCTTTAGCGGGATATTTTGGCCCTTTGCACCTGCTTGTGATGACGGTGTAGTCTTGGAACTCAAAGTTCACAGGACAATCTGAAAAGCACAAGTATGACCTAAGAGAAATATAATAGATCAAGGCACTGAAAGTCTTCAACATGGGTAGATGTATGTCAGACACCATCCATTACAATGATGAATTAGGATCTATCTTGATGCTACTTGGTACAGTGTTAGCAACATGCAGGTATTGTTTAGTGAACAGAAGAAACCAAAATATGCACTCTGGGGCTGCCTCGAAGCATTTGGTTAGTATGCCCCTGGAAGCCTGGAACCAACTTACCCAATGAAATTTTGGATAACTTGCAGAAATATGTTGAGACTACACTGGTTAATTTGTCACAATAACGTGGTGCTTCTAACTGGATAAGGGATACAGGCTTCACTACCTGGATATTGCATGCCTTACTAGACAGCAAGTTCCGGTTTTAGCATCACAAGCTCAGCAAATCTCCTCTCCGCCATTTTATCGTACGTATGTCAGTTTACCACGCTCTCTATTTAGTGATCAGCATCTTAGTACCAAGCAGCAGGCTCGGAAATTCCACATCACGATTAGCAAGTCTTCCTATCCTATGTGGGTGTAATTAGGTTTTATTGTCCAGCAACAAGTTATAACTAGCATGCGCATGTAGTATGTACAGTGCGAACAACATGAAACGCGGACTAGTCGGCAAACCATGTCAATTCCTTTTTAATTAGTCGGTAAAGAACATCCTCGGGAAGCTACAGCCCTCATCCCTGCGTTCAACTCGTAGAGCACCCCAGTTCCTCACCGTAATCATCTAACAACTGAGCCACCAAAATGTTCCCTCAATCCCTATTTATTTTTCCTCATCGCCTACAGTTGAATGACCGCTGATCTGATGACACGACCGCAGACGTTGCGTCGGCGCGGGACGGATCAGGGAATCGACACCCCACGCATCTAAGCGGAGCATGTAACCGAACACCCAGGCCCCAGCCCAATCTTCTCAAATTCCAGATCAAGCTCCGAAACCAGCAAGCAAGCATTAGAGCGTGGGACTCAGCGAGGAGAGAGGGAGGTGGAGAGGAGCAAGGAAACGTACCCCTCTTGGCCTGCAGCAAGGTCCTCCCCGTGGTAGATCCGGCGCCCGCCTGGAACACGCCGTCTGCTCAAGCAAAACACAGCACGACGAACCCGTCAGAACAGAAGCCGCCGCGAAGCGTAACGCGGACGAGAGAGGCGGAGCAGAGCAGAGCAGGAGCGGGAACGCACCGGAGATGAAGGAGGAGGCGGAGGCGAGCCCGACCAGGAGGGCGGCCAGGACGAGGAGGAGCGGGAGGCCACGGCCGGCGGCCATCGCGCGTCCCTCCGGCACGCACTGCTGCGGATCTAGGACGACGACGGCGACGACGAGGGTGGCCTGGTGGAGGAGGCGGACGGCGCGCACAGACCCACCCACGTGCGGGCCTCGACTCTCCTCGCTGGTGCTTGTAATAAGCTCTGCGGAGCGGGCGGGCGGTGCTACAGCTGCAATTAATTAGTGGCGACGGATGCTGCTGTGCCCGCGAGCTGGAACGGGAGGCAAAGGGAAGAAGAGAAGGACGTGACCATGTTGCGGACGCGTTTTGTTTCGGTGTCTGTTTTTTTTTCCCTCGCTGACGGTGGTTATTCGGATGGATTGTGGGACCGGGCGAGTCGGCGAAGCGAGGTTAATTAGACTGGAGAAAGCGACGGTAGATAGATATCCTATATCCTAGGGGAAGCGGTCAAGGCGACGCATGTCTTGTGTAATTTTGTTTGATCTTCACACAGCGAGGGTGGTTTTCCCATTAGCTGTTCTTCCTGCCGTCGCGTGACAAATGTAAGGAATGAACGCACGCCGTATTTGTCTTGTTTTGTTCATAGGCGAGTGAAAATCAATCGTTGAACCTTTCAGCAGTTCCAATCCACCAAACCCAAACCTCCTTCGTCTTCTGTTGGAGGAAGATGCCGTCTTCAATCTGGCAGCTGGCTGTTTTCCTAGTTATGGCAGCAAACTTGCCCGCAAGAACGACGTGCCGCTCGCCAGCTAAGCTTGATGTGGTAGTATATCTTCAATGCCACACAGCTCACCGCACGGCAGGATACCACTCCCTCAACATGCGATCCACCACCAATGATGCTTGCACCAATCAACGACGCTGCTCAATAAAAGAGGTTTGTCCATTTTTGTCAAACATGGCGTGGCCAAGCCCAATCTACAATTTGGGTTGAGAACCCATGGAACGATGGTAGAAAAATGTGACAACTCAGGGCTGTACAAAATGAACTTTGTGGCTATTCCAACACATGAAAAAAAATGCCGCAACGCCATGTCCTGCTTATTTAGTTTGTTGCAGCAACAGGTCAGATGAGTGGCGTCACGAAAAGAAAGTATGTGGTATTGCTTACTCTGAAAGTAGGGGGTAAAACTAGTATATGCATGGACGCCATCAACCAAAGAATGGTGTTAATTATGAGACCCCAGCCTCAACTGTTCTGACAATGAAAATGCGCATAAGCATTCAAATACAGGCATACAGCAGATCAGGAGGCGCATAGAGGCAGAGAAAACAGAAAACATACAGAGAACATGAGCTGTGCGTCGGGATTCATCTTTCAACTTTCTTTTGCTGTATATAAGCCGCGCTATATTCAGTTATCTTCCAGGGCGCTCTTCTTGACCATCCCCTCAGTTTTCCTCCGGTCACCAACTATCTATCCTTCTTATTAACATCACCCATCTTTTTGATTGACCAAAAAGAGAAGCGAGACTGAGCAGCCATATACAAAGCAATGCTGTTTAGTTTCTGTCGGAAAGCAGTCATCAAAGTCGCCATCTCTGTTTTTTTTCTTGTTCATGTACATTGCTGTGAGTTTATTAAGTACAAAATTTCCTTCTCTGCACCAAACCAAAAAGAAGCAGCAAACGTTAGTCTCACAAAATTAACCTCGAATATAAGCCAAAGAGTAAATCCAAAACGCATACTAGAACAAATATCCTCAGAGACAGGTCAAACACTTAATGTCCCTTTTAGATCACAATTCAATAATATTGTGGGTTGAAAAATAACTGAACAAACTGTATACAGCATTGAAATCCACAACATGGTATTGCTTACTCTATGATGACCAGACTCTGTCACGGACTCCAATGTTTCAGCCATCTGCATTTGTTTGATCACTGTTGCATGCAATACCTGGACGAACACATAAAAACAGAACACTACATAAATATATGCACATTTCGTATTGTGAATATTCATATATATTTTTCTATAAAGTTGGTCAAACTTTACAAAGTTTGACTTCAGCCAAATTTTATATGCAGACTAAAAAGAATGGGAGTGAGTAAGAAACAGATAACTGATGAATATGACATGAGTATGCACCTTGCCCATAGTGTTTTTTCTCACTGTTATGCAGTTCAATAATAATGGCCCCCCACTAGCAGTGGAAGATTTGAAAGTAAAAACTGCATTGCTACTATTTCACTAGGTGTCCTTGAAAGACATCTCTTGGTCAATTTTGAACTTCAATAAGTAACATCACCAGACCTTTTTATGCTTCATATTATTTAACTTGCAAAAGTTGGGCAGTTGGATTCTAACCAAACTCATAGCAGTTTTTTACCAGGTGCTTAAAGTTTCAAGTGTATCATAAACATATGTGAATAAATAAAACATCACTTCCATAACTAATTGAGTCAAATTTTTGCAAATTAGTCAAGCAGGCCATAAGTTTATTAATAAAGGTGCAACACTTTTGTGGTAAAAAGCATGATACAATTCTAAACTGTATATCCTGAAACAACTGTAAGCACCATAAGGCTGTGACACTTGGCCAGACAAATACCTTCTTTGTCTTCTCCAGGTCAAATTCAATGGATTTTATCCTATCAAAAGAATCCTGTATAGCACGATCCTTATCCTGTGGGATCTCAGGAGGCTTTCTGCTGAGTTGATTACACATCGACTCAAGTCTTTCAAGACGCTCCAAACAAGGATTTACTCGGTCTTCCTTAACTATCTGAAGATTTGGTTGATTACTAGGTACGGCTGCAGTATGCGGATGAACATTTTCCAACTGTTGCTGATGGCGAGTGAACAAGCGCAAAAGAGAGAGTACTTTGAGAATTACAGCAAGAACTTTTCTTGAAAATAATTTCAAAATCCCATCATCTGCATCGCCTTCACGGACATTTGGGGCACGACCTGCTAGTTTCAACTCACATTTTAAGCATCAGAGAAACTAGCCACCATGGTGAGACAACTGGGATAAAATATGAACAGCATCCCATGAGTTTTTATAGATGTTAGCTAGTGCATGCAGACCATGATTAGATACCTGGCTCAGGCGAAACTCTATTCATCGATGAATTTTGTCGTGTGTTGTACTGCCTTAATACATTTCCAGTAAGGTTATATCTTTTATTGGACTCAACAGCTTTATCCACTGAAAGAGGTCGATCGTCTGAACAGCCGTATATTGTTGATCCTGATTCCCTGGCCTACATGACAAAGACAGGAGACGAAGTTTGTTAAGAAATGCCATGGTGAGGATAAGGCGCTCTAGATCTAGCAACAGCCTAACTTATTTTTCTCTGAGGGAACAACAACCTAACATTTAGGCATGTCGGGACCAAAAAGAAATATCTGTTATTTCCTTTTGTTCATCTGAATATAGGAGCTACTAGTTGGCAAGTGATAACATGAATGGAACTTATTAATATAATGGCAGAATTGAGAGAACAATAATTTACTTCCTCACGGACTGGAGCCAAACTATGATATTCAACATCTTCAGGGGCTACAGGGGATCCAAGATCATCAACATCTGAACCTGATTCAGCATTTGATGTATCACTAATTCTTTCTGGTAACTGAAAGAAGCAGGGACAGTGCATAAAACGTTAAAACTGAAAAGAGATTGACTCATTGAACAAATGAGAGCTCACAGATTGGATATTTCGTAATCTTGCCTTGAGCGCACGCAATCTTACAGAGCCTGTAATTGTTTCTTCTATATCAGATACTTGCACGATATCCCTTAATGCAGATGATTCCATGCTATGTACTATCTGAAATAAGAAATAAGTACATAATCAGCTGTAGCAGACAAGTTGAATATCCTGTTGTACCATAAGTATGATACAGTAAGAGAGCACCAGCAGATTCAGTAAAAAGACTACCTTCATAATTAAAGGGTCACTCCAAGGGCCTTTGTTGGACCTCAGGCATCCTCCCTGGTTAGAGCATGTGCACAAACCACCAAAAAACTCTGGTAATTGGCTGCAGATATATTCTGGTAAGCCTTGTACAACAAGCACAAAAACCAATCTTACACTAAAGGACCCTAACAACATAGAAGATTACCGTCACCAACCTTGCGTCAATAGCTTCAAGAAGCCTGCTCTGGTATTTTGCTCCTAGAACCTGTTATTGAAGATTATATGCATGAAGCAACCGAAACATCAGAATGTGGAAAATGAACTTGGAATGCTTGCAAGACTTCATACATGAATTTTTGATGATGTTTTGGGGTCAAGAAGTCCCTTTATAGTGCTCCAGATCAGTTTGAAACCAGCTCCAGCATTTACAATGAACATTTGATGTAGTGTCTGCATAATTTAGTACATGAATGGTATCAGAACACTGGGAAACACATGCCTATATTTTATCACTAAGACTTGCCTCAGGATAATAGTCACCATCTATTTTCTGCATACAGCGCACTAAATCCCTTGCAATCTTACCAAAGTTCTTCCAGCCCTACATCACATGGAACAGATACAAACATCATTTTCAACTATTTTGCAGATAGCACAAAGATGTTAAACGGCACTCAAAGATCAGATAACAAAATTATCCTACAATCAATCAAAGATACAGTTTGAAAGAAAAAATGTTAGAAAAAAAACTCCCACATTCATAAATGCATATAGTTGGATTGCAATAGCAGCACCAACGCAATTCTAGCAATACCAATAGTTTTGAGGAATTGAACCTCTACACTACAGCTCTACCCAGACCTTTAAGATGCAACCTAAATATTAGAATCAAACAGGAGGTCACCACCCCGATACAAGATGAGAGCTTCTACGACTGATTGCCATCTGTAGCTGAACGGGTCGTCGTTGCCAAGAGGAAAGGGGCCAGATCGCTCAACAGTCTAACCATGTGGCAACTCTGGCAGCTGTGTGATGACTGCGTGGTTGAAGGTGCAATGCTGGTCTGCTCAATGTGATTATAACTGAAGCGAAGTTGTGGATGTTGGAAGGAGCCAAGGCACTAAGACACACCCAGGCCACCAGACTTAGGCTGCTGCCAATGCATGGGTGCTTAGATGAGGTGCTAAGCACATTAAATAGCTTAGCAACTATACTCCCCAATGCATAGGTGCTTAGCTTATGGTTGCTAAGCTTGCTTGATTTAATGATTTAGCAACTAAAGCTCTTCATGTATTGGTGGGCTTCCTTCCTTTAAATGTTTTGCCTAGGTTCACGCGCTTAGCATCGTTTCTTCCTGGGGTCACCACACTCATCTCTCTCTCTTCTTAAATAACTCGCCACATCAGATTTTTTGCCTATGTGGAAGGCTTAGCACCTGTACAAGGTGGAGCATTGGGAGGGGCCTTAGCAGCCAGCTGTACAGCTTGCCGATATAGCTGTTGCGCTTTTGCCTTTCTTTTGCTTGCCTAGGTTTTTTGCAGCTTTGCTTCCCTTTCTTTTGTTTTTCTCGGTTTTGTTTTCTGCCAGGCTGTAGACATTCCCTTCTAATACAAAATGACACATTTAGATGCGTGTTCGAGAAAAAGTATTGGAATCAAATCCATTGTATTTTATCTGGACAGAGTAGGAGCTCAACCAGCAGCATTCAAGAAAAGCCTTATGTTACTGCTGTTTCTCTCTAACTTCCAAGGACTATTGTGCCACCAAGCATCCTAGCTGATGTGGTCAATAAGATGTTTTTAAAGAAGTTTCTGAAATTTTTCTATATGCAAGCTTGTACATCTTCACAAATCCCAATAGTCACATTTTTGTTAAAACGGGTACCCTGAGAGGCTAAGAGTGTAAGAGTTATAACTTCTGCAAAAATTTCCAGTTGTATCGTAGCATATTATCTTATGAGAAGATGTCTTTGTGACAGGAAAACAATATTTCTGACTTCTGATAACTACAGTGCAGCCCCACAAAGTACATATTTTAAGCCTAACAAATAATTCAATGGAAGGTTTTATCTACAGAAGGTAGTTTCGGAAAAATGTTACTGCAAAAACAACACTTCCTTTTGCTATTTTCCTTACGTTTTTAGAGTCAAAACAAAAATTGCTGGCGCGGAGAAACCATATTTAGGAAAAGGACAATGAACATACCACGCCATGGACATCCAATATTGTGGTTGTTGTATCTATATGCTTTTGAGCAGCAATTGAGCAGGCAGGAAACTTCTCACGGAATGCTCTCTCAAACTCTTGCACATGGTACTTGATATATCGTTCCACTGTTGTGGTTTGCACAAGTTTATTGGGTTCTACTTTTCCAAGCAACTCGATATAGACAGGCCTTCCATCCTTGTCAACCCCATGATAACCCTGGGGATAATATTGCAGTACCTCCTCTAGCTCATGAAATTCAAAATCCTTCAATGATAAAAGTTAGCTGTCATCAGTATGCACAACACTGTAAGGCAAATTATACGGCAGGCAATCTTTCAAATCACATCAAATGCATCTAAATCTGTACAGTGTTTCTTATATTTTCAAATCAGTCCTGAGAATAGACAGTGTTCTTACTTCCAAAATTGTGTCTGTCCCAAATTCATTCCTCCACTGGAGCATCTCATCCCACATTTGTGCTGCCTTTTCAACGTCGAACTTTCTAGCTTTCAAAAATCTGCATACCAGATATACCAGAATGAAGAATCACCAACTGGTATTTGACAGCTGAAAACACCAATACGAAGCAAAGTTTCATCCATACTAACCTAAGCATCATATGGTAATCATCATGCCTTTCAGGCAAAAGGTTCCTGGCAAACAAAACCTCACGGAACGAGCTGACCGCCTGTTCTTCACCAGCATCCCTGACATCCTCTATCGGTATTCTCGGCACTCTGCAGTCCACTTTCCTCTTCCCCCTCTTCTTCAGCGAATGTGTCAGCTTGGTTGAAGCATGCAGCGCCTTCTTCCTCAGCGATCGCATCCTCCTGTGCTTTGGCTCGTCCTCTGAGTTCTCGGCATCCGCTCTGTCCCTCCTCTCGTCATTACTGACAGATATCTCTATGCCATCGATATTGCTCTCTGAAACAGCACATCATAACATACATAACATTAGCTGCATTGTATCCGTTAAACCCACATACCTACAGAACAACCAACAACAGTGCATACCTGACATTCTCCGCAAATGCAGCCTAAATGATCAGGGGTCAGCCTATTCTAGAACTGATGATCGCTGATCTGAAACTATATGTACAGCCACTGGAGCCTCCACTCTGCCACAAACCAACACAGATTATCCGTTTATTTTCGTGAGAGACACACAAATACAGGTTAGAACTGAATTCAGAGAGTTGTACTGGAAAACATCGAATTCGTGGCCAAATTATCCGCAACGAGTAGATGCAGAAGCCATGGAAACAAGCCCAGAAAACGGTGGTTCCGGAAAGGGAAGGCGATCGCCTAACCCACACACAATAAATGCTCCCGCCGCGAGATCCAGTGCGGGCACCGGCACCGGCACCCGCAACCGCCTCGGGAATCACGCAGGCACCCGCAACTAGATCCGATCGCCCGAACCCGACGCGCGAACAAAACGGAAAACCGGAACTCGGGGGAAGCGGAGTCGATCCGTGCCGTACCTCGCCGCGGGAGGGGGAGATCCGCCGCTCCGGAGAGCGCCCGCTCGATCCGGATCGGGAGGGAGGCCGCCAGCCGCGCGCCCCTCCTCCACCACCACCTCCTCCTCCGGCGCGGCGGGGCGGAGGAACCGAGGGCTCGAGCTGCCGGTGGTGCGCGCGGGCGGGCGGGCGGGCGTTTGATCCGCGCGTCCCTCTCTCCGCCTCCGTCCCCCTCGCGCTTACGCCTCCTTTTTCCGCCTACTCCTACTCCCTCCCTCCTCCCCGTGCTGCTGCCGCTGCTGGCGCCCGCCTACTCGACTGCTTCGGTTACTGTGGTGCTGCTGGGTGGGCGCTGGCTGCGCCTCGTGCCTTCTGGCGTCCCTCGGGCCGGGGCGGGGCGGGGCCCAGTCGTCGGTGGCGTGTGCGGCGGTGCTGGGTGCGCGAGGAGCGTGCGCGCGTCGCTATTGACCCGGGCGGATGGGGACGGCTGCCGCGCTCCCGCGTCGCTTTTGCGTGACTGCGTAACGCAGGGCCGGGAGCAGGCGCGCCGACGCTCACGTGAGGGGTAGTCGACGGGGGCTGATGAGTGGGGCCCTGCGTGTCAGTCTTTGCCATGTCGGTATGGAAATGGTCGCGCCTTGTATTGCGTGCGTGATACCCCGTACGGCACCTCCCCATCCCGGCTCTGGCCTGCCCCGTTCGAGGAAGATTCATTTGATTGATGCTTCGCGTATTTGAAAAAAACAGTTTAGGTTTGTATTTTCTTATGAAAGGTATAAATTTGTAGTATTATTTATTTATACCTTCAACTAATGTATTTGGGACACCGGAGTTTTTTTTTTTTGGAAAATCCACCGAACGACTCGATCCCCACTCGATTCATATCCCACGTCGCTTGTTCCCTGCTCGTCCGACCACTTCCCACCGCGCGTTGAGCACCTCCCGCTGCAGCGAGGTCGGCGCCAACCGCCCCCGCGGGGACAAAATTACTGTTATGACCTAAAGGGCTAACAAAATCCTGATTTGACCTCGTTTCAAAAAAAATCGATTTTGACCTCTTTGGGAGACGCCAACATCCCTGGCGTCTGGGTTGCGAACCAGACGCCGGGCACCATGGCGTCTGGCCCCTGGCCCGCACTGCCCGTTGACCTGCTGACGTGGCAAAGGGTCCAGACGCCAAGGACCCTGGCGTCTGGCCCTGGTAAGTGGATAACACCATGCGCGGGCCCAGCCCACCCATCCCCAACCTCTCCATGGCGGCGGCCGAAGGTAAGAAACAGAGGCAGTTTTCTCTCGCCCCTCTTCTCCCTCACACCAAATCCTCCCTTGATCTACTCCATCCTCCATCCAAATTTGTGGATCTGAGGCCCCCAAGCGTCCTTGAGGTATTCTCCCCCATTCCCTCCAATTTGTTTTGATTAGAACATCTCTTTTTGGTTGCATTATTCATCATTGGGAGATGTTAGATGAGTACTTCTTGTTTTTGTTTTTGTATATTTTGTGTAGTTGTTAGATGCTATACTTGATTTGTAGATAGTAGATGATGTGTTGTTGAATATGTATGCAATTTGAAATTGTTTGGTTCATATGTAGATTATCCTATTGTTGGGTTGTATAAATTAGATGTTATGTATTTGCATATGTTTTGAATAGGAGTGTTTTAAGGGAGAGAGAGATGTTGCATATGATGAAATTGTGCATATGGTTATGTCACACCATATTGTTTGAGAATTTTATTTGATTGAAAGATGATGTGTGTATATTTGAGAAGAATGATGTGGTCATATGGAAAAAAGAATGCATGACTTGGAGAAGGAAATTGTATTGTTTGATATTGTTCATGTATTCATAGATGTTTGTGATTTGTTTTGTAGGATGGCGGATGATGATGGACCTTGGTATGACGGATTAATCGATGAGTGGGATAAGGAGCATCGTGCTCGTGCCATTGAGAACGGAGAGGTAAGAAGCAAGACTTATCAATTTTCGTTGTTTCTCATTTGTGTTCTTGTATTGATTAAAACATCACTTTATTTGCAGCTTGTAGTTGCTATGCGCATGAGGGGTCATTCCGCTGATGACTTTACTTACGACCCGTCGAGCCTTACATTTGGAGATTGGGTCTTCTCCCATTCGTGTTGCAGTTTAAGCGACGCGCTCCGCCAGTGAACCACGCGGCGCTGACCGCACTTGTGGATCGTTGGAGGCCGGAGATGTTGGGTTTCGTAGTAATTTCAAAAAAAATCCTACGCACACGCAAGATCATGGTGATGCATAGCAACGAGAGGGGGAGAGTGTGATCTATGTACCCTTGTAGATCGACAACGGAAGCGTTAACTTGGTTGATGTAGTCGTACGTCTCCACGGCCCGACTGATCAAGCACCGAAACTACGGTACCTCCGAGTTCTAGCACATGTTCAGCTCGATGACGATCCCCGGACTCCGATCCAGTAAAGTGTCGGGGAAGAGTTCCGTCAGCACGACGGCGTGGTGACGATCTTGATGTACTACCGTCGCAGGGCTTCGCCTAAGCACCGCTACAATATTATCGAGGACTATGGTGGAAGGGGGCACCGCACACGGCTAAGAATATGATCACGTGGATCAATTGTGTCTCTAGGGGTGCCCCTTGCCTCCGTATATAAAGGCTCAAAGGGGGGGCCGGCCGGCCAAGAGGAGGCACGCCAGGAGGAGTCCTACTCCCTCTGGGAGTAGGACTCCCCCCCCCTTTCCTAGTTGGAATAGGATTCGCGGAGGGGGAAAAGAGGAGAGAGAGAGGAGGAAGGGCGCCGGCCCCCTCTCCTTGTCCTATTCGGACCAAGGGGGGAGGGGCGCGCGGCCCATCTCTGGCCACCTCTCCTCTCTTCCACTAGGGCCCACTAAGGCCCATATACCTCCCGGGGGGTTCCGGTAAC
Source organism: Triticum urartu (assembly GCF_056163025.1). NCBI lineage: Eukaryota > Viridiplantae > Streptophyta > Magnoliopsida > Poales > Poaceae > Triticum > Triticum urartu. The sequence continues at coordinate 502,654,992 of NC_141878.1, forward strand.
CTCCCGGTACTCCGGTAAAATCCCGATTTCACCCGGAACACTTCCGATATCCAAACATAGGCTTCTAATATATCAATCTTTATGTCTCGACCATTTCGAGACTCCTCGTCATGTCCGTGATCACATCCGGGACTCCGAACAAACTTCGGTACATCAAAATGCATAAACTTATAATATAACTGTCATCGTAACCTTAAGCGTGCGGACCCTACGGGTTCGAGAACAGTGTAGACATGACTGAGACACGTCTCCGGTCAATAACCAATAGCGGAACCTGGATGCTCATATTGGCTCCTACATATTCTACGAATATCTTTTATCGGTCAGACCGCATAACAACATATGTTGTTCCCTTTGTCATTGGTATGTTACTTGCCCGAGATTCGATCGTCGGTATCCCATACCTAGTTCAATCTCGTTACCGGTAAGTCTCTTTACTCGTTCCATAATACATCATCCCACAACTAACTCATTAGTTGCAATGCTTGCAAGGCTTCAGTGATGTGCATTACCGAGAGGGCCCAGAGATACCTCTCCGACAATCGAAGTGACAAATCCTAATCTCGAAATACGCCAACCCAACATGTACCTTTGGAGACACCTGTAGAGCTCCTTTATAATCACCCAGTTACGTTGTGACGTTTGGTAGCACACAAAGTGTTCCTCTGGCAAACGGGAGTTGCATAATCTCATAGTCATAGGAACATGTATAAGTCATGAAGAAAGCAATAGCAACATACTAAATGATCGGGTGCTAAGCTAATGGAATGGGTCATGTCAATCAGATCATTCAACTAATGATGTGATCCCGTTAATCAATGACAACTCTTTGTCCATGGTTAGGAAACATAACCATCTTTGATTAACGAGCTAGTCAAGTAGAGGCATACTAGTGACACTCTGTTTGTCTATGTATTCACACATGTATTATGTTTCCGGTTAATACAATTCTAGCATGAATAATAAACTTTTATCATGATATAAGGAAATAAATAATAACTTTATTATTGCCTCTAGGGCATATTTCCTTCAGTCTCCCACTTGCACTAGAGTCAATAATCTAGATTATACTGTAATGATTCTAACACCCATGGAGCCTTGGTGCTGATCATGTTTTGCTCGTGGAAGAGGCTTAGTCAACGGGTCTGCTACATTCAGATCCGTATGTATCTTACAAATCTCTATGTCTCCCACCTGGACTAGATTCCGGATGGAATTGAAGCGTCTTTTGATGTGCTTGGTTCTTTTGTGAAATCTGGATTCCTTCGCCAAGGCAATTGCACCAGTATTGTCACAAAAGATTTTCATTGGACCCGATGCACTAGGTATGACACCTAGATCGGATATGAACTCCTTCATCCAGACTCCTTCGTTTGCTGCTTCCGAAGCAGCTATGTACTCTGCTTCACATGTAGATCCCGCCACGACGTTTTGTTTAGAACTGCACCAACTGACAGCTCCACCGTTTAATGTAAACACGTATCCGGTTTGCGATTTAGAATCGTCCGGATCAGTGTCAAAGCTTGCATCAACGTAACCATTTACGATGAGCTCTTTGTCACCTCCGTATACGAGAAACATATCCTTAGTCCTTTTAAGGTACTTCAGGATGTTCTTGACCGCTGTCCAGTGATCCACTCCTGGATTACTTTGGTACCTCCCTGCTAGACTTATAGCAAGGCACACATCAGGTCTGGTACACAGCATTGCATACATGATAGAGCCTATGGCTGAAGCATAGGGAACAACTTTCATTTTCTCTCTATCTTCTGCAGTGGTCGGGCATTGAGTCTGACTCAACTTCACACCTTGTAACACAGGCAAGAACCCTTTCTTTGCTTGATCCATTTTGAACTTCTTCAAAACTTTGTCAAGGTATGTGCTTTGTGAAAGTCCAATTAAGCGTCTTTATCTATCTCTATAGATCTTGATGCCTAATATGTAAGCAGCTTCACCGAGGTCTTTCATTGAAAAACTCTTATTCAAGTATCCTTTTATGTTATCCAGAAATTCTATATCATTTCCAATCAGTAATATGTCATCCACATATAATATCAGAAATGCTACAGAGCTCCCACTCACTTTCTTGTAAATACAAGCTTCTCCGAAAGTCTGTATAAAACCAAATGCTTTGATCACACTATCAAAGCGTTTATTCCAACTCCGAGAGGCTTGCACCAGTCCATAAATGGATCGCTGGAGCTTGCACACTTTGTTAGCTCCCTTTGGATCGACAAAACCCTCTGGTTGCATCATATACAACTCTTCTTCCAGAAATCCATTCAGGAATGCAGTTTTGACATCCATCTGCCAAATTTCATAATCATAAAATGCGGCAATTGCTAACATGATTCGGACAGACTTAAGCATCGCTACGGGTGAGAAGGTCTCATCGTAGTCAATCCCTTGAACTTGCCGAAACCCTTTTGCTACAAGTCGAGCTTTGTAGACAGTAATATTACCGTCGGCGTCAGTCTTCTTCTTGAAGATCCATTTATTCTCAATTGCTTGCCGATCATTGGGCAAGTCAACCAAAGTCCACACTTTGTTCTCATACATGGATCCCATCTCAGATTTCATGGCTTCAAGCCATTTTGCGGAATCTGGGCTCACCATCGCTTCTTCATAGTTCGTAGGTTCATCATGATCTAGTAGCATGACTTCCAGAACAGGATTACCGTACCACTCTGGCGCGGATCTCACTCTGGTTGATCTACGAGGTTCAGTAGTATCTTGTCCTGAAGTTTCATGATCATTATCATTAGCTTCCTCGCTAATTGGTGTAGGTGTCACAGAAACAGTTTTCTGTGATGCACTACTTTCCAATAAGGGAGCAGGTACAGTTACCTCGTCAAGTTCTACTTTCCTCCCACTCACTTCTTTCGAGAGAAACTCCTTCTCCAGAAAGTTTCCGAACTTAGCAACAAAAGTCTTGCCTTCGGATCTGTGATAGAAGGTGTATCCAATAGTCTCCTTTGGATATCCTATGAAGACACATTTCTCTGATTTGGGTTCGAGCTTATTAGGTTGAAGCTTTTTCACATAAGCATCGCAGCCCCAAACTTTCAGAAATGACAACTTTGGTTTCTTGCCAAACCATAGTTCATAAGGCGTCGTCTCAATGGATTTTGATGGTGCCCTATTTAACGTGAATGCGGCCGTCTCCAAAGCATAACCCCAAAACGATAGCGGTAAATCAGTAAGAGACATCATAGATCGCACCATATCTAGTAAAGTACGATTACGACGTTCGGACACACCATTACGCTATGGTATTCCGGGTGGCGTGAGTTGCGAAACTATTCCGCATTGTTTCAAATGTACACCAAACTCGTAACTCAAATATTCTCCTCCACGATCAGATCGTAGAAACTTTATTTTCTTGTTACGATGATTTGCAACTTAACTCTGAAATTCTTTGAACTTTTCAAACGTTTCAGACTTATGATTCATTAAGTAGATATACCCATATCTGCTTAAGTCATCTGTGAAGGTGAGAAAATAACGATCTCCGCCACGAGCCTCAATATTCATCGGACCACATACATCTGTATGTATAATTTCCAACAAATCTGTTGCTCTCTCCATAGTACTGGAGAACGGCGTTTTAGTCATCTTGCCCATGAGGCACGGTTCGCAAGTACCAAGTGATTCATAATCAAGTGGTTCCAAAAGTCCATCAGTATGGAGTTTCTTCATGCGCTTTACACTGATATGACCTAAACGGCAGTGCCACAAATAAGTTGCACTATCATTATCAACTCTGCATCTTTTGGCTTCAACATTATGAATATGTGTGTCACTACTATCGAGATTCAATAAGAATAGACCATTCTTCAAGGGTGCATGACCATAAAAGATATTACTCATATAAATAGAACAACCATTATTCTCTGATTTAAATGAATAACCGTCTCGCATCAAACAAGATCCAGATACAATGTTCATGCTTAACGCTGGCACCAAATAACAATTATTTAGGTCTAATATTAATCCCGAAGGTAGATGTAGAGGTAGCGCGCCGACCGCGATCACATCGACTTTGGAACCATTTCCCATGCGCATCGTCACCTCGTCCTTAGTCAATCTTCGCTTAATCCGTAGTCCCTGTTTCGAGTTGCAAATATTAGCAACAGAACTAGTATCAAATACCCAGGTGCTACTGCGAGCATTAGTAAGGTACGCATCAATAACATGTATATCACATATACCTTTGTTCACCTTGCCATCCTTCTTATCCGCCAAATACTTGGGGCAGTTCCGCTTCCAGTGACCAGTCTGCTTGCAGTAGAAGCACTCAGTTTCAGGCTTAGGTCCAGACTTGGGTTTCTTCTCTCGAGCAGCAACTTGCTTGCTGTTCTTCTTGAAGTTCCCCTTCTTCTTCCCATTGCCCTTTTTCTTGAAACTAGTGGTCTTGTTGACCATCAACACTTGATGCTCCTTCTTGATTTCTACCTCCGCAGCTTTCAGCATTGCGAAGAGCTCGGGAATAGTCTTATTTATCCCTTGCATATTATAGTTCATCACGAAGCTCTTGTAGCTTGGTGGAAGTGATTGGAGAATTCTGTCAATGACGCTATCATCCGGAAGATTAACTCCCAGTTGAATTAAGTGATTACAATACCCAGACATCTTGAGTATATGCTCACTGACAGAACTGTTCTCCTCCATCTTGCAGCTATAGAACTTATTGGAGACTTCATATCTCTCAATCCGGGCATTTGCTTGAAATATTAACTTCAACTCCTGGAACATCTCATATGCCCCATGACGTTCAAAACATCGTTGAAGTCCCGGTTCTAAGCCGTAAAGCATGGCACATTGAACTATCGAGTAGTCATCAGCTTTGCTCTGCCAGACGTTCATAACATCTGGTGTTGCTCCAGCAGCAGGCCTGGCACCCAGCGGTGCTTTCAGGACGTAATTCTTCTGTGCAGCAATGAGGATAATCCTCAAGTTACGGACCCAGTCCGTGTAATTGCTACCATCATCTTTCAACTTTGCTTTCTTAAGGAACGCATTAAAATTCAACGGAACAACAGCACGAGCCATCTATCTACAATCAAACATACATAAGCAAGATACTATCAGGTACTAAGTTCATGATAAATTTAGGTTCAATTAATCATATTACTTAAAGAACTCCCACTTATATAGACATCCCTCTAATCCTCTAAGTGATTACGTGATCCAATTCAACTAAACCATGTCCGATCATCACGTGAGATGGAGTAGTTTCATTGGTGAACATCACTATGTTGATCATATCTACTATATGATTCACGCTCGACCTTTCGATCTCCGTGTTCCGAGGCCACATCTGTATATGCTTGGCTCGTCAAGTATAACCTGAGTATTCTGCGTGTGCAACTGTTTTACACCCGTTGTATTTGAACGTAGAGCCTATCACACCCGATCATCACGTGGTGTCTCAGCACGAAGAACTTTCGCAACGGTGCATACTCAGGGAGAACACTTCTTGATAATTAGTGAGAGATCATCTTATAATGCTACCGTCAATCAAAGCAAGATAAGATGAATAAAAGATAAACATCACATGCAATCAATATAAGTGATATGATATGGCCATCATCATCTTATGCTTGTGATCTCCATCCTCGAAGCACCGTCGTGATCACCATCGTCACCGGCGCTACATCTTGATCTCCATCGTAGCATCGTTGTCGTCTCGCCAATCTCATGCTTCCACGACTATCGCTACCGCTTAGTGATAAAGTAAAGCATTACAGCGCGATTGCATTGCATACAATAAAGCGACAACCATATGGCTCCTGCCAGTTGCCGATAACTCGGTTACAAAACATGATCATCTCATACAATAAAATTTAGCATCATGTCTTGACCATATCACATCACAACATGCCCTGCAAAAACAAGTTAGACATCCTCTACTTTGTTGTTGCAAGTTTTACGTGGCTGCTACGGGCTTAAGCAAGAACCAATCTTACCTACGCATCAAAACCACAACGATAGTTTGTCAAGTTGGTGCTGTTTTAACCTTCGCAAGGACCAGGCGTAGCCACACTCAGTTCAACTAAAGTTGGAGAAACTGTCACCCGCTAGCCACCTTTGTGAAAAGCATGTCGGGAGAACCGGTCTCGCGTAAGCGTACGCGTAATGTCGGTCCGGGCCGCTTCGTCCAACAATACCGCCGAACCAAAGTATGACATGCTGGTAAGCAGTATGACTTATATCGCCCACAACTCACTTGTGTTCTACTCGTGCATATAACATCAACACATAAAACCTAGGCTCGGATGCCACTGTTGGGTTTCGTAGTAATTTCAAAAAATTTCCTACGCACACGCAAGATCATGGTGATGCATAGCAATGAGAGGGGGAGAGTGTGATCTACGTACCCTTGTAGATCGACAATGGAAGCGTTAACTTGGTTGATGTAGTCGTACGGCTCCACAGCCCGACCGATCAAGCCCCCAAACTACGGTACCTCCGAGTTCTAGCACACGTTCAGCTCGATGACGATCCCCGGAATCCGATCCAGTAAAGTGTCGGGGAAGAGTTCCGTCAGCACGACGGCGTGGTGACGATCTTGATGTACTACCGTCGCAGGGCTTCGCCTAAGCACCGCTACAATATTATCGAGGACTATGGTGGAAGGGGGCACCGCACACGGCTAAGAATATGATCACGTGGATCAACTTGTGTCTCTAGGGGTGCCCCTTGCCTCCGTACATAAAGGCTCAAAGGGGGGTGGCCGGCCAAGAGGAGGCGCGCCAGGAGGAGTCCTACTCCCTCTGGGAGTAGGACTCCCCCCCTTTCCTAGTTGGAATAGGATTCGCGGAGGGGGAAAAGAGGAGAGAGAGAGGAGGAAGGGGGCCCGACCCCCTCTCCTTGTCCTATTCGGATCAAGGGGGGGAGGGGCGCGCGGCCCATCTCTGGCCACCTCTCCTCTCTTCCACTAAGGCCCACTAAGGCCCATATACCTCCCGGGGGGTTCCGGTAACCTCCCGGTACTCCGGTAAAATCCCGATTTCACCCGGAACACTTCCGATATCCAAACATAGGCTTCCAATATATCAATCTTTATGTCTCGACCATTTCGAGACTCCTCGTCATGTCCGTGATCACATCCGGGACTCCGAACAAACTTCGGTACATCAAAATGCATAAACTCATAATATAACTGTCATCGTAACCTTAAGCGTGCGGACCCTACGGGTTCGAGAACAATGTAGACATGACCGAGACACGTCTCCGGTCAATAACCAATAGCGGAACCTGGATGCTTATATTGGCTCCTACATATTCTACGAAGATCTTTTATTGGTTAGACCGCATAACAACATACGTTGTTCCCTTTGTCATCGGTATGTTACTTGCCCGAGATTCGATCGTCGGTATCCCATACCTAGTTCAATCTCGTTACCGGTAAGTCTCTTTACTCATTCCGTAATACATCATCCCGCAACTAACTCATTAGTTGCAATGCTTGCAAGGCTTCAGTGATGTGCATTACCGAGAGGGCCCAGAGATACCTCTCCGACAATCGGAGTGACAAATCCTAATCTCAAAATACGCCAACCCAACATGTACCTTTGGAGACACCTGTAGAGCTCCTTTATAATCACCCAGTTACGTTGTGACGTTTGGTAGCACACAAAGTGTTCCTATGGCAAACGGGAGTTGCATAATCTCATAGTCATAGGAACATGTATAAGTCATGAAGAAAGCAATAGCAACATACTAAACGATCGGGTGCTAAGCTAATGGAATGGATCATGTCAATCAGATCATTCAACTAATGATGTGATCCCGTTAATCAAATGACAACTCTTTGTCCATGGTTAGGAAACATAACCATCTTTAATTAACGAGCTAGTCAAGTAGAGGCATACTAGTGACACTCTGTTTGTCTATGTATTCACACATGTATTATGTTTCCGGTTAATACAATTCTAGCATGAATAATAAACTTTTATCATGATATAAGGAAATAAATAATAACTTTATTATTGCCTCTATGTCATATTTCCTTCAGGAGACCCACTCGTTCCACCTTCCATTTGGGGAGATGATGATGACCCTTGAGGACATGGCTATGATAAGCGGCCTTCCTATCAACGGACAAGCTGTTACCGGTCGTGTCAGCGCCGTTAATTGGCGAGAACGGACTGGGAATTTAATTGGTGTTCAGCCCGACGCCCCTGAGGAAGGCAAGGCCGATACCGCGAGTGAGGCATTCTTGGCTAAAACTGGTCAGAGGAAACACCAATCCGTGCCCTCAGGGTGCCAATGACGTGGTTGTGCAGCAGTACGCGCGGGCCTATCTTTGGTATGTACTAACCAAGGTAGTCTTCTCAAATGCAACCGGGAACTCGGCCCTCTGGATGTTCCTGGAGCTACTCAATAACTGGGATACCCAGTATAGCTGGGGTTCGGCCGCACTAGCATATTTGTATCATCAGGTAAGAGATATTTGCAACCATTTAACTTGCATTTGTCATCCGCCTCCATATCTAACATGTTTGTTTGATTGCAGCTTAACTTGGCGTGTTGCAGGAAGGGAGATACATCCTTATTGGTTGGGTTTGTTTGGAGCTTATCTATGTGGATGTGGGAGCGGATCCCGGTTGGACGGCCCGATATCAAGAACCCCAACATGGCAAACCCATGGGGTAATCATGACGGCTGCATGATGATGATCCATATCGGCGCCCTACGCTTGCTTACTATTGGGAACAAGTGACAGTGTACACAGGAAGCTCGCATGTGCGATACAAGTGCTATATGAACGAGCTGGACACGTTGACTGCTGAGCAGGTATAGAGAAGTTCGATGAGACCAAATTTAGTCAAGAATGAAACCTGTATCTAACAATGTATCTCTTTGTTTTGCAGGTACATTGGTTGCCTTATATGGAAGATCTTGACTATGATTTTAATGAGATGTGCACGCGTGATAGCCATCTTTGGCGGGCGAGGTGCCCAATGATATGCTTCTTCGCAGTCGAGTGGCACTATGTAGACTGTGTGGCAAGACAATTTGGAAGAAGACAAGGTATTCCAGTTGAGGAGAGCAACGAGGAAACGCTATCTCTGCATCGGTGAGCAAGCATGCCTTGAGTATGTAGTAGAGCATTGAATAAGTCTATGTTTGCTAATGCTTTGTCCCGTGCATCATTTGTAGGTTCGATCGAAGGAACAATCAGGATATATTGGATTGGGCAAACAAACACCGTGCGTGGATAGAAATTTGGAATCAAAGAGACACGTTAGTGCAATCAGAGAATAGACCTCACAATCAGTCAGCATATCAGAAGTATCAAGTGTGGTATGTGGATCGTTACCAGTTAAAGCTAAAGCCTGCTTGGACTCACGAGGAGTGATCGGAGTTGGTGTCTGAAGACCCGGAGACTGCAGAAGGTTATCATACCTTCAACACGGCTGTGAGACACCAGAGGGGCTCACGTTGACTATGCACCGATGCATGACGAAATGGTAGTCTGTTTGACCTATTCTAACAAACTTGCATCATGTTGTCTTCTTTCAAATACATAAGTTTGATGTGTTCATGAATTGCAGGGCAGAGAGTTGCTTCTATGCGTCAACGATGCCAATGTTGCACTGAGTCATCCACCTGGTGGTGTATTATCTGAGAGGACTCTTAGGAGCACGATGGAGGTGTGACCAATATATTATAAAAGTGTCTTTTCGCGGATTATTTATTTGCATCTCATATCATAGCATATTTTGTGTTGTTGCAGAAGTTCAAGAAGCGGTTCCATAAGATGGCAGCAATGCTTTCTTGCCATGGTGCTCAGTCCAGTGACGTGTATGCACCTGGTAGTCGCGCTGCCAGAGCTAATAGACGGTGTTATATCCAGAACGATGAGGACATGGAGGAGGAGGTCCATGAAGAGGAGCCAACACATCATGAGGAGCATGAGTATGATGCAACACATCAAGAGGATCATGAGTATGATGTTGATGCTCCACAACCATCACTGGTTACACAACTGACACAAGGCAATGCTCGCTCTAGGAAAGGCCAAGCCATAGCTAAGACACCAAGCAAGAAAGGTAGAAAGAAGACATGGAACACACAATTCCATAGTCCGGAGTATCCTCATCAGCTTATCCCAACAGGAATGCAAAGATATAAGGCCAACATTGAGGCGGAGGAGGAGGCATACAACAAAGAGGAGGAGGAGGCTAGCGAAGCGGAGGAGCCTACACTTGCAGCACTCGTGAAGAGAGGAAGGAGGAAGTGAGCTTCTTGTTTGGAAGTGCATGAACTAGGTGGCGTTTGTATGCATGAACTTGGTGTTGTGGTAAAAACTTTTAAGGTTGTCTTGAATTTGGTGTCTTATGTATGCACTTGGTGTCTTATGTATGCATGAATTTGTCGTGATGAAAAATCTGTGAACTTGTTGTCGTTTGTATGCAAGAATTTGTCGTGGTGAAAGTTCTGTGAAATGTGCTATCTTCTGTGTTCTATGAACCTGTCATATTATTATATATGTGCTATCTTCTTGTGTGAAACAACAAGTCCAAAATAATGTACAGGGCCCCAGATGCCAGGGTCCTTGGCGTCTGGTTTGAAGTCAGGGGACCAGACGCCACGATCCCTGGCGTTTGGTTTGAAGTCAGGGGACCAGACGCCACGATCCCTGGCGTCTGGTGGTCGACTGGAAGCAAAAGCAGAGGCCTGGACAGCAGAAACAGGGCAGCCAGACGCCAGGGTCCATGGCGTCTGGCCCTGGTGTAGTAGTTTTTCCATTTTGTTCATATTTTGTCACAACATAGTATCGAATGACATAGATATTTTGTTCTAGCAAACACCTATAGTATCGAATGACAAACATTGGTGTTCACATAATAGCAAATGACAAACATTAGTGTTCACATAATAGCAAATGACAAACATAGTTATCACATAATCTCAAATTACACAAATAGTCTCGAATGAGAAGTTCATCACATACAATGTCTCGAATGACATAAGTAGTTCATGACCACGATGGTCCACGATAGTTGAAACGACATGAACATCACATATAACTCGGTTTCCTGTAGCAATGCAAGTCAACAACCCTTTTCCATCCCCATTCTTGCAGCATTTCTTGAATCTTGTCATCATCAGTTATGTCAACCAATTTTCTTTCCCCGGGGCCATCTGACTACTTCCTGCTGACGTAGTACACAAAATCCTCTTCCTTCAACCCTTGCTTCAACATGAATTTAGTCTTCAACCAATCGAAAGTGAGGTCCACTTCACTAACTTGCACAACACATGGAGACAAGCCTTGGACATGAACAACAGGGCTAAGCACCCACTGAGTACCCTTAGCCATCTACAACACACAAATCTCTTAGTACCTAACCTATGATACATTAAACCATGAGGAAAACAAACTAGGGTTTACACAAAACTATGATACATTAAACCAACCAAAAAATGGGGGTGGAGTTGATTTACCTTCTAGTTTCAAAATCCTGAAGATCCAACGGTGAAACCGGACCGATTCGTGAGAGATTTGAGGGGGGTTAGGGTACTGGATGAGAGTGAGTGGATGACAGGGCTAGAGGTGAGAGTGAGTGGAGATGAAAGTAATGAGAGGGGTAGAGGTGGAGATGAATGGATGAGAGGGCTAGAGGTGGGCCTAAAGAATCTTATCCACTCGAAATTTGCTCTCTGGATAGGGAGCCGGACGCCAGGGACCTTGGCGTCTGGGTGTGCATACTTGCAAATAGGCAAAATGCTCTCTGGATAGGGACCCAGACGCTAGGACCTTGGCGTCTGGGTGTGTTGCAAACTGGCAAAATGCTCAGACAGATCAGACAGGTGTCTGGTCTCCTGCATGACCAAAACGAGCCAGACGCCAGGGACCTTGGGTCTGGGACCAGACGCCAGGGTGCCTGGCGTCTGGCTCTCTGGATCGGGCATCAGACAGATCAGACATGTGTTTGGTCTCCTGCATGACCAAAACGAGCCAGACGCCAGGGACCTTGGCGTCTGGTCTGGACATGGACCCAGACGCCAGGGTGCCTGGCGTCTGGCTCTCTGGATCGGGCATCAGGCAGATCAGACAGGTGTCTGGTCTCTTGCGCGACCAAAAGTCTGGATATGGACCCAGACGCCAGGGTGCCTGGCGTCTGGCTCTCTGGATAGGGACCCAGACGTCAGGGTCTCTGGCGTCTGGGTTTGCACACTTGCACATAATTTGCTCTCTGGATGGGCAAAATGCTCTCTGGATAGTTTGCACATAATTTCAAATAGGTTGCACACACTTTTAAACATTGGAAATCAAACAAAAATATGAACAAAGCATAGTTTGCACATAATTTCAAATAGGTTGCACACACAAGGTCTCGAATAACAAGTTCACACATGATGTCTCAAATGACATAAGCAGTTCATGACCACACACGGTCTCGAATGACAAGTTCATACATTAAACAAAGTCTTGACATTCCATCACCGACGCCGGTGCCTTTCCATTTGTCTATTGAGTAGTACGGGGCCACTTTCCCTTCTTGTCACGTGCCTCGTCCTCCTCTCGTGCATCGCGAGCCCTTGCAAGTTTTCTTGCCCTCTCTTCTTGACGAGCCTCCTTCTCTTTGCGTGCCCTCTCTTGCTCACGCTTCTTGCGCTCGTTCTTCTCCTTCTCACGACGCTCATGCTCCAATCCCCGTGCAAAGGACTCCTCAAACAGGCACTGCCTCCGTAAGTAATCTCGATGTTGGTCCTCTTGGACATCTTTTGGTACCTCGTGATCTATCCAAGTGAAGTACTTGCAAAGTGGAGGAGGCGACTACATAAAAATCATGCTTTTGTTAGTAATATGAGTTCAAACTTGATGAGGTTTTTTGTATGTACACCCAACATACCGGTGGTATGTCATATGCGTTAGTTGGCCTTCGATGATCATGTGCATAGTTGGGACATGCGAAAAACCTTCTACCTTCTGTCCATGACTTCTTGCGGTCCGTGGACACCTTCAGCTTGCAAACATCACCACACCAACATGGTGGTGTGGGCACATCCTTCTCCTTCTCCTTGTCCAACCTGGCCTCCATCCACGTCTTCGGCATGTCCTCTTGGTCCGCGCACGTCGGCCTCATCCTGGAACCGGATGAAGCCATGCCTACAAAAAGAACAATTGTTAGCACAAGACACAGAGAGATACATGTGTAAATACAATAAATCAATAAATGCTAGGAATTGTATGAACAAATAATATACCATTATTATTAGATCAACCATCTGGATTAAGCAAATAACCGAAGGTCGATCCATTATCAACCATTCCTCTCCGACCACTACCACCTCTAGCACTTGTGCTTCCTCTCCGACCATCACCACCTCTAGCATTTGTGCTTCCTCTCTGACCACCACCACCTCTAACACTTGTGCTTCCTCTCCAACCACCACCACCTCTAGCACTTGTGCTTGCTCGACCACCACCTCTAGCACTTGTGCTTCCTCGACCACCACCACCGTCACCTCTTCCACCTCGTTCACCATCAGTGCCACCTCCATGACTTGTTTTTCTTTTTTTGGTTTTCATATTCTTGCATGTCCGCTCATTGTGTCCCCCTTCACCTCACACCCCACAGTTGATAGTGTCAGGAGCCTCCATGAGGTGACCGCTACCAAATTGTTTCATGCCAGTGTATCCAGCCAGGTCATCCATATCACCCCTGAACCTCTTAGTTCTCCTTCTACCCTTGGTCTCCACCTTCAGAAGAGGGTCTGGCCTAATATGAGGGCCATGGTACTCAGGCCACTGTGATTGGTCCAAGAAAGGGTGAAATCTTGGCGCCCATGTCAACCTAGTAGCTTCCACATGGAACTCTTGCATCCACACGGTTTTTCCATCACAAACATGTATGTTTCTCGCCTTCGCCGCTGTTATCAAATGCGAGCATGGCCAATGATACTTACTAGGCCTCTCGCACTGGCACCACCGAGTCTTCAAACGCACCTCAAATGCAGCACCACCATATTGTCTATCGTCTCGTGTTGTGCCACCTGGCTCATCAATTTGATAGATCATTTCGGTTCTGTCGAATATGATAACTTGTTGCCGTGAAGACTTGCTTGCTTGTAACTGCAACCATTCATCATCCTTTTCCGGATAATCCTTTTTTTCACCTATCCATTTTGAAGTCTCTTCAGAATGCCTCTGAAAGTACTCATTAAGCTTGAAGAATGTGTACTCCACTATTGCAGTCACCAGCAATGCACGAGCACCCTTCAGCACATTGTTGAAACATTCTACCAGATTGCTCGTCATGTCACCATATCGCCTACCACCATCGTCATGAGCGCGTGCCCACTTGTGCTTCTCGCTTAAATTCCTAGTTAAGAACTCTTTTCCCCCTTCGTTCACCGCTGCAAAGAGTTTGTTGTACCGAGCATCGAAACCTTGGGTGGTGAAGGCCACACATACATGGGTAAGGTCTTTGCTGAGCTCCTTGCTATTACATGCCCGGTAAAAGTTGGCCACGAAATGCCTCATGCACCATCTATGGTGAAGCTTTGGAAATCCTGGAATAACAATGCCCATTGCCTTGAGTATGCCATGGTGCCGGTCCAATATGATGCATACCTCCCTAGCCCCAATCACGTTGTGCCTAACATGACCCATGAACCACTCCCAGTTGTCTTGGTGCTCGGAAGGCACCAAAGCAAATGCACATGGCAACACGTTGTCGTTTGATGAGTGCGCCATTGCTACCATTAGTGTGCCCTTGTATCTACCGGTCAAGAACGTGCCATCTATAGACAAGACCAGACGACAATGCTGAAACGCCTCCACACATTGTCCATAACTCCAGAAGGCACGGTGGAACACTCCCTCATGATCCTCGACCACATGAAACATGCCCGGGTTCTTATGTGCAATCGCGGCCAACAACCTTGGGAGCTGGTTGTATGCTTTTTCATAACCACCATACAACATCCTAATAGCATTTGCCTTTGCCTTCCATGCCTTCCCATACTTGACTTCATAACCAAATTGTTTTTCACCGTCCGCATTAGAAACCTCACTTTCACAGTGGGATCAAAGCCTATGTCTTTCATCCATTTGTATCCTAGATACTCAGATGTGAGTTGACCGTGTGTCGTTCGAAGTCGTTTAGATGGCGGTTTGCACCTATGAGTGGCAATACAACTTCTTAACACCCATTCTTCAGTTTCTTTAAGCTTTCTTGCACGAACCTTCCATGGGCATCCTTCATGCTCACACTTCACGGTGTAACGCAACTTCAAGTCGGAGTGCTCAACATAAATTGGCCTATGGTTCCGAATGGCATAGTCAGCCAACCAAAACTTCAGCATAGGCAAGCTCAGAAACTTCACTCCTTTCTCCAAATAAGCATTCTTGTCCTCATTCTCCACCCTTGGTTCTCCTGGATCCGGGCATGGTGTTGGCTCAATCGCCGTCATTCTCATTCCACCGTCAACAACAACTTTATGGGCAAGGCTGAGATCTTTAAACAAGTGACTTCTTTTTTTCTAAGCCCGTCAGCTCAAAGTGGATTTGGTTTTCCTACTTTGTGAATCCATCCTCGTCCAACTGTTCAACTGGACCCTCGTCATCCGAGTCATACGCATATTGAAGCCTAAAAGGCAAGTCACGATCCATGTCCTTTTGCGCTATGTACGCATCCAAGTCACCAACATCATTACCATGAAACCCTTACTCTTGCTCTTCCTCGTCATCATAAGCATCTTCATCCTCTTGAATTACTTCGTCACTAGCAATCACCTCAACTTCATTTGCTTGGCTAGTTGGTGGTTGGCTAGAAGCATTGGGGGCATACAACTCAACCTCATTTGCTTTAATAGATGGTACACGGGGACGTGGTTGGTGATAAGCATTGGGGGCATCAACCACAACCCTATGCTCAACAAGTGGCACCATTGTCCTCTCGCTCATGTCATACATTGGGGGAAGAGACATGCCGGTTCAAATCAAAGGTAAACCGAGGAGATTCAACCTTGGTGGCAAACAATTCAAGTGACTTGTCTTCCGATTGGGAAACTTTTTCCTTGTATACATCCCAATGCAAATCCGAGGTGATAGGCATACTTTTCAAGCGAGATTTGGCTCCAACTCCAACATCATACCTTCCTATTAACTTAACATCAACATTGGTGTCCATCCACTTTAAGACTTGTCTCACTTTTGCAACAACATCCTCATAGCTAGGGCTTGTATCAAAAACCAATGGTTCCTCACCCGTGTCGGCATTGTTACTCAAGAATGCCTCCTTGTCCATGTAATGAACATTAACAAGTCTCTCCATCTAAAAATAACATGAATGCATTTAAGACTTCAATGAGAATTGGTTTTTATCCAAATACATCTCATTATATCCAAAAATCATATCAACACTAAATTATTGGTGATGTCCACAAAAGTATCACTAATTAACACACACTAAGCAAAGTTAACCCTAATCACTAACTAACCCTAACCCCCAATATTTCTACTCAACAAGCATATATTCCTACTACACACCATGCATATCACTATATTATCAAAGTTAACCAAGCCATTCACACTAACATAAGGGAGAAAACAAGAACTAGGGTTCCACCAACATGTATAAAATGCAACCAAAATAACAAGATTTAACAAAAATAATTGGATGATTTTGGGGGAGATTACCAAGAGCAACAAAGTGATGGAAAGATCCACCTAAGGGATGCACCTTTTGGAGAGGATTTGAGGGGGAGCTTGAGGGGTGGGAGAGAGTGTGGGAGCTCCAAGTGTTCTTCAAGCTCGGGTTGTGGATTGGGGAAAGCGTGTGGGGTGGGTCCCACACACTCTCCCGTGGGTTATCTGAAGGAAATATGCCCTAGAGGCAATAATAAAGTTATTATTTATTTCCTTATATCATGATAAATGTTTATTATTCATGCTAGAATTGTATTAACTGGAAACATGATACATGTGTGAATACATAGACAAACAGAGTGTCACTAGTATGCCTCTACTTGACTAGCTCATTGATCAAAGATGGTTATGTTTCCTAGCCATAGACAAAGAGTTGTCATTTGATTAACGGGATCACATCATTAGGAGAATGATGTGATTGACTTGACCCATTCCGTTAGCATAGCACTTGATCGTTTAGTTTATTGCTATTGCTTTCTTCATGACTTATACATGTTCCTATGGCTATGAGATTATGCAACTCCCGTTTACCGGAGGAACACTTTGTGTGCTACCAAATGTCACAACGTAACTAGGTGATTATAAAGGTGCTCTACAGGTGTCTCCGAAGGTACTTGTTGGGTTGGCGTATTTCGTGATTAGGATTTGTCACTCCGATTGTCGGAGAGGTATCTCTGGGCCCACTCGGTAATGCGCATCACTATAAGCCTTGCAAGCATTACAACTAATGAGTTAGTTGCGGGATGATGTATTACGGAATGAGTAAAGAGACTTGCCAGTAACGAGATTGAACTAGGTATTGAGATACCGACGATCGAATCTCGGGCAAGTAACATACCGATGACAAAGGGAACAACGTATGTTGTTATGCGGTCTGACCGATAAAGATCTTCGTAGAATATATAGGAGCCAATATGAGCATCCAGGCTCCACCATTGGTTATTGAACGGAGACGTGTCTTGGTCATGTCTACATAGTTCTCGAACCCGTAGGGTCCGCACGCTTAAAGTTTCGGTGACAATTGTATTATGAGTTTATGTGATTTGATGTACCGAAGGTAGTTCGGAGTCCCGGATGAGATCGGGGACATGACGAGGAGTCTCGAAATGGTCGAGACGTAAAGATCAATATATTGGACGAATATATTCAGACATCGGAAAGGTTCCGAGTGATTCGGGTATTTTCGGGGGTACCGGGGAGTTACGGGAATACGAGGAAGAAGTAATGGGCCTCATGGGCCAAGTGGTGGAAGAGAGGAGGCAGGGCGCGCGGCCCCCCTAGCCCAAACCGAATTGGACTAGGGGGCCGCCCCCCTGTCCTCCTTCTCCTCCTTCTCCTTCCTTCTCCTTCTCCTCCTTCCTTTCCTCCTCCTAGTAGGAGTAGGAAAGGGGAGTCCTACTCCTACTAGGAGGAGGACTCCTCCTCCTGGCGCGCCCATAGAGGGCCGGCCGGCCTCCCCCCTTGCTCCTTTATATACAGGGGCAGGGGGCATCTCTAGACACACAAGTTGATCAGTTGATCTCTCCCAGCCGTGTGCGGTGCCCCCTCCACCATATTCCACCTCGGTCATATCGCAGCGGTGCTTAGGCGAAGCCCTACGTCGGTAGCAACATCATCACCGTCACCACGCCGTCGTGCTGACGGAACTCTCCTGTGAAGCTCTGCTGGATTAGAGTTCGGGGGACGTCATCGAGCTGAACGTGCGCAGAACTCGGAGGTGCCGTACGTTCGGTACTTGGATCGCTCGGATCGGGAAGACGTACGACTACTTCCTCTACGTTGTGTCAACGCTTCCGTTGCCGGTCTACGAGGGTACGTAGACAACACTCTCCCCTCTCGTTGCTATGCATCACCATGATCTTGCGTGTGCGTAGGAACTTTTTTGAAATTACTACGTTCCCCAACAGTGGTATCAGAGCCAGGTTTTATGCGTTGATGTTGTGCACGAGTAGAACACAAGTGAGTTGTGGGCGATATAAGTCATACTGCTTACCAGCATGTCATACTTTGGTTCGACGGTATTGTTGGATGAAGCGGCCCAGACCGACATTACACGTACGCTTACGCGAGACTGATTCTACCGACGTGCTTTGCACACAGGTGGATGGCGGGTGTCAGTTTCTCCAACTTTAGTTGAACCGAGTGTGGCTACGCCCGGTCCTTGCGAAGGTTAAAACAGCACCAACTTGACAAACTATCATTGTGGTTTTGATGCGTAGGTAAGAACGGTTCTTGCTAAGCCCGTAGCAGCCACGTAAAACTTGCAACAACAAAGTAGAGGACGTCTAACTTGTTTTTGCAGGGCATGTTGTGATGTGATATGGTCAACACATGATGCTAAATTTTATTGTATGAGATGATCATGTTTTGTAACCGAGTTATCGGCAACTGGCAGGAGCCATATGGTTATCGCTTTATTGTATGCAATGCAATTGTGCTGTAATGCTTTACTTTATCACTAAGCGGTAGCGATAGTCGTGGAAGCATAAGATTGGCGAGACGACAACGATGCTACGATGGAGATCAAGGTGTCGCGCCGGTGACGATGGTGATCATGACGGTGCTTCGGAGATGGAGATCACAAGCACAAGATGATGATGGCCATATCATATCACTTATATTGATTGCATGTGATGTTTATCTTTTATGCATCTTATCTTGCTTTGATTGACGGTAGCATTATAAGATGGTCTCTCACTAAATTTCAAGATAAAATTGTTCTCCCTGAGTATGCATCGTTGCCAAAGTTCGTCGTGCCCAGACACCATGTGATGGTCGGGTGTGATAAGCTCTACGTCCATCTACAACGGGTGCAAGCCAGTTTTGCACACGCAGAATACTCAGGTTAAACTTGACGAGCCTAGCATATGCAGATATGGCCTCGGAACACTGAGACCGAAAGGTCGAGCGTGAATCATATAGTAGATATGATCAACATAGTGATGTTCACCATTGAAAACTACTCCATTTCACGTGATGATCGGTTATGGTTTAGTTGATTTGGATCACGTGATCACTTAGAAGATTAGAGGGATGTCTTTCTAAGTGGGAGTTCTTAAGTAATATGATTAATTGAACTTAAATTTATCATCAACTTAGTACCTGATAGTATCTTGCTTGTCTATGTTTGATTGTAGATAGATGGCCCGTGCTGTTGTTCCGTTGAATTTTAATGCGTTCCTTGAGAAAGCAAAGTTGAAAGATGATGGTAGCAATTACACGGACTGGGTCCGTAACTTGAGGATTATCCTCATTGCTGCACAGAAGAATTACGTCCTGGAAGCACCGCTGGGTGCCAGGCCTGCTGCTGGAGCAACACCAGATGTTATGAACGTCTGGCAGAGCAAAGCTGATGACTACTCGATAGTTCAATGTGCCATGCTTTATGGCTACCGGGACTTCAACGACGTTTTGAACGTCATGGGGCATATGAGATGTTCCAGGAGTTGAGCATGAACGTCATGGGGCACGCTACCTCTACATCTACCTCCGGGATTAGTTTTAGACCTAAATAATTGTTATTTGGTGCCAGCGTTGAGCATGAACATTATATCTGGATCTTGTTTGATGCGAGATGGTTATTCATTTAAATCAGAGAATAATGGTTGTTCTATTTATATGAGTAATATCTTTTATGGTCATGCACCCTTGAAGAGTGGTCTATTTTTGATGAATCTCGATAGTAGTGATACACATATTCATAATGTTGAAACCAAAAGATGCAGAGTTGATAATGATAGTGCAACTTATTTGTGGCACTGCCGTTTAGGTCATATCGGTATAAAGCGCATGAAGAAACTCCATACTGATGGACTTTTGGAATCACTTGGTACTTGCGAACCATGCCTCTTGGGCAAGATGACCAAAATGCCGTTCTCCGGTACTATGGAGAGAGCAACGGATTTGTTGGAAATCATACATACAGATGTATGTGGTCTGATGAATATTGAGGCTCGTGGCGGATATCGTTATTTTCTCACCTTCACAGATGATTTAAGCATATATGGGTATATCTACTTAATGAAACATAAGTCTGAAACATTTGAAGAGTTCAAAGAATTTCAGAGTGAAGTTGAAAATCATCGTAACAAGAAAATAAAGTTTTTACGATCTAATCGTGGAGGAGAATATTTGAGTTACGAGTTTGGTCTACATTTGAAACAATGTGGAATAGTTTCGCAACTCACGCCACCCGGAACACCACAGCGTAATGGTGTGTCCGAACGTTGTAATCGTACTTTACTAGATATGGTACGATCTATGATGTCTCTTACAGATTTACCGCTATCGTTTTGGGGTTATGCTTTAGAGACGGCTGCATTCACGTTAAATAGGGCACCATCGAAATCCGTTGAGACGACGCCTTATGAACTATGGTTTGGCAAGAAACCAAAGTTGTCGTTTCTGAAAGTTTGGGGCTGCGATGCTTATGTGAAAAAGCTTCAACCTGATAAGCTCGAACCCAAATCGGAGAAATGTGTCTTCATAGGATACCCAAAGGAAACTGTTGGGTACACCTTCTATCACAGATCCGAAGGCAAGACTTTCGTTGCTAAGAATGGATCCTTTCTAGAGAAGGATTTTCTCTCGAAAAAAGTGAGTGGGAGGAAAGTATAACTTGATGAGGTAACTGTACCTGCTCCCTTATTGGAAAGTAGTACATCACAGAAACCGGTTTCTGTGACACCTACACCAATTAGTGAGGAAGCTAATGATAATGATCATGAAACTTCAGATCAAGTTACTGTTGGGTAACGTAGTAATTTCAAAAAAATTCCTACGCACACGCAAGATCATGGTGATGCATAGCAACGAGAGGGGAGAGTGTGATCTACGTACCCTCGTAGACCGACAGCGGAAGCGTTATGACAACGCGGTTGATGTAGTCGTACGTCTTCACGGCCCGACCGATCAAGCACCGAAACTACGGCACCTCCGAGTTTTAGCACACGTTCAGCTCGGTGACGATCCCCGGACTCCGATCCAGCAAAGTGTCGGGGAAGAGTTCCATCAGCACGACGGCCTGGTGATGATCTTGATGTTCTACCGTCGCAGGGCTTCGCCTAAGCACTGCTACAATATTATCGAGGAGTATGGTGGAAGGGGGCACCGCACACGGCTAAGAAAACGATCACGTGGATCAACTTGTGTGTCTAGGGGAGCCCCCTGCTCCCGTATATAAAGGAGCAAGGGGAGGAGGCCAGCCGGCCCTAGGGCGCGCCAAGGAGGAGGAGTCCTCCTCCTAGTAGGAGTAGGACTCCCCTCTTTCCTACTCCTACTAGGAGGGGAAAGGAAGGGGGAGAGGGAGAAGGAAAGGGGGGCGCCGCCCCCCTCTCCTAGTCTAATTCGGACCAGAGGGGAAGGGGGCGCGCCGCCCACCCTGGCCGCCCCTCACTATCTCCACTATGGCCCATAAGGCCCATTACTTCTCCGGGGGGGTCCGGTAACCCTCCGGCACTCCGGTTTTCACCGAAATCATCCGGAACACTTTCGGTGTCCGAATATAGCCGTCCAATATATCAATTTTTATGTCTCGACCATTTCGAGACTCCTCGTCATGTCCGTGATCACATCCGGGACTCCGAACTAACTTCGGTACATCAAAACTCATAAACTCATAATATAACTGTCATCGAAACCTTAAGCGCGCGGACCCTACGGGTTTGAGAACAATGTAGACATGACCGAGACATGTCTCCGGTCAATAACCAATAGCGGAACCTGGATGCTCATATTGGCTCCCACATATTCTACGAAGATCTTTATCGGTCAGACCGCATAACAACATACGTTGTTCCCTTTGTCATCGGTATGTTACTTGCCCGAGATTCGATCGTCGGTATCTCAATACCTAGTTCAATCTCGTTACCAGCAAGTCTCTTTACTTGTTTCATAATACATCATCTTGCAACTAACTCATTAGTTGCAATGCTTGCAAGGCTTATGTGATGTGCATTACCGAGAGGGCCCAAAGATACCTCTCCGACAATCGGAGTGACAAATCCTAATCTCGAAATACGCCAACCCAACATTTACCTTTGGAGACACCTGTAGAGCTCCTTTATAATCACCCAGTTACGTTGTGATGTTTGGTAGCACACAAAGTGTTCCTCCGGCAAACGGGAGTTGCATAATCTCATAGTCATAGGAACATGTATAAGTCATGAAGAAAGTAATAGCAACATACTAAACGATCGGGTGCTAAGCTAATGGAATGGGTCATGTCAATCACATCATTCTCCTAATAATGTGATCCCGTTAATCAAATGACAACACATGTCTATGGTTAGGAAACATAACCATCTTTGATTAACGAGCTAGTCAAGTAGAGGCATACTAGTGACGTTTAGTTTGTCTATGTATTCACACAAGTATTATGTTTCCGGATAATACAATTCTAGCATGAATAATAAACATTTATCATGATATAAGGAAATAAAATAATAACATTATTATTGCCTCTAGGGCATATTTCCTTCAGTCTCCCACTTGCACTAGAGTCAATAATCTAGATTACACAGTAATGGTTCTAACACCCATGGAGCTTTGGTGCTGATCATGTTTTGCTCGTGGAAGAGGCTTAGTCAATGGGTCTGCAACATTTAGATCCGTATGTATCTCGCAAATCTCTATGTCTCCCACCTGGACTAGATCCCGGATGGAATTGAAGCGTCTCTTGATGGGCTTGGTTATCTTGTGAAATCTGGATTCTTTTGCCAAGGCAATTGCACCAGTATTGTCACAAAAGATTTTCATTGGACCCGATGCACTAGGTATGACACCTAGATCGGATATGAACTCCTTCATCCAGACTCCTTCGTTTGCTGCTTCCGAAGCAGCTATGTACTCCGCTTCACATGTAGATCCCGCCACAACGCTCTGTTTAGAACTGCACCAACTGATAGCTCCACCGTTTAATGTAAACATGTATCCGGTTTGCGATTTAGAATTGTCCAGATCAGTGTCAAAGCTTGCATCAATGTAACCATTTACGATGAGCTCTTTGTCACCTCCATATATGAGAAACATATCCTTAGTCCTTTTCAGGTATTTCAGGATGTTCTTGACCGCTGTCCAGTGATCCACTCCTGGATTACTTTGGTACCTCCCTGCTAGACTTATAGCAAGACACACATCAGGTCTGGTACACAGCATTGCATACATGATAGAGCCTATGGCTGAAGCATAGGGAACATCTTTCAGTTTCTCTCTATCTTCTGCATTGGTCAGGCATTGAGTCTTACTCAATTTCACACCTTGTAACACAGGCAAGAATCCTTTCTTTGCTTGATCCATTTTGAACTTCTTCAAAATTTTGTCAAGGTATGTGCTTTGTGAAAGTCCAATTAAGCGTCTTGATCTATCTCTATAGATCTTAATGCCCAATATGTAAGCAGCTTCACCGAGGTCTTTCATTGAAAAACTCTTATTCAAGTATCCCTTTATGCTATCTAGAAATTCTATATCATTTCCGATTAGTAATATGTCATCTACATATAATATCAGAAATGCTACAGAGCTCCCACTCACTTTCTTGTAAATATAGACTTCTCCAAAAGTCTGTACAAAACCAAATGCTTTGATCACACTATCAAAGCGTTTATTCCAACTCCGAGAGGCTTGCACCAGTCCATAAATGGATCGCTGGAGCTTGCACACTTTGTTAGTTCCCTTTGGATCGACAAAACCTTCCGGCTGCATCATATACAACTCTTCTTCCAGAAATCCATTTAAGAATGCAGTTTTGACATCCATTTGCCATATTTCATAATCATAAAATGCGGCAATTGCTAACATGATTCGGACAGACTTAAGCATCGCTACGGGTGAGAAGGTCTCATCATAGTCAATCCCTTGAACTTGTCGAAAACCTTTTGCGACAAGTCGAGCTTTGTAGATACCGTCGGCGTCAGTCTTCTTCTTGAAGATACATTTATTCTCAATTGCTTGCCGATCTTTGGGAAAGTCAACCAAAGTCCACACTTTGTTCTCATACATGGATCCCATCTCAGATTTCATGGCTTCAAGCCATTTTGCGGAATCTGGGCTCACCATCGCTTCTCCATAGTTCGTAGGTTCATCGTGATCTAGTAGCATGACTTCCAGAACAGGATTACCGTACCACTCTGGCGCGGATCTTACTCTGGTTGATCTACGAGGTTCAGTAGTATCTTGTTCTGAAGTTTCATGATCATCATCATTAGCTTCCTCACTAATTGGTGTAGGTGTCACAGAAACCGGTTTCTGTGATGTACTACTTTCCAATAAGGGAGCAGGTACAGTTACCTCATCAAGTTCTACTTTCCTCCCACTCACTTCTTTCGAGAGAAACTCCTTCTCCAGAAAGTTTCCGAATTTAGCAACAAAAGTCTTGCCTTCGGATCTGTGATAGAAGATGTATCCAATAGTTTCCTTTGGATATCCTATGAAGACACATTTCTCCGATTTGGGTTCGAGCTTATCAGGTTGAAGCTTTTTCACATAAGCATCGCAGCCCCAAACTTTCAGAAACGACAACTTTGGTTTCTTGCCAAACCACAGTTCATAAGGCGTCGTCTCAACGGATTTTGATGGTGCCCTATTTAACGTGAATGCGGCTGTCTCTAGAGCATAACCCCAAAACGATAGTGGTAAATCAGTAAGAGACATCATAGATCGCACTATATCAAGTAAAGTACGATTACGACGTTCGAACACACCATTACGCTGTGGTGTTCTGGATGGCGTGAGTTGGGAAACTATTCCGCATTGTTTCAAATGTACACCAAACTCGTAACTCAAATATTCTCCTCCACGATCAGATCGTAGGAATTTTATTTTCTTGTTACGATGATTTTCAACTTCACTCTGAAATTCTTTGAACTTTTCAAATGTTTCAGACTTATGTTTCATTAAGTAGATATACCCATATCTGCTTAAGTCATCTGTGAAAGTGAGAAAATAACGATATCCGCCACGAGCCTCAACATCCATCGGACCACATACATCTGTATGTATGATTTCCAACAAATTTGTTGCTCTCTCCATAGTACCGGAGAATGGTGTTTTTGTCATCTTACCCATAAGGCACGGTTCGCAAGTACCAAGTGATCATAATCAAGTGGTTCCAAAAGTCCATCAGTATGGAGTTTCTTCATGCGCTTTATACCGATATGACCTAAACGGCAGTGCCACAAATAAGTTGCACTATCATTATCAACTCTGCATCTTTTGGCTTCAACATTATGAATATGTGTGTCACTACTATCGAGATTTAATAAGAATAGATCATTCTTCATGGGTGCATGACCATAAAAGATATTACTCATATAAATAGAACAACCATTATTCTCTGATTTAAATGAATAACCGTCTCGCATCAAACAAGATCCAGATATAATGTTCATGCTCAACGCTGGCACCAAATAACAATTATTTAGGTCTAATACTAATCCCGAAGGTAGATGTAGAGGTAGCGTGTCGACCGCGATCACATCGACTTTGGAACCATTTCCCACGCGCATTGTCACCTCGTCCTTAGCCAATCTTCGCTTAATCCGTAGTCCCTGTTTCGAGTTGCAAATGTTGGCAACAGAACCAGTATCAAATACCCAGGTGCTACTACGAGCATTAGTAAGGTACACATCAATAACATGTATATCGCATATACCTTTGTTCACCTTGCCATCCTTCTTATCCGCCAACTACTTGGGGCAGTTCCGCTTCCAGTGACCAGTCTGCTTGCAGTAGAAGCACTCAGTTTCAGGCTTAGGTCCAGATTTGGGTTTCTTCTCTTGAGCAAGAACTTGCTTGCTGTTCTTTTTGAAGTTCCCCTTCTTCTTCCCTTTGCCCTTTTTCTTGAAATTAGTGGTCTTGTTGACCATCAACACTTGATGCTCCTTCTTGATTTCTACCTCCGTAGCTTTCAGCATTGCGAAGAGCTCGGGAATAGTCTTATTCATCCCTTGCATATTATAGTTCATCACGAAGCTCTTGTAGCTAGGTGGCAGTGATTGGAGAATTCTGTCAATGACGCAATCATCTGGAAGATTAACTCCCAATTGAATCAAGTGATTATTATACCCAGACATTTTGAGTATATGCTCACTGACAAAACTGTTCTCCTCCATCTTGCAGCTATAGAACTTATTGGAGACTTCATATCTCTCAATCCGGGCATTTGCTTGAAATATTAACTTCAACTCCTGGAACATCTCATATGCTCCATGACGTTCAAAACGTCGTTGAAGTCCCGATTCTAAGCCGTAAAGCATGGCACACTGAACTATCGAGTAGTCATCTGCTTTGCTCTGCCAGACGTTCATAACATGTGGTGTTGCTCCAGCAGCAGGCCTGGAACCCAGTGGTGCTTCCAGGACATAATTCTTCTGTGCAGCAATGAGGATAATCCTCAAGTTACGGACCCAGTCCGTGTAATTGCTACAATCATCTTTCAACTTTGCTCTCTCAAGGAGCGCATTAAAATTCAACGGAACAACAACACGGGCCATCTATCTACAATCAAACATAAACAAGAAAGATACTATCAGGTACTAAGTTCATGATAAATTTAAGTTCAATTAATCATATTACTAAAGAACTCCCACTTAGATAGACATCCCTCTAATCCTCTAAGTGATTACGTGATCTAAATCAACTAAACCATGTCCGATCATCACGTGAGATGGAGTAGTTTCATTGGTGAACATCACTATGTTGATCATATCTACTATATGATTCACGCTCGACCTTTCGGTCTCCGTGTTCCGAGGCCATATCTGTATATGCTTGGCTCGTCAAGTATAACCTGAGTATTCTGCATGTGCAACTGTTTTGCACCCGTTGTATTTGAACATAGAGCCTATCACACCCGATCATCACGTGGTGTCTCAGCACGAAGAACTTTCGCAACGGTGCATACTCAGGGAGAACACTTCTTGATAATTAGTGAGAGATCATCTTAAAATGCTACCGTCAAACAAAGCAAGATAAGATGCATAAAAGATAAACATCACATGCATAAAAGATAGGTCGGCATTCTTATCCACTAGCACTTCAATTTCCTCTTCATAATCTTCACGTGTAGCCTTGAGTTCTTCCTCCAGTTCCTTGATTCTTGTCTTAGCCTTCTTCAGATCTATCATGTCGGCGCACATCTGATTCTCCTGTCGTCGAATGTGCTGGCTTAATTCCTGGATAAAAGCTGCAATGGATCTATCCCTTCTGGTGCTAATCATCTCCCAGTGCTCATCTCGACGCCCACAAATCTGGTAGATAGTATCCTTGAGATCATTGCGGTAGACTTCTCCAATGCGTCCCATGGCGATGTGAGCTGCCATGCTCTTTCCTAGACTCCAAGTTGGTGCATCGAAAGAAAACTCTATGGGCTCAGTGACTGGCATGAACGTCCTTCCTGGAACTTGAACTTGAATCATCCAGCGCTCTTCTTCAGGTAAAGTGGCGTTGTAGGTTCCGGTGAAGCTTGGTACTCCTATGTTCAGGTATCTAGTGACTTCCTTCAAGTGACGTCCAAAAGGTGTATCGTCATCCGGTTGCGTGAACTTGTTCTTTGCATCCGCCATCCTAAAGAGTAGAAAATATGAGAGGTCAGAAAAGAAGAGAATGAATAGTGATCTAGGTTTTTAGCTTAGTGGTCGTGTCCTACAGTCAGCGTGTGCTCTGATACCATCTCTGTAGCGACCAGACCTCAAACGGTCTGATCTCTGTGCTCCGGTATCATCCCTGGATCAGTAATGCTGACGCCACACAGTACTCGGAGGATTTATAATAGAGTTGCAATCACACACTTATTACATCGAGTGTCTCAAAAGAGAACTTATTACAATAAATATGGCTTAAGGCCATCTAATAACGATAACAGCGGGAGGCTTGAAAGATAAGTGAGTCCATCAACTCCAACGGCATCACTGAGTATAGAACCACGACCTAAAACTCCTTAATCGCCGTCTGAAAAGTCTGCAACATTAACGTTGCAGCCCGAAACGGGTCAGCACATGGAATATGCTGGCAAGGTAACACATAGAGAGTAATGGAATGAAACAACTATACTATATGCATATTTGGCTGGTGGAAAGCTCTATGGTTACAGTTTTGCGTAAAGCCAATTTTTCCCTAGTACAAAGGAATAAATTTATTTAACTATCATGGTGGTTGTTAAACATTGAGAATGGTTGACAGCATTCTCAATCCCAATTAAGCATCATCATTAAACAAAACCCAACAAAATTAATTTAGCGTAACATGTTGAGATTCACATGATAATCCAGGTACTAGATACTCAAGATGTCCATAACCGGGGACACGGCTAATCATGATTAGTTTATTACACTCTGCAGAGGTTTGCGCACTTTTCCCCACAAGACTCGATCGCCTTCGTTTGGTTTCTCGCGCTGCATGGTTTTTGAGAAGACGGATGACCGAGACACAGTCTTTCAGAAGCGCTAGCACCTTACGATGGATAGACCGTTACACCTACTTTCCCCTACATCTGCTAGTCTACCCTGTAAGAGTTTGCACGACTTAATCAACTATGCCAGAGCCCATAATGGCTTGTGGCTGCACACGGAAGTTTCTAGTATGAATAATCTCATGATCCCTTTGAGCCTGGGTGGCGGTCCAAAAGAAACAGGCAATCCTGGAATACCCAGGTACCTCAATCCACCCAGATGTGTGTTTAAGTTGCCACCTTAGATAAACCATTAATAAACAAACTCACATCTGTCATGAATATCACTCACCCAATCCACGCCTACTAGCATAGCATAGCATAATGGCAAATGTAGAAGTAACTCCCAAAGGTTTGATTATAAAACAGGTAATAGGTACTACCTCAACTACTTCCCATCCCACAATTTAATTAGATCCTAATCATGCAATGTGTGAGGATTGATCTAATGCAATAAAACTGGGTAGTAGAAAAGGTATGATCAAAGTGTTACTTGCCTTGCTGATGATTCGCGAAACCTAGAGATTCGAAGTAACAGGCGGCGCACTCCGGGTATTCTATCACAGACAAACAAACAAGCATACAATAAGTACTCATCTAATGCACAGGTAAAAGTCAAATAAGAGATCTAACCAGAAAGTTCAACTTAAGAACTCCGGTTTGCAAAAAGAATCACATCAAACGAAACAACGAAAGTCAAACGGCAAAAGAAAACAACTTTGTTCTACTAATCTGTATCTAAGGAAATTTTTAAAGTACCAAAAACTTGTTTAAGTTGGTTAATCGGATAGAGGGTTTCGAGACGAAACTCCAAGCGCTTGAATCGCCTGATTCCGATAAACGAGCGAAAAGTTATACTAAAACGAAAATCGGATCAGAAATCGCGATCAGAAAAATCGCGGATTTAATTTGAGAAAAAGAAAAACGACGAATGTTCGCTAGAACGAACGAACGGACGAATGCTCGCTAAAAAAATCGGAAAAACTGATCTATTAAAAAAACCGAAACTAAAAAAACCCGACGAAAAAACCGACGGAAAAACAGAACAGTTTTTCGGAAAAAAAAACGGCGGCGCGGATTTCAAGGCAAGGCGAACCTCGGGCGGCTGGTCGGCGGCGGCGGGCGGCGGCTCCGGCGGTGGCACGGCGTGCGGCGGCGGCGCGGCGTGCGGCGACGGCGGCTCGGGCGGGGCTGGGGCTGGGGCTAGGGTTCGGCCCGGGGTGGGCCGGCTTATAAAGGCTAGTCGGGCCGGAGTCCTAGTCGGACACGGCCCGTAGGTAGGTTCGTTTTTTTTAAATATTTACGCGCAGAAGAAAAAAATAAAAAGAAATACTAAACGGACTCCAAAAATTCCGAAATAAATTTTCCCGGGCTTCTAAAATCAAGCCGCACAGGGTGAACATTTATTTGGGGCCTAAATGCAATTTTGAAAAACGCACATTTTTCCTAAATTCAAATAAAATAATGAAAAACTCCGAAATAAAATCTTATTTGATTTTATTATTAAATCCTCAATATTTCTTTATTTTGGGAATGTCATTTTATTCCCTCTCTCATATTTTTGTAATAGAAATAATTGGTGATAAAATAATTTAAATCAAATGATCCTATTCTCAAAATTTGAGAAAACTCAAATATGAAAATAAAGAATTTCCCAACTCTCTCCGTGGGTCCTTGAGTTGCGTAGAAATTTGTAGGATCAAACCAACGGCAAAAAAATATGATATGCAATGATGATCTAATGTATAACATTCCAAATTGAAAATTTGGGATGTTACATTTAACCTTCGCAAGGACCGGGCGTAGCCACACTCGGTTCAACTAAAGTTGGAGAAACTGACACCCGCCAGCCACCTGTGTGCAAAGCACGTCGGTAGAACCAGTCTCGCGTAAGCGTACGCGTAATGTCGGTCCGGGCCGCTTCATCCAACAATACCGCCGAACCAAAGTATGACATGCTGGTAAGCAGTATGACTTATATCGCCCACAACTCACTTGTGTTATACTCGTGCATATAACATCAACACATAAAACCTAGGCTCGGATGCCACTGTTGGGTAACGTAGTAATTTGAAAAGTTTCCTACGCACACGCAAGATCATGGTGATGCATAGCAACGAGAGGGGAGAGTGTGATCTACGTACCCTCGTGCACCGATAGCGGAAGCGTTATGACAACGCGGTTGATGTAGTCGTACGTCTTCACGGCCCGACCGATCAAGCACCGAAACTACGGCACCTCCGAGTTTTAGCACACGTTCAGCTCGATGACGATCCCCGGACTCCGATCCAGCAAAGTGTCGGGGAAGAGTTCCATCAGCATGACGGCGTGGTGACGATCTTGATGTTCTACCGTCGTAGGGCTTCACCTAAGCACCGCTACAATATTATCGAGGAGTATGGTGGAATGGGGCACCGCACACGGCTATGAAAATGATCATGTGGATCAAGTTGTGTGTCTAGGGGTGCCCCCTGCCCCCGTATATAAAGGAGCAAGGGGAGGAGGCCAGCCGGCCCTAGGGCGCGCCAAGGAGGAGGAGTCCTCCTCCTAGTAGGAGTAGGACTCCCCTCTTTCCTACTCCTACTAGGAGGGGGAAAGGAAGGGGGAGAGGGAGAAGGAAAGGGGGGCGCCGCCCGCCTCTCCTAGTCCAATTCGGACCAGAGGGGAAGGGGGGTGCGCGGGCCACCCTGGCCGCCCATCTCTCTCTCCACTATGGCCCATAAGGCCCATTACTTCTCCCGGGGGGGGGATCCGGTAACCCTCCGGCACTTCGGTTTTCTCCGAAATCATCCGGAACACTTTCGGTGTCCGAATATAGCCGTCCAATATATCAATCTTTATGTCTCAACCATTTCGAGACTCCTCGTTATGTCTGTGATCACATCCGGGACTCCGAACTAACTTCGGTACATCAAAACTCATAAACTCATAATATAACTGTCATCGAAACCTTAAGCGTGCGGACCCTATGGGTTCGAGAACAATTTAGACATGAACGAGACATGTCTTTGGTCAATAACCAATAGCGGAACCTGGATGCTCATATTGGTTCCCACATATTCTACGAAGATCTTTATCGGTCAGACCGCATAACAACATACGTTGTTCCCTTTGTCATCGGTATGTTACTTGCCCGAGATTCGATCGTCGGTATCTCAATACCTAGTTCAATATCGTTACCGGCAAGTACCGAATGTACGGCACCTCTGAGTTCAGCACATGTTCAGCTCGATGACGTCCCATGAACTTCGATCTAGCAGAGCTTCACGGGAGAGTTCCGTCAGCACGACGTTGTGATGACGGTGATGATGTTCTACCGACGTAGGGCTTTGCCTAAGCACCGCTACGATATGATCGAGGTGGATTATGGTGGAGGGGGGCACCGCACACGGCTTGGAACAATCAACTTGTGTGTACTAGGGTGCCCCTGCCCCCGTATATAAAGGAGCAAGGGGGAAGGCCGGCCGGTCCTTGCTAGGCGCGCCAGGAGGAGGAGTCCTCCTCCTAGTAGGAGTAGGACTCCCCTTTCCTACTCCTACTAGGAGGGGGAAAGCAAGGAGGAGAGGGAGATGGAAAGGGGGCGCCACCCCTTCCCTAGTCCAATTCGGACCACGGGGGGAGGGGGCGCGCGGCCTGCCCTGACCGGCCCTCTCTCTCTCCACTGGCCCATGTGGCCCATTACTTCTCTGGGGGGTCCGGTGACCCTCTGGTACTCCGGTTTTCTCCGAAATCACCCGGAACACTTCCGGTATCCGAATATAGTCGTCCAATATATCAATCTTTATGTCTCGACCATTTCGAGACTCCTTGTCCGTGATCACCTCCGGGACTCCGAACTACCTTCGGTACATCAAATCACATAAACTCATAATACCGATCGTCACCGAACTTTAAGCGTGCGGACCCTACGGGTTCGAGAACTATGTAGACATGACCGACACACGTCCCCGGTCAATAACCAATAGCGTAACCTGGATGCTCATATTGGTTCCTACATATTCTACGAAGATCTTTACCGGTCAAACCGCATAACAACATACGTTGTTCTCTTTGTCATCGGTATGTTACTTGCCCGAGATTCGATCGTCGGTATCTCAATACATAGCTCAATCTCGTTACCGGCAAGTCTCTTTACTCGTTCCATAATGCATCATCCCACAACTAACTCATTAGTTGCATCGCTTGCAAGGCTTATAGTGATGTGCATTACCGAGAGGGCCCAGAGATACCTCTCCGACAATAGGAGTGACAAATCCTAATCTCGATCTATGCCAACTCAACAAGAACCATCGGAGACACCTGTAGAGCACCTTTATAATCACCCAGTTACATTGTGACGTTTGGTAGCACACAAAGTGTTTCTCTGGTAATCGGGAGTTGCATAATCTCATAGTCATAGGAACATGTATAAGTCATGAAGAAAGCAGTAGTAGTAAACTAAAATGATCAAGTGCTAAGCTAACAGAATGGGTCAAGTCAATCACATCATTCTCCTAATAATGTGATCCCGTTAATCAAATGACAACACATGTCTATGGTTAGGAAACATAACCATCTTTGATTAACGAGCTAGTCAAGTAGAGGCATACTAGTGATGTTTAGTTTGTCTATGTATTCACGCAAGTATTATGTTTCCGGATAATACAATTCTAGCATGAATAATAAACATTTATCATGATATAAGGAAATAAAATAATAACATTATTATTGCCTCTAGGGCATATTTCCTTCAGTTACTACCGAACCTCATAGATCAACAAGAATAAGATCCGCACCAGAGTGGTACGGTAATCCTGTTCTGGAAGTCATGCTACTAGATCATGATGAACCTACGAACTATGAAGAAGCGATGGTGAGACCAGATTCCGCAAAATGGCTAGAAGCCATGAAATCTGAGATGGGATCCATGTATGAGAACAAAGTATGGACTTTGGTTGACTTGCCCGTTGATCGGCAAGCAATTGAGAATAAATGGATCTTCAAGAAGAAGACTGACGCTGACGGTAATGTTACTGTCTACAAAGCTCGACTTGTTGCAAAAGGTTTTCGACAAGTTCAAGGGATTGACTACGATGAGACCTTCTCACCCGTAGCGATGCTTAAGTCTGTCCGAATCATGTTAGCAATTGCCGCATTTTATGATTATGAAATTTGGCAAATGGATGTCAAAACCGCATTCCTGAATGGATTTCTGGAAGAAGAGTTGTATATGATGCAGCCAGAAGGTTTTATCGATCTAAAGGGAGCTAACAAAGTGTGCAAGCTCCAGCGATCCATTTATGGACTGGTGCAGGCCTCTCGGAGTTGGAATAAACGTTTTGATAGTGTGATCAAAGCATTTGGTTTTGTACAGACTTTTGGAGAAGCCTGTATTTACAAGAAAGTGAGTGGGAGCTCTGTAGCATTTCTGATAGTATATGTGGATGACATATTATTGATTGGAAATGATATAGAATTTCTGGATAGCATAAAGGGATATTTGAATAAGAGTTTTTCAATGAAAGACCTCGGTGAAGCTGCTTACATATTGGGCATTAAGATCTATAGAGATAGATAAAGACGCTTAATTGGACTTTCACAAAGCACATACCTTGACAAAGTTTTGAAGAAGTTCAAAATGGATCAGGCAAAGAAAGGGTTCTTGCCTGTGTTACAAGGTGTGAAGTTGAGTAAGACTCAATGTCCGACCACCGCAGAAGATAGAGAGAAAATGAAAGATGTTCCCTAAGCTTCAGCCATAGGCTCTATCATGTATGCAATGCTGTGTACCAGACCTGAGGTGTGCCTTGCTATAAGTCTAGCAGGGAGGTACCAAAGTAACCCTGGAGTGGATCACTGGACAGGAGTCAAGAGCATCCTGAAGTACCTGAAAAGGACTAAGGATATGTTTCTCATATATGGAGGTGACAAAGAGCTCATCGTAAATGGTTACGTTGATGCAAGCTTTGACACTGATCCGGACGATTCTAAATCGCAAACCGGATACATGTTTATATTGAACGGTGTAGCTGTCAGTAGGTGCAGTTCTAAACAAAGCGTCGTGGCGGGATCTACATGTGAAGCGGAGTACATAGCTACTTCGGAAGAAGCAAATGAAGGAGTCTGGATGAAGGAGTTCATATCCGATCTAGGTGTCATACCTAGTGCATCGGGTCCAATGAAAATCTTTTGTGACAATACTGGTGCAATTGCCTGGGCGAAGGAATCCATATTTCACAAGAGAACCAAGCACATCAAGAGATGCTTCAATTCCATTCGGGATTTAGTCCAAGTGGGAGACATAGAAATTTACAAGATACATCGGATCTGAATGTTGCAGACCCGCTGACTAAGCCTCTTCCACGAGCAAAACATGATCAGCACCAAGGCTCCATGGGTTTGAGAATCATTACTGTGTAATCTAGATTATTGACTCTAGTGCAAGTGGGAGACTGAAGGAAATATGCCCTAGAGGCAATAATAATGTTATTATTTATTTCCTTATATCATGATAAATGTTTATTATTCATGCTAGAATTGTATTAACCGGAAACATGATACATGTGTGAATACATAGACAAACAGAGTGTCACTAGTATGCCTCTACTTGACTAGCTCGTTGATCAAAGATGGTTATGTTTCCTAGCCATAGACAAAGAGTTGTCATTTGATTAGCGGGATCACATCATTAGTAGAATGATGTGATTGACTTGACCCATTCTGTTAGCATAGCACTTGATCGTTTAGTTTATTGCTATTGCTTTCTTCATGACTTATACATGTTCCTATGACTATGAGATTATGCAACTCCCGTTTACCGGAGGAACACTTTGTGTGCTACCAAACGTCACAACGTAACTGGGTGATTATAAAGGTGCTCTACAGGTGTCTCCGAAGGTACTTGTTGGGTTGGAGTATTTCGAGATTAGGATTTGTCACTCCGATTGTCGGAGAGGTATCTCTGGGCCCACTCGGTAATGCGCATCACTATAAGCCTTGCAAGCATTGCAACTAATGAGTTAGTTGCGGGATGATGTATTACGGAATGAGTAAAGAGACTTGCCGGTAACGAGATTGAACTAGGTATTGAGATACCGACGATCGAATCTCGGGCAAGTAACATACCGATGACAAAGGGAAGAACGTATGTTGTTATGCGGTCTGACCGATAAAGATCTTCGTAGAATATGTAGGAGCCAATATGAGCATCCAGGTTCCGCTATTGGTTATTGACCGGAGACGTGTCTCGGTCATGTCTACATAGTTCTCGAACCCGTAGGGTCCGCACGCTTAAAGTTTCGGTGACAATTGTATTATGAGTTTATGTGATTTGATGTACCGAAGGTAGTTCAGAGTCCCGGATGAGATCGGGGACATGACGAGGAGTCTCGAAATGGTCAAGAGGTAAAGATCGATATATTGGACGACTATATTCGGACATCGAAAAGGTTCCGAGTGATTCGGGTATTTTCGGGGGTACCGGGGAGTTACGAGAATACGAGGAAGAAGTAATGGGCCTCATGGGCCAAGTGGTGGAAGAGAGGAGGCAGGGCACGCGGCCCCCCTAGCCCAAACCGAATTGGACTAGGGGCCGGCTCCCCCTTTCCTCCTTCTCCTCCTTCTCCTTCCTTCTCCTTCTCCTCCTTCATTTCCTCCTCCTAGTAGGAGTAGGAAAGGGGAGTCCTACTCCTACTAGGAGGAGGACTCCTCCTCCTGGCACGCCCATAGAGGGCCGGCCGGCCTCCCCCTTGCTCCTTTATATACAGGGGCAGGGGGGCACCTCTAGACACACAAGTTGATCAGTTGATCTCTCCCAGCCGTGTGCGGTGCCCCCCTCCACCATATTCCACCTTGGTCATATCCTAGCGGTGCTTAGGTGAAGCCCTGCGTCGGTAGCAACATCATCACCGTCACCACGCCGTTGTGCTGACGGAACTCTCCCGTGAAGCTCTGCTGGATCGGAGTTCGCGGGACGTCATTGAGCTGAACGTGTGTAGAACTCGGAGGTGCCGTACGTTCGGTACTTGGATCGGTCGGATCGGGAAGACGTACAACTACTTCCTCTACGTTGTGTCAACGCTTCCGTTGCCGGTCTACGAGGGTACGTAGACAACACTCTCCCCTCTTGTTGCTATGCATCACCATGATCTTGCGTGTGCGTAGGAATTTTTTTGAAATTACTACGTTCTCCAACATTATCCACTTACCAGGGCCAGACGCCAGGGTCCTTGGCGTCTGACCCCTTTGCCACGTCAGCAGGTCAACTTGCAGGCGGGCAATGCGGGCCAGGGGCCAACACCAGGGTTCCTGGCGTCTGGTTCGCAACCCAGACGCCAGGGATGTTGGCGTCTCACAAAGAGGTGAAAATCAAAATTGTTTTTGAAACGAGGTCAAATCAGGATTTTGTTAGCCTTTTAGGTCATAACAGTAATTTTGTCCCCTCCCCCCCCGGGCCTCCGCCATGACGCCCGCCCTTTTCAAGTGAACTGCAGGAGCTCCTCCCAACCGCCCACACACGGGTTCTTCGGCTAGACGTAGTACTTTGCCGCCGCCAAGGCCTAGCAAGACAAGCTCGACCATGGACCGGACGCCGACGGGTACGTTGGCACGGCGCGAGAGGGGACATGGTCTGGCCTGACGGCGGTCTCCCAGGCCTCCGGCCACTCGGTGAGCAATTGCCTATAAGGTTCTCGATTTCATGGTGGAATTCAAATTACATAAGGGGGTCGAGAGGAAGAAGACCGGCTCCCTTCCAATCCAATTGTTTGCCTGGGCCAAAATCAGCGCCGGCGGACCCACACTGAACCCGGCGCGCTAGGGGGCGCCCGGGGGCGCCGGGGCGAGTGGTTTTTGCGTGAAAAAGCCGCGGGCCAGCCGTGTCAGCGACACCGCACCTCGTCTTCCCCCAACGCCTCGGTTTCCGCGGGGAATCAATGGCAAGGCTGCGGCCGCCTGTCAGCCCTGCCATTCATTCCTCACGGGCGGCGCGTCACGGGACGGCGCGCCGACGCCTCCCCTCCCTCGCACGCGTACACACGGGCGTGGCGCAGCTATATAAGCCGCTGGCCTCACTCGCCTGTGGCCACACCAGCCCAGCCCTCGCCGTCGAGCTATACCTCTCCTGAGCGCCGCCGCCGAGCCTTCCCCTCTCCCGAGCGCCGCCGCCCAGCCCCTCCCCTCTCCTTCCCCTTCCCGATGGCCGAGCGTTTCCCCGAAGACGAGGCGGCGGCCAACGGCTTCGGCCGCCGCACGCTCCGCGAATAGGAGTCCTGGCTCCTATTCCAGGCGAACATCCCGGCGCCACCGGACATGCGCACTGGGCCGACGGGCTGGAGGCTTAGCAACGGGGGAGTGCCCATTCCCCCGTTGCCCGACGCCGTGGCCAAACCAGCCTACTTCGCCGAGGAGGTCGACATCGTGCGCGCCTCCCTCACCGCCGCCCAACTCTCCCTTCCCCAGTACGCCGCTGACAATCATGAGGCTTGGGCGGCGTACTTCGAGCGCCGTCAGCAGCAGTGGATGGCGTCCACCAACGGCGCGGCGGTGGTCGGCGGCCTGAAGAACAACGAGGGGCGCCATCTGTGGTGGGGCGTCCCCGGTCGCACACTCGAGGGTGTGCTGACGCACCTCGAGGGCGGCAACGACTCGCCGTTGGCGTACCCCCGATGAGGGCGGCCGCCCAGGCGCACCACCGATGCGACGGGCCATGGGCGCCAAGGAGGTTCGGCTCCTCCTCTTCTTCCTTCTCCTTGCGCTCTTCCTCACACTCCTCCGGCACTCCGGCGGTGCTCGACGTTAAGGCTGAGCCCGCGGCGGAGTCGCCGCTCGGCCGGCGCACTCGCAGCGCCGGCATCGTCATCAACGAGGGCGGCCGGCGCGCCTCCTCATCGGCTCCTCCTCCGCGCTTCGTCAAGTCAAAGACGGAGCCGGGGCTCGCATCGGTGAAGGCAGAGCCGGGGCTCGCTGCCGTGAAGACGGAGCACGGCGAGGTCGAGCGCGACGATGACGCGGCCCTTAAATGGGCACGCCAGGACTCCCTCAAGATGGTGATGGAGCGCCAGTGCGCCGCCCTGCAGCGCTTCGCGGAGCACCGTCGGGGCCGCGATGAAGGAGGAGTCGTCGTCATCGATGACAGCAATGACGACGACGCGCCGCCGCCGCCACCAGTCCGCCATGGCGACGCCGGGTCCAGCAGGGGCCCCCGTGTCAAGGGGGAGAAGGCCGACGACGAGGATGGCGGCGACGACGGCGACTACTCGGTGTTCAGCCAGTTTCTTTTAGATTAGTTTATTATATATTTGCTATGTAATGAAAATCGGCGAACTTTGTCCAAATATATGCCCAAGTTGGCCGAAATTTGTCGTGTTTAGCCGAACTTCGCCGAACTGTGCCGAAATTTGCTATACTTTTTTATTTTTTAAACGCGCCTGGGGGCGGCCCTAGGGCCGGCGGTTGGGGACCAACTCGCCCCCAGGCCCATTTTTTGCGTGGCTCACCCCCAAGCGGCGATTTTAGGCGCCCCCTGGGGGGCCAACGGCTGGAGATGCTCTAAAGCCTATTCGGCCTAGCAAGCTGAGCCGGCAGACGAGGCTTGCGACTGGGCCTCTTGTATGAATCTTCCTCTTACTCCTCTCGTGAGCCACCAAGTCGTTGACAATCCCTCATTGATGAGTTGCGGCTTGTCCCCAAACCGGTGCTCACAAAAACAGTTGATTCGTTATTTCCAGATCCTCCCAAGTAACAAGATCGTCCGTATGATTGGTCCAGCGAAGAAGAACTTAGACCAACTCCACTGCACGACCCCAAATTGTCCGGGTCTGTCCGTTTGGGGTTAAACGGACATACGAGACAGCCCGATGCATGACCCCATCCATAAAAAAGTCTGTTTCTTGTCCGTCTTGCCCCATCATGGGCGCAAGTTTGAGCTGGGTTTGCGTCCAAAGCGGACACAAGCGGACGCTTTCTGGGTCGTCCTCGTCCGGCCTTGTCCCTTTTGCATGTGACCCTGGCCCGCCTGTCATCCTGTGCCCTCTTCTCTCTACGTGGCCCACCATGCCCACCTACCATCCTCTCTCTCCACCTGAGACCAACAGAGACGAAAAAGATGGGGCGAGTCCACGGCGGGGCGGCCATGGCGCGGGCGCGTGCGCAGGGGCGGTGTGCGGCGCGGCTGCGGCGGCGGGGCGCGAGCGGCTAGGGCATGCCGCGGCGGGCGCGGGCGCAATGGATGCCGTGGCGGCGGCCGGGCGAGAGGGCGGGGCGCGGGCGCAATGGATGCCGCGACGGCGGCCGAGCGAGAGGGCGGGGCACGAGCGCGCGCAGGGGGCGGCGTGCGGCGCGGCTGCGAGCTGGCTGCAGGCGTGAGCGGCCAGGGCATGCCGCGACGGGCGCGGACACAGCGGATGTCGTGGCGGGCGCGGGTGCGCGGCGGCGGCCGGGCGAGAGGGCGGGGCGCGGGCGCG
Source organism: Triticum urartu (assembly GCF_056163025.1). Lineage (NCBI taxonomy): Eukaryota > Viridiplantae > Streptophyta > Magnoliopsida > Poales > Poaceae > Triticum > Triticum urartu. The sequence continues at coordinate 502,695,553 of NC_141878.1, forward strand.
GGCACGCTTGGAGGCTGCCGGGTGCAACACTTTGCTAGATTACATCACATAGCTAGCTTGGTTTAGCTGCTGCCACTAACTGAAACTAGTAGTACTAGCTAGTGCGGGAGCCGATGGTGATGTACGACGGCAGCTTCGACGCCGAAGCATCCGCGTTCGACGCGCTCGGCTACAGCGGCCACGACGTGCTGCTCGGAGGCGTGGACGCGGCGGTGCTCTTCGGGGGCTACGCCTACCACGAGCCAGCCGGTGCCGCCAGTGCCTACGTGCGGGACAGCGGGGGCTGGGCGAGCTCGGGGCCTTCCGTGCTCTCCTTCGACCACGCGGCGCGGGGCCATGCGGGTTCGACCCGTCCATGGGCTGCTTCAGCCTAACGCAGAGCTCCTTCGGCGTGCAGCGGTCGTTCAGACTCCTGTTCCCGAGCACGTCCAAGGTCCAACTGCTCACCCAATGCCGCGGTGACGGCATGCGGTTCCTTGAAGCAGAGCAGCGTGCTTGTGCCGGCCCACAGGCCGCGGTGAGGGCACGGGCAGGTGCGGGGCGGGGCGCGGAGTGGACGGTGCGGGCGGCCGCGAGCGGCGATTGCATTGGTGGAGCGAGAGCGCGGGCGGTTGAGACGCGAGGACGAAAGCGGACGTTTTGGGGTCGGTTGGCGCGTTGGGCGCCTCCAACTTAACCCGGACATGCATGTCCGTTTTGCCACCCATTGTCACCCCAAACGGACAGAATCCGGACAAAACAGACGTCCGTTTGGGGTCGTGCGGTGGAGTTGGCCTTAAAGCACCTTCTTGCCCTCCTTGAGTAACAACTCGGGGCTGGAGAATTTCTTCAAGAACTTGTTGTTCGCTTCAGGCAAAGGTAAATGCTACAGAACTTGTTGACCAAGCTTGAGCACCCTGCACAAAAGAGACAAATGGAAAACGGGATGGAACTTGCTGGAAGGTGGTAAATCTAGACGATAGGCAACTTCCCCAACGCGCTCCAGGATGGTGAAGGCCCCAAAAACTTGTAGGCGAGTTTATGATTAGCTCTCGGTGCCACTAATTCTTGAATATATGGCTACAATTCAGAAAAACCTAATCGCCCACCGCAAAACTTCTTTTTGTACGATGTTTGCCATCCTATGTCTATACAAGTTTTGGAGTCTTCTTTAGTTGATCTAGTTCTTGTTTATACTAGTTGACTAATTAGAGCTAGCACTAGCCACCTCCAATCCTCATAATTAGAACCCCCGTGTGGTTATAATCTCCTCTCTCTAATTCTCCGACGATGATTATCTCTGGATGGTGAAGCGCTGTCGGATCGTGAAGATTGTACGCTTGCAACCAAATAGAGAGGTCGTGCTTTCGGTCTTCCATTTAAGGGATCGTTCAAGGGTGGTTCGCGGGATCTTCATCGACGTTCGAGGGACTCCAAGTACGATCTACACTGACTCGTCTACTTCAGCTGCACTCCCGGAGTCGGTAATAATCGTTGATCCAAACCCGTTATGCATCTTCATATTGTTCTTGGGTGATCGTAGGGCGATTTTTTTTGTTTCTACTACGTTTCCCAACAGTTGCATCATGCGCGGTTCTATGAGTAGATGCAGGTTGCGATCTAGATCGCATGTGGATGTGATGGTGATGTTCTTGCTATGCTTCCCTCGAGTGTTGCTTCGGTTCAGTTCATTGACGGCATGGTGTCTCTTTATACAAGGTTCTGACAATCGCTCGGCTCTGGCTGTTGACGATCTGCTGACAGTTCCTTGAGCTTCACCATAGTCAAGGATAGTGAACCATCGCGTACGCAAGAGATCTATGAAGATGGATGAACTTCTAGGGGGTCACGCTTATTAGAGGAAGTTTAGTGTGTGGGAACGAGATTTTTAAATAAGTCTCTTCTTTCACACACCCCGAAAGTTAATCTAGCAACAAGAATTGTCACTTTATGGTGCACGCGTAGGTAGCTAGGTTTATTCAAAAATCTGCAAATAATCGCCGAGGGGATTGACAACCCCCTTGATTGCATTGGGTGCAAGTGTTTGCTTTTGTGTATGTAGGTGCTGCTAAAGAGGTTCTGTGTGGTTCTCCTACTAGATTGATAACCTTGATTCTTAACTGAGGGAAATACTTATCTCTAGTGTACTGCTTCATCCTCTCCTTTTTGAGGAAATCCCAACGCAACTTACAAGTAGCAGGACTCGCCAAGTCTCCGGAGGTTTCCATCTTCTTACGCCGGGGTTCACAACTTCGGCGGTCCTTCCTTCTAGTGATCAGCGGGACATAAGCCCAGCCCATGGACTATGGGCCATATAGATTAGTACCCCTTAGTCCAGGACACCACCAGTGTTGTAGAGTAGTTCCTACTGGTTCGATAAACCTTGGTTCTCAATCAAGGGAAATACTTGTCGTTAGGCTGCATCATCCCTTTGTTGGGAAACATAGTAATTTCAGAAAAATTCCTACGCACACGCAAGATCATGGTGATGCATAGCAACGAGAGGTAAGAGTATCGTCCACGTACCCTTGTAGACCGTAGGTGGAAGCGTTATGAGAACACGGTTGATGTAGTCGTATGTCTTCACGATCCGACCGATCCAAGTACCGAACGTACGGCACCTCCGAGTTCAGCACACGTTCAGCTCGATGACGTCCCATGAACTCCGATCCAGCAGAGGTTCACGGGAGAGTTTTATCAGCACGACGGCGTGATGACGGTGATGATGTTGCTACCAACGCAGGGCTTCGCCTAAGCACCGCTACGATATGATCGAGGTGGATTGTGGTGGAGGGAGGCACCGCACATGGCTTGGAACAATCAACTTGTGTGTCCTAGGGTGCCCCCTGCCCCCGTATATAAAGGAGCAAGGGGGAGGCCAGCCGGTCCTTGCTAGCTGCGACAGGAGGAGTCCTCCTCCTAGTAGGAGTAGGACTCCCCTTTCCTACTCCTACTAGGAGGGGGAAAGGAAGGAGGAGAGGGAGAAGGAAAGGGGGGCGCCGCCCCCCCTTCCCTAGTCCAATTCGGACAAGAGGGGGAGGGGGCGCGCGGCCTGCCCTGACCGGCCCTCTCTCTCTCTCCACTAAGGCCCATGTGGCCCATTACTTCTCCCGGGGGGGTTCCGGTAACCCTCCCGCACTCTGATTTTCTCCGAAATCACCCGGAACACTTCCGCTATCCGAATATAGTCGTCCAATATATCAATCTTTATGTCTCGACCATTTCGAGACTCCTCGTCATGTCCGTGATCACATCCAGGACTCCAAACTACCTTTGGTACATCAAATCACATAAACTCATAATACCGATCGTCACCGAACTTTAAATCGGAGTGACAAATCCTAATCTCGATCTATGCCAACTCAACAAGTACCATCGGATACACCTGTAGAGCACCTTTATAATCACCCAGTTATGTTGTGACGTTTGGTAGCACACAAAGTGTTCCTCCGGTAATCAGGAGTTGCATAATCTCATAGTCATAGGAACATGTATAAATCATGAAGAAAGCAATAGCAGTAAACTAAAACAATCAAGTGCTAAGCTAACGGAATGGGTCAAGTCAATCACATCATTCTCCTAATGATGTGATCCCATTTATCAAATGACAACTCATGTCTATGGTTAGGAAACATAACCATCTTTGATCAACGAGCTAGTCAAGTAGAGGCATACTAGTGACACTCTGTTTGTCTATGTATTCACACATGAATTATGTTTCTGGTTAATACAATTCTAGCATGAATAATAAACATTTATCATGAAATAAGGAAATAAATAATAACTTTATTATTGCCTCTAGGGAATATTTCCTTCAGTCTCCCACTTGCACTAGAGTCAATAATCTAGATTACACAGTAATGATTCTAACACCCATGGAGCCTTGGTGTTGATCATGTTTTGATCGTGAGAGAGGCTTAGTCAATGGGTCTGCTACATTCAGATCCGTATGTATCTTGCAAATCTCTATGTCTCCCACCTGGACTTGATCGCGGATGGAATTGAAGCGTCTGTTGATGTGTTTGGTTCTCTTGTGAAATCTGGTTTCCTTTGCCAAGGCAATTGCACCATTATTGTCACAAAAGATTTTCATTGGACCTGATGCACTAGGTATGACACCTAGATCGGATATGAACTCCTTCATCCAAACTCCTTCATTTGCTGCTTCTGAAGCAGCTATGTACTCCGCTTCACACGTAGATCCCGCCATGATGCTTTGTATAGAACTGCTCCAACTGATAGCTCCACCGTTCAATATAAACACGTATCCGGTTTGCTATTTAGAATCGTCCAGATCAGTGTCAAAGCTTGCATCAACGTAACCATTTACGACGAGCTCTTTGTCACCTCCATAAATGAGAAACATATCCTTAGTCCTTTTCAGGTATTTCAGGATGTTCTTGACCGCTGTCCAGTGATCCACTCCTGGATTACTTTGGTACCTCCCTGCTAAACTAATAGCAAGGCACACATCAGGTCTGGTACACAGCATTGCATACATGATAGAGCCTATGGCTGAAGCATAGGGAACACTTTTCATTTTCTCTCTATCTTTTGAAGTGGTCGGGCATTGAGTCTTACTCAACTTCACACCTTGTAACACAGGCAAGAACCCTTTCTTAGCTTGATCCATTTTGAACTTCTTCAAAACTTTATCAAGGTATGTGCTTTGTGAAAGTCCAATTAAGCGTCTTTATCTATCTCTATAGATCTTGATGCCCAATATATAAGCAGCTTCACCGAGGTCTTTCATTGAAAAACTCTTATTCAAGTATCCTTTTATGTTATCCAGAAATTCTATATCATTTCCAATCAACAATATGTCATCCACATATAATATTAGAAATGCTATAGAGCTCCCACTCACTTTCTTGTAAATAGAGGCTTCTCCAAAAGTCTATATAAAACCATATGCTTTGATCACACTATCAAAACGTTTATTCCAACTCAGAGAGGCTTGCACCAGTCCATAAATGGATCGCTAGAGCTTGCACACTTTGTTAGCACCCTTTGGATCGATAAAACCTTCAGGTTGCATCATATACAACTCTTCTTCCAGAAATCCATTCAGGAATGCAGTCTTTACATCCATTTGCCAAATTTCATAATCATAAAATGTGGCAATTGCTAACATGATTCGGACGGACTTAAGCATCGCTACAGGTGAGAAGGTCTCATCGTAGTCAACTCCTTGAACTTGTCGAAAACCTTTCGCAACAAGTCGAGCTTTGTAGACAGTAACGTTACCGTCAGCGTTAGTCTTCTTTTTGAAGATCCATCTATTCTCGATCGCTTGCCGATCATCGGGCAAGTCAACCAAAGTCCACACTTTGTTCTCATACATGGATCGCATCTCAGATTTCATGGCCTCACACCATTTTGCGGAATCCGGGCTCATCATCGCTTCCTCATAGTTCATAGGTTCGTCATGGTCAAGTAGCATGACCTCCAGAATAGGATTATCGTACCACTCTGGTGCGGATCTTACTCTGGTTGACCTACGATGTTCGGTAGTAACTTGATCTGAAGTTTCATGATCATCATCATTGGCTTCCTTACTAATTGGTGTAGGTGTCACAGGAACCGGTTTCTGTGATGGACTACTTTCTAATAAGGGAGCAGGTATAGTTACCTCGTCAAGTTCTACTTTCCTCCCACTCACTTTTTTCGAGAGAAACTCCCTCTCTAGAAAGGATCCATTGTTAGCAACAAATGTCTTGCCTTCGGATCTGTGATAGAAGGTGTACCCAACAGTCTCCTTTGGGTATCCTATGAAGACACATTTCTCCGATTTAGGTTCGAGCTTATCAGGTTGAAGCTTTTTCACATAAGCATCGCAGCCCGAAACTTTAAGAAACGACAACTTTGGTTTCTTGCCAAACCATAGTTCATAAGGCGTCGTCTCAACGGATTTAGATGGTGCCCTATTTAACGTGAATGCAGTTGTCTCTAAAGCATAACCCCAAAACGATAGCGGTAAATCATTAAGAGACATCATAGATCGCACCATATCTAGTAAAGTACGATTACTATGTTCGGACACACCATTACGCTGTGGTGTTCCGGGTGGCATGAGTTGTGAAACTATTCTGCATTGTTTCAAATGAAGACCAAACTCGTAACTCAAATATTCTCCTCCACGATCAGATCGTAGAAATTTTATTTTCTTGTTACGATGATTTTCCACTTCACTCTGAAATTCTTTGAACTTTTCAAATGTTTCAGACTTATGTTTCATCAAGTAGATATACCCATATCTGCTCAAATCATCTGTGAAGGTGAGAAAATAATGATACCCGCCGCGAGCCTCAACATTCATCGAACCACATACATCAGTATGCATGATTTCCAACAAATCTGTTGCTCGCTCCATAGTTCCGGAGAACGGCATTTTAGTCATCTTGCCCATGAGGCATGGTTTGCAAGTACCAAGTGATTCATAATCAAGTGATTCCAAAAGTCCATCAGAATGGAGTTTCTTCATGCGCCTTACACCAATATGACCTAAACGACAGTGCCACAAATAAGTTGCACTATCATTATCAACTCTGCATCTTTTGGCTTCAACATTATGAATATGTGTATCACTACTATCGAGATTCATTAAAAATAGACCACTCTTCAAGGCTGGATGACCATAAAAGATATTACTCATATAAATAGAACAACCATTATTCTCTGATTTAAATGAATTACCGTCTCGCATCAAACAAGATCCAAATATAATGCTCATGCTCAACGCTGGCACCAAATAACAATTATTCAGGTCTAAAACTAATCCCGAAGGTAGATGTAGAGGTAGCGTGCCGACGACAATCACATCGACTTTGGAACCATTTCCCACGTGCATCGTCACCTCGTCCTTAGCCAATCTTCGCTTAATCCGTAGTCCCTGTTTCGAGTTGCATATATTAGCAACAGAACCAGTATCAAATACCCAGGTGCTACTGCGAGCTTTAGTAAGGTACACATCAATAACATGTATATCACATATACCTTTTTTCACCTTGCCATCCTTCTTATTCGCCAAATACTTGGGCAGTTCTGCTTCCAGTGACCAGTCCCTTTGCAGTAGAAGCACTCAGTCTGAGGCTTAAGTCCAGACTTGGGTTTCTTCTCTTGAGTAGCAACTTGTTTGCCGTTCTTCTTGAAGTTCCCTTTCTTTTTCCCTTTACCCTTTTTCTTGAAACTGGTAGTCTTGTTGACCATCAACACTTGATGCTCCTTCTTGATTTCTACCTCTGCAGCTTTTAGCATTGCGAAGAGCTCGGGAATCGTATTATCCATTCCTTGCATATTATAGTTAATCACGAAGCTCTTGTAGCTTTGTGGCAGTGATTGAAGAACTTTGTCAATGACACTATCAACAGGAAGATTAACTCCCAGTTGAGTCAAGTGGTTATGGTAACCAGACATTCTGAGTATATGTTCACTGACAGAACTATTCTCCTCCATCTTGCAGCTGTAGAACTTATTGGAGACTTCATATCTCTCAATCCGGGCATTTAATTGAAATATTAACTTCAACTCCTGGAACATCTCATATGCCCCATGACGTTCAAAACGTAGTTGAAATCCCGGTTCTAAGCCGTAAAGCATGGCACATTGAACTATCGAGTAGTCATCAGCTTTGCTCTGCCAGACATTCGTAACATCTGGCGTTGCTCCCGCAACGGGTTTGGCACCTAGCGGTGCTTCCAGGACGTAATTTTTCTGTGCAGCAATGAGGATAATCCTCAAGTTACGGACCCAGTCCGTGTAATTGCTACCATCATCTTTCAACTTTGCTTTCTCAAGGAACGCATTAAAATCCAACGGAACAACACCACGGGCCATCTATCTACAACAACATATACAAGCAAAATACTATCAGGTACTAAGTTCATGATAAATTAAAGTTCAATTAATCATATTTAAGAACTCCCACTTAGGTAGACATCCCTCTAATCATCTAAGTGATCACATGATCCAAATCAACTAAACCATGACCGATCATCACGTGAAATGGAGTAGTTTTCAATGGTGAACATCACTATGTTGATCATATCTACTATATGATTCATGCTCGACCTTTCCATCTCAGTGTTCCGAGGCCATATCTGCATATGCTAGGCTCGTCAAGTTTAACCTGAGTATTTCTGCGTGCGAAAAACTGGCTTGCACCTGTTGTATTTGAACGTAGAGCTTATCACACCCGATCATCACGTGGTGTCTCGGCACGACGAACTTCGGCAACGGTGCATACTCAGGTAGAACACTTGTACCTTGAAATTTGTGAGAGATCATCTTATAATGCTACCATCAATCAAGCAGAATAAGATGCATAAAGGATAAACATCACATGCAATCAATATAAGTGATATGATATGGCCACCATCATCTTGTGCCTTTGATCTCCATCTCCAAAGCACCGTCATGATCACCATCATCACCGGCGCGACACCTTGATCTCTGTCGTAGCATCGTTGTCGTCTCGCCAAATATTGCTTCTATGAGTACCGCTCCCGTTTAGTGATAAAGTAAAGCAATTACAGGGCAATTGCATTGCATACAATAAAGCGACAACCATATGGCTCCTGCCAGTTGCCGATAACTCCATTACAAAACATGATCATCTCATACAATAAAATATAGCGTCATACAAGTTAGACGTCCTGTACTTTGTTGTTGCAAGTTTTACGTGGCTGCTACGGGCTGAGCAAGAACCGTTCTTACCTACACATCAAAACCACAATGATATTTCGTCAAATTAGTGTTGTTTTAACCTTCAACAAGGACCGAGCGTAGTCACACTCGGTTCAACTAAAGTTGGAGAAACTGACACGCGCCAGCCACCTGTGTGCAAAGCACGTCGGTAGAACCAGTCTCGCGTAAGCGTATGCGTAATGTCGGATGCTTCATCCAACAATACCCCTGAACCAAAATATGACATGCTGGTAAGCAGTATGACTTGTATCGCCCACAACTCACTTGTGTTCTACTCGTGCATATAACATCTACGCATAAACCTGGCTCTAATGCCACTTTTGGGAAACATAGTAATTTAAAAAAAATCCTACGCACACGCAAGATCATGGTGATGCATAGCAACGAGAGGGAAGAGTATCGTTCACGTACCCTCGTAGACCGTAAGTGGAAGCGTTATGAGACGCGGTTGATGTAGTCGTACGTCTTCACGATCCGACCGATCCAAGTACCGAATGTACGACACCTCTGAGTTCAGCACATGTTCAGCTCGATGACGTCCCATGAACTTCGATCTAGCAGAGCTTCACGGGAGAGTTCCGTCAGCACGACGTTGTGATGACGGTGATGATGTTGCTACCGACGTAGGGCTTTGCCTAAGCACCGCTACGATATGATCGAGGTGGATTATGGTGGAGGGGGGCACCGCACACGGCTTGGAACAATCAACTTGTGTGTACTAGGGTGCCCCTGCCCCCGTATATAAAGGAGCAAGGGGGAAGGCCGGCCGGTCCTTGCTAGGCGCGCCAGGAGGAGGAGTCCTCCTCCTAGTAGGAGTAGGACTCCCCTTTCCTACTCCTACTAGGAGGGGGAAAGCAAGGAGGAGAGGGAGATGGAAAGGGGGCGCCACCCCTTCCCTAGTCCAATTCGGACCACAGGGGGAGGGGGCGCGCGGCCTGCCCTGACCGGCCCTCTCTCTCTCCACTGGCCCATGTGGCCCATTACTTCTCTGGGGGGTCCGGTGACCCTCCGGTACTCCGGTTTTCTCCGAAATCACCCGGAACACTTCCGGTATCCGAATATAGTCGTCCAATATATCAATCTTTATGTCTCGACCATTTCGAGACTCCTCGTCCGTGATCACCTCCGGGACTCCGAACTACCTTCGGTACATCAAATCACATAAACTCATAATACCGATCGTCACCGAACTTTAAGCGTGCGGACCCTACGGGTTCGAGAACTATGTAGACATGACCGACACACGTCCCCGGTCAATAACCAATAGCGTAACCTGGATGCTCATATTGGTTCCTACATATTCTACGAAGATCTTTACCGGTCAAACCGCATAACAACATACGTTGTTCTCTTTGTCATCGGTATGTTACTTGCCCGAGATTCGATCGTCGGTATCTCAATACATAGCTCAATCTCGTTACCGGCAAGTCTCTTTACTCGTTCCATAATGCATCATCCCACAACTAACTCATTAGTTGCATCGCTTGCAAGGCTTATAGTGATGTGCATTACCGAGAGGGCCCAGAGATACCTCTCCGACAATAGGAGTGACAAATCCTAATCTCGATCTATGCCAACTCAACAAGAACCATCGGAGACACCTGTAGAGCACCTTTATAATCACCCAGTTACATTGTGACGTTTGGTAGCACACAAAGTGTTTCTCTGGTAATCGGGAGTTGCATAATCTCATAGTCATAGGAACATGTATAAGTCATGAAGAAAGCAGTAGTAGTAAACTAAAATGATCAAGTGCTAAGCTAACAGAATGGGTCAAGTCAATCACATCATTCTCCTAATTATGTGATCCCGTTTATCAAATGACAACTCATGTCTATGGTTAGGAAACATAACTGATACGTCTCCAACGTATCTATAATTTTTGATTGCTCCATGCTATATTATCTACTGTTTTGGACTATATTGGGCTTTATTTTCCACTTTCATATTATTTTTGGGACTAACCTATTAACCGGAGGCCCAGCCCAGAATTGTAGTTTTTTGCCTATTTCACTGTTTCGAAGAAACGGAATATCAAACACAGTCCAAACGGAATAAAATCTTCGGGAACGTGATTTTCTCACCGAACGTGATCCAGGAGACTTGGACCCTGCTCCAAGGAACAAAAGAGGCGGTTACGAGGGTGGGGGCTCCCCCCTAGGGCGCACCCCCTGCCTCATGGGCCCCTCGTTGCTCCTCCGGCGTACTTCTTCCTCCTATATATACACACGTACCCCCAAACGATCAGAAGAGGAGCCAAAAACCTAATTCCACCGCCACAACTTTCTGTATCCACGAGATCCCATCTTGGGGCCTATTCTGGAGCTCCGTCGGAAGAGGGTCGTCATCACGGAGGGCTTCTACATCATCCTAGCCCCTCCGATGAAGTGTGAGTAGTTTACCTCAGACCTTCGGGTCCATAGTTAGTAGTTAGATGACTTCTTCTCTCTCTTTGAATCTCAATACAAAGTTCTCCCCCTCTCTTGTGGAGATCTATTCGATGTAATCTTCTTTTTGCGGTGTGTTTGTTGAGACCGATGAATTGTGGGTTTATGATCAAGTCTATCTATGAATAATATTTGAATCTTCTCTGAATTCTTTTATGTATGATTGGTTATCTTTGCAAGTCTCTTCGAATTATCCATTTGGTTTGGCCAACTAGATTGGTAGTTCTTGCCATGGGAGAAGTGCTTAGCTTTGGGTTCGATCTTGCGGTGTCCTTACCCAGTGACAGAAGGGGCAGCAAGGCACGTATTGCATCATTGCCATCGAGGATAACAAGATGGGGTTTATTTCATATTGCATGAATTTATCTCTCTACATCATGTCATCTTGCTTAAGGCGTTACTCTGTTTTTAACTTAATACTCTAGATGCATGCTGGATAGCGGTCGATGAGTGGAGTAATAGTAGTAGATGCAGAATCATTTCGATCTACTTGTCACGGACGTGATGCCTATATACATGATCATGCCTAGATATTCTCATAAATATGCTCAATTCTGTCAATTGCTCAACAGTAATTTGTTCACCCATCGTAGAATACTTATGCTCTTGAGAGAAGCCACTAGTGAAACCTATGGCCCCCGGGTCTATTCTCATCATATCAATCTCCATCACTTTAATCTTTCTTTGCTTTTTTACTTTGCTTTTACTTTTTTACTTTGCATCTTTATACCAAAAATACCAAAAATATTATATCTATCAGATCTCACTCTCGTAAGTGACCGTGAAGGGATTGACAACCCCTAATTGCGTTGGTTGCGAGTAGCTATCGCTTTGTGCAGGTACGAGGGACTTGAGCGTGGCCTCCTACTGGATTGATACCTTGGTTCTCAAAAACTGAGGGAAATACTTACGCTACTCTGCTGCATCATCCCTTCCTCTTCGGGGAAAACCAACGCAAGCTCAAGACGTAGCAAGAAGGATTTCTTGCGCCGTTGCCGGGGAGTCTACGCAAAAAGTCAACATACCAAGTACCCATCACAATCCCTATCTCTCGCATTACATTATTTGCCATTTGCCTCTCGTTTTCCTCTCCCCCCAATTCACCCTTGTCGTTTTATTCGCCCTCTCTCTCTATCCTCCCTCTCTATTTACCTCTTTTCACTCACCATGTCAGAACCAAAAAGAGTTGGGGGTTCTCTTGCAAGTTCTAGTGCTTTAGACAATCCTGTTATCTTATCTAAACTCATAAATCGGAATGCTATAGAACAACTTTCTGGAGTTATCAATGAGAACCTTAGTAATTTTGATGAAGATGATTCTGGAATTTTTCGTTATTTACTTGATGAATCTTTGAAAGATGCTTGGGATAGGCTGTTAAGGATCCGGGCTAGCTATGTGCCCCAATATCAAATTGAGGTTTACTTAAAAAGCTTTTGTGTTGGGCTACCCGCTTCGTTCAAACAAGTTTTAGATTCTATTTTCGAGGGGGGTTTTCTTGAAGGGGACCCCATATATACCTATGAGAGGATGAAAACAATATTTGGGCACCCCATTAATGAGAAAACTGAAATTACATCTCTCTTGCTTTCTTACCAAAACGAATCTATTAAAGAGATAAAAGCTAGCCTAGATGCCAATTTCTGCAACATTCTTAATCTTTCTTCTACCATTAATGGACATGTGCTCTGTCAAAATAGAAAGATTAATTCCATAGATAACAAGTTTGCTCTCTTTCTCTCTAGAACCAAAGATGGCAATACCTAGATCTATCCTCGCTTTTATGCCTAGCTAGGGGCGTTAAACGATAGCGCTTGTTGGGAGGCAACCCAATTTTATTTTTATTCCTTGCTTTTTGATCCTGCTTAGTAATAAATAAATTATTTAGCCTCTGTTTTGGTTGTGTTTTTTGTGTTTAATTAGTGTTTGTGCCAAGTAGAACCGTTGGGAAGACTTGGGGAAAGTCTTGTTGAACTTGCTGTAAAAAACAGAAACTTTAGCGCTCACAAGAACTGCTGTCATTTTTATTTGGAGAGCGCTATTTAGTTAATTCTTTTTTTAAGATGATTAATAGATAAATTCCTCACGTCCAGCAATTTATTTTAGAATTTTTGGGGTTCCAGATCTTGCGCTAGCTACAGATTACTACAGACTGTTCTGTTTTTGACAGATTCTGTTTTTCGTGTGTTGTTTGCTTATTTTGATGAGTCTATGGCTACTAAAATAGTTTATAATCCATAGAGAAGTTGGAATACAGTAGGTTTAACACCAATATAAATAGAGAATTAGTTCATTACAGTACCTTGAAGTGTTATTTTGTTTTCTTTCGCTAACGGAGCTCACGAGATTTCTATTTTGAGTTTTGTGTTGTGAAGTTTTCAAGTTTTGGGTGAATTGTTTTGATGGATCATGGAACAAGGAGTGGCAAGAGCCTAAGCTTGGGGATGCCCATGGAACCCCCAAGATAATCCAAGAACACCAAAAAGTCAAAGCTTGGGGATGCCCCGGAAGGCATCCCCTCTTTCGTCCACTTCCATCGGTAATTTACTTGGAGCTATATTTTTATTCACCAACATGATATGTGTTTTGCTTGGAGCGTCTTGTATTATTTGTGTCTTTGTGTCTTAGTATGCCACAATCATCCTTGCTGCACACACCTTTTGAGAGAGCCATGCATGAATTAAAATTTGATAGAATACTCTATGTGCTTCACTTATATCTTTCGAGCTAAGTAGTTTTGCTCTATGTGCTTCACTTATATCTTTTGAGCTAGATAATTTTGCTCTATGTGCTTCACTTATATCTTTTGAGCATTATAATTTTGCTCTATGTGCTTCACTTAGATCTTTTAGAGCACGGTGGTGGATTTGTTTTAAAGAAACTATTGATCTCTCATGCTTCACTTAAATTATTTTGAGAGTCTCTTAATAGCATGGTAATTTGCTTAATAATAATATGCTTGGTATTCAAGATTTGTGAAACCTTCTTTTGAGTGTGTTGAATACCAAGAAAAGATTGAAGCTTGATAATTGTTTTGAGATATGGATCTACCTATTATGGCATTTCCATAGCCATTCCGAGATATATTGCCATGCAACTTTCCACCATCTAGTTCATCATGACACATTCATCATTGTCATATTGCTTAGCATGATCATGTAGTTGACATAGTATTTGTGGCAAAGCCACCGTTCATAATTTTTTCATACTTGTCACTCTTGATTCATTGCATATCCCGGTACACCGCCGGAGGCATCCATATAGAGTCATACTTTGTTTTAGAATCGAGTTGTAATCATTGAGTTGTAAATAAATAAAAGTGTGATGATCATCATTCAATAGAGCATTGTCCCAATAAAAAAATAGAAAGTCCAAAGAAAAAAGAAGGCCCAAAAAAAGGGGGCAATGCTAATATCCTTTTTTCCACACTTGTGCTTCAAATTAGCACCATGATATAGCGAGTCTCATATATTGTGCTTCAAAGTAGCACCATGTTCTTCATATAGAGAGTCTCATATGTTGTCACTTTCATATACTAGTGGGAATTTTACATTATAGAACTTGGCTTGTATATTCCAATGATGGGCTTCCTCAAAATTGCCCTAGGTCTTCGTGAGCAAGCAAGTTGGATGCACACCCACTTAGTTTCTTTTGTTGAGCTTTCATACATTTATAGCTCTAGTGCATCCGTTGCATGGTAATCCCTACTCACTCACATTGATATCTATTGATGGGCATCTCCATAGCCCGTTGATACGCCTAGTTGATGTGAGACTATCTTCCCCTCCTTTTTGTCTTCTCCACAATCACCATTCTATTCCACCTATAGTGCTATATCCATGGCTCACGCTCATGTATTGCGTGAAGATTGAAAAAGTTTTGAAAAAGTTAGAGTATGAAACAATTGCTTGGCTTGTCATCGGGGTTGTGCATGATTTAAATACTTTGTGTGGTGAAGATGGAGCATAGCCAGACTATATGATTTTGTAGGGATAACTTTCTTTGGCCATGTTATTTTGAGAAGACATAATTGCTTTGTTAGTATGCTTGAAGTATTATTATTTTTATGTCAATATAAATTTTGTCTTGAATCTTTCTAATCTGAATATTCATACCACAATTAAGAAGGTTTGCATTGAAATTATGCCAAGTAGCACTCCGCATCAAAAATTCTCTTTTTATCATTTACCTACTCGAGGACGAGCAGGAATTAAGCTTGGGGATGCCTGATACGTCTCCAACGTATCTATAATTTTTTATTGCTCCATGCTATATTATCTACTGTTTGGACTATATTGGGCTTTATTTTCCACTTCTATATTATTTTTGGGACTAACCTATTAACCGGAGGCCCAGCCCAGAATTGCTGTTTTTTGCCTATTTCAGTGTTTCGAAGAAACGGAATATCAAACGGAGTCCAAACGGAATAAAATCTTCGGGAACGTGATTTTCTCACCGAACATGATCTAGGAGACTTGGACCCTGCTCCAAGGAACAAAAGAGGCGGTCACGAGGGTGGGGGCGCCCCCCTGCCTCGTGGGCCCCTCGTTGCTCCTCCAGCGTACTTCTTCCTCCTATATATACACACGTACCCCCAAACGATTAGAAGAGGAGCCAAAAACCTAATTCCACCGCCGCAACTTTCTGTATCCACGAGATCCCATCTTGGGGCCTGTTCCGGAGCTCCGCCGGAAGAGGGCCGTCATCACAGAGGGCTTCTACATCATCCTAGCCCCTCCGATGAAGTGTGAGTAGTTTACCTCAGACCTTCGGGTCCATAGTTAGTAGCTAGATGGCTTCTTCTCTCTCTTTGAATCTCAATACAAAGTTCTCCCCCTCTCTTGTGGAGATCTATTCGATGTAATCTTCTTTTTGCGGTGTGTTTGTTGAGACCGATGAATTGTGGGTTTATGATCAAGTCTATCTATGAATAATATTTGAATCTTCTCTGATTTCTTTTATGTATGATTGGTTATATTTGCAAGTCTCTTCGAATTATCCGTTTGGTTTGGCCAACTAGATTGGTAGTTCTTGCCATGGGAGAAGTGCTTAGCTTTGGGTTCGATCTTGCGGTGTCCTTACCCAGTGAAAGAAGGGGCAGCAAGGCACGTATTGCATCGTTGCCATCGAGGATAACAAGATGGGGTTTATTTCATATTGCATGAATTTATCTCTCTACATCATGTCATCTTGCTTAAGGCGTTACTCTGTTTTTAACTTAATACTCTAGATGCATGCTGGATAGCGGTCGATGAGTGGAGTAATAGTAGTAGATGCAGAATCATTTCGATCTACTTGTCACGGACGTGATGCCTATATACATGATCATGCCTAGATATTCTCATAACTATGCTCAATTCTGTCAATTGCTCAACAATAATTTGTTCACCCACCGTAGAATACTTATGCTCTTGAGAGAAGCCACTAGTGAAACCTATGGCCCCCGGGTCTATTCTCATCATATCAATCTCCATCACTTTAATCTTGCTTTTCTTTTTTACTTTGCTTTTACTTTTTACTTTGCATCTTTATACCAAAAATACCAAAAATATTATATCTATCAGATCTCACTCTTGTAAGTGACCGTGAAGGGATTGACAACCCCTAATCGCATTGGTTGCGAGTAGCTATCGCTTTGTGCAGGTACGAGGGACTTGAGCGTGGCCTCCTAATGGATTGATACCTTGGTTCTCAAAAACTAAGGGAAATACTTACGCTACTCTGCTGCATCATCCCTTCCTCTTCGGGGAAAACCAACGCAAGCTCAAGACATAGCAATAACCATCTTTGATCAACGAGCTAGTCAAGTAGAGGCATACTAGTGGCACTTTGTTTATCTATGTATCCACACATGTATTTATGTTTCCGGTTAATACAATTCTAGCATGAATAATAAACATTTATCATGAAATAAGGAAATAAATGATAACTTTATTATTGCCTCTAGGGCATATTTCCTTCACTCTTACACCTGAGGGTATCCCTACGCTTCTATGGAGAGCAACCACGGCGCCGTCCCACCCTGACCTGTAGCACACCGCCACGACTATGGATCCAGGACCAAGGCAACCACCGAAGAGGCCCTGGCAGCCACCACTCAGTGTTGGCCGGCCACAGCCGGCATAACCGGACCTGGGCGAGAGGAAGCTAGATTCACCACCACTACATCCTGGCAACTCCTGCCCGACAACACTTGACAAGGAAGGAGCCCATTGCCACCATGCCCCAAGGCCGCCACCCTGGCATCCTTGCGCTAGCAAACAACCTGCCGTTTCCCTAGCTGAGCGAGGTCACCCTAGCACCACTAGTGAAGCAGAGCCTTCCCCTGGCCTTTAGCAAGAAGGGGGCTGCCACCACATGGCGTAATAGCCGTCAGCAGTGGCGGTGAGGAGTATTTGGTGGTGGTAGCGGTTGCACCCCTGGTGTCACCTGGGGTGTGACACGGGGGAGGGGGGTTCTCGGTGGGATACTTGTAGTATACATTAAAAAAGAGCTAATTGATCTTATTGTTCTTGCTTACCGTCTTTGGGAAGGACAAAAAACCAATGATATATTTTGAAACTGGGTACGTTGAATTTGTGAAAACCTAGTGTTTTAATCTTTTCCCATTATTATTCTTCATGTCTTCTAATTCGTCCACAACCTCTAGCACAGTTGAATTGTTGTTAGTTCGTTCATTAATTATTAACATTAATGTGATCCTTATATAGACCTTAATTAATAACTGTATTCCCTTCTTTACCATGAACCATATTAATCTATTGCAATTATTGTGTCCTTATCAAGTTTTTGCCCACCATAAAAGGAGCATCATTTGCCATACAATACCACACTCGACAGTCCAAAAGGGCACAACAAGCACTACTATAGCAACTCAATCCTAGCGCCAATTTTGTAACAAGAAATGAGGAGCACATATGTTCTATTCCTCACATTTTCCCTCCTGATGTTATCGTCAGGTATCTAGTCATTCAATACCATGCACTCTAGTGTCTAGTTATCTATAGTGGTAATGTGTGTGAATTTTGACATAAATATATATTGCATAATTCGCCTAATGTACCTTGTTTTCCTTTCAACAGCTATGGTAACTTCTAAGCCCGTATGCAAACATATCATCAAAAAGGGGCCATGTAAGAACGACGATTGTCTATCTTATTGCAAGCAGTTCATCTCCCCTCCCGGTGGCCCATCTGCCATGTGTGTACCTGAGGGATGCAAGTGTTATCAGTGCAGAGGATTTCCTCCAAACTGATCATCTAGCTAATAGAATATACATGGATGCATCACAGTTGCTTGAGTGATGAATAATAATAATTTGAGTAATCTAGCATAATATGAAGTCAGTAGTGCAAGAACAAAGAGAATTTTTACTATGTTGCAACAAATTGTTTGATTTCTAAATGACAGATTTAAAATCCAATTTTGACCTTCATATCAAGAAGCAAAAATAAAAATCCATATGTGAATAGTGTCTTGAAAAGACAAAAGCATGAAAGGTGGAACTTCAAACTGTATTCGTAGAACGAAAAGCTACTAGAAAAAAGAGGTTGCAGTTAAAATACCTCAATACTATTCTTGAAATAAAATTAAAGTATTCACACTTTTTTGTACAAAATTTTTAGTAAATCACACGGAATGTATCACATGGGACACACAATTGAAAATGTTTGTCTATCGTAGGACAATTAGTCTATTTGGTGCGCTGATAAGATAACAACAAGGGTGAAGACTAGGCTAGGCATGCCATGATGTCGCGTGCGCATGCCTCTCACACCACTACCACCCAACCCAGCATCATGGCGGTGTAGAACAGTAATTAAGGGATTCCCGGAGGATGCGGGAGAAAAGTTAATGGGTCCTTATTTGCTTCCCCAAGTGTATGATCATGGATTTCTAGATGTTTTACCTCGTAAATTTTCTAACCACCGTCAACAACTAGAATGGACCTATGTGTAACATCATAGAAGATAACCAAACGCAAGAAAATAACCATTATTCTAGAATAAATATATTGCTCAAACATAAAGTCACACATTAGCAATCAGGGGATTAAAACCCCAACATGGAATCCATGTTGGGGAAGGATCCATAGCAGAGGCATCGTCCGTGGACGTGCTGACTCATGGGCTGGCGTAGATAGTGATGTGGATTCGTCCTCTTTCTTTGTTGCCCCCTTCTCTCGGTGTTTGATTGTATCTTTGAGGAGGTGGTTAGGTCTTGGGCCCTAGGACCCAAGTGAATTAAGCCCCTTCCCTTGGTGTCTTCTTCCCTTATAAAGGATCTTGAGGTGTCGGGTGAGATTTCACACATCGTCTATGAGAATTCCCTTGGGTTGCCATCACCTACACTGTTCAGTTTTATCTGATGGACCCACATACATTCAGTATAACTGCGTTGATACCTTTGATTCAACTGGATCATGCAATATAGCCCTTCTTCCCTAGTTGACTTAGGTTATTAAATCCACATGAGGTGTAGGCGCTTGAAATTGTGACAATAGCAAACACCAAGCTTATTGTGCGCTTCTTGTTTGGCAAATTTCACTAAAAAAGCACTTCCATGATGATACATGTTTGTTACAATTGGTCACGTTTTCTGTCATGCATGTACATCCACGATAATTTTATGACAACATCAAGATAGTCATACCTATGCTGTCGTAGAAGTGTTCCATGACAATACTCAAATTATCATCACGGAAGTGTCCACTTCCATGATGATAAATGGCGCGTCATGGAAGTGTTTTCGTCAAGGGTAACCGACACATGGCATCCACCGTAACGAGGAGCCATTAACCTATCGGGTCCAATTTTGGATCCAATAACCTGTTAACAGCAATGACCAATAGTGATTTTCCACATGTAAAATTCACATTAGCCGAAGGAACCACATGTTAGCTTCGTGTTGGGATAAATGTCATCCAGCGAATGGACGGGACGCGCCTATGATACGTCAATAGGTGGCTCGACCCAACAGTGGTCCATTTAGGTCAAAAGGCCGGCCCGTTAGGCTTGGTCAAAAGTTAGCGAGTCGGGCCACTAAAAGCCTGTTAACGGCTTGTTCGCATATAGCCCATTTACAACCTGCTAACTCGTGACCCATTATGGCCTATCCGAATTAGGACCAGTAGCGTCATCTAGGCCCTCCAATAAGATTCTAGCCCGTTGTAACTTTCGGCCCATGTATGGCCCATGACGTCTTTCGGCGCATATGAGGCCCTTTCACTACTATAGGTTGGTCCAAACACGACAGTCCAATCAGAGACCCTTCGACGAACTATGTGCGATGCATTAATCACAAACGATGATCTAATAAAACCATAAAAAAGATACAAAACATTTGCGATGGCGGAGACATCAAACACGATTCAGATTGCAGTTGCGTGTGCGATGCGTGGCATATGGTTAATTCAGCAAAACTGTTTGCGATGATGCAGAACAACAGGAACGGGCAGCCAGATGAGGGTGCGTGCGATATACGGTATACAGTTCACTAGGATGAACTGTGTGTGATTAGGCAACACAATAGAAACAACCAGCCAGATCAAGGTGTGTGCGATGGAGGGCATACAGTTCACTCGGATGAACTGTTTGCGATGAGCCAAGACAACTGAGGCAGTTCAACTAAAGAAGATGTGTGTGATACGCTGCAAATAGGTCCATAATTAGAAATGTGTGCGAAGACCACTAATAACACAGACGATTGTTGCTAATAAGCCGTGTGATTTGCTCTGTCTACAAAAGAATAGCATATATATATAATTGAAATAAACATCCAATTACATAAGTGACTGCACAGATCATTCGCACACACCTCAATAAACAATTGCATACATTTTAAACTAGGAGAAACGATCGTCTAGTCATCTACTTCTTGTGACGCTCCCACCACTGCTCCGTGGGTCGATCCCTCGTTTGGGGCAGGACGAAGACACTTCCTCGTGTCAACGATCCGCCTGTACATCTCGTAGCTTGTGTACGCGTCCTTGGCCGCGTACTTGATGTGTTCTTCATCCAGTCTCTGATGCCTGGCACTGTGCTAGGCATTCCTGTCCTTCTTGCTCTCATCCTTCATCTTCATGTAGTAGGGGTCAATGATGGCCAATGCGAGGTCCACCAAGGAGTTCTGTTTGTTGTTGTCACTGCCCCAGACCATGTAGTGGTCATGGATGTTGACAAGATTCTGGTAGGTCAAGCCCGAAACCTTGAGCGCTTTTAGATCGTTGGTGGTGTTCACTGTAGCAAAATTGTAGTTGGGGCTGTTGATAAACCTGGAGAAACGCTCGCAAGGCCTCGTGGGCAGGTGGTAGTGGTAGATGAGGACGTCGTGTCACACGCACAACTGGGCGACGTCAACCTTCTGATCTTCCCCGGCACGACCGCTGGTGAACTCGAGGTTGAAGCCGACCACTTGATACTTGTCCTCAACAAGCAACTGCTCCATAGTTTGGATGGAGCTCTCCACCGAGACCGACTCGTTCATGTACACAACCAAGAGGTCCTTCCCACTCAAGTGGGTGTCCACTACGTGATGCGTGGTGAACTGCCCCCCGTTGTCATCGTCGACCGCTGGGACCGCCATTGGAACCGCTGGATGTCCTCTCTGTATGTGTCGTTGTGGGTGTGCTTATTGACTCATGTGGCGTGAGAGATGAAGGTAGATGGCCACGGGAATAAATGGGGGTCGGGCGGCCTAGATTCTCGTCACGTCTGCATGGCAGTTTTTGTAGCTGGTAACTGCATTGTGGCGCCGCGCCCGATGCAACCGCATGCATAATGGCAGCATGAATGTACGTGATCATGCGCCGGCCCCAAATACTGGCAGCGCGCCTGGGGGGATGCTGGCAGAGCGCGCAAAGGGACATGAGCAGAGCGCGTCGCGGCCGCCTCAACCCCGAGCAACCACACACATAGAGAAGTTGAACATGCAGGGATTGGTCTAAAGGAAATATGCCCTAGAGGCAATAATAAAGTTGTTATTTTATATTTCCTTATTCACGATAAATGTTTATTATTCATGCTAGAATTGTATTAACCGGAAAGTTGATACATGTGTGTATACATAGACAAAACACCGTGTCCCTAGTAAGCCTCTACTAGACTAGCTCGTTAATCAAAGATGGTTAAGTTTCCTAACCATGGACATGTGTTGTCATTTGATGAATGGAACCACATCATTAGGAGAATGATGTGATGGACAAGACCCATCCGTTAGCTTAGCATTATGATCGTTCGGTTTTATTGCTATAGATGTTGCTAAACCCACTATTATGGATTTCAAGGAATTTAACTATGAAAATTGCTCTTTCATTGATTGTATTTCCTTTTTGCAATCCGTGCTAAATTCTCCTCACTCTTATAGTCAAAATAAAGCATTTACTAAACATATCGTTGATGCCTTGATGCAATCTTATGTAGAAAAACTTGAATTGGAAGTTTCTATCCCTAGAAAAATTTATGATGAGTGGGAACCAACTATTAAAATTAAAATTAAAGATCATGAATGCTATGCTTTATGTGATTTGGGTGCTAGTGTTTCCACGATTCCAAAGACTTTGTGTGATTTGTTAGGTTTCTGTGATTTTGATGATTGCTCTCTAAACTTGCACCTTGCGGATTCCACTATTAAGAAACCTATGGGAAGAATTAATGATGTTCTTATTATTGAAAATAGTAATTATGTGCCCGTAGATTTTATTGTTCTTGACATAGATTGCAATCCTTCATGTCCTATTATTCTTGGTAGACCTTTCCTTAGAACGATTGGTGCAATTATTGATATGAAGGAAGGAAATATTAGATTCCAATTTCCATTAAGGAAAGGCATGGAACACTTTCCTAGAAATAAAATTAAATTACCTTATGAATCTATTATGAGATCCACCTATGGATTTCCTACCAAAGATGGCAATACCTAGATTTATTCTTGCTTATTATGCCTAGCTAGGGGCGTTAAACAATAGCGCTTGTTGGGAGGCAACCCAATTTTATTTTTATTTATTGCTTTTTGCTCCTGTTTAGTAATAAATAATTTATTTATCCTCTGTTTTGGTTGTGTTTTTTGTGTTTAATTAGTGTTTGTGCCAAGTAGAACCGTTGGGAAGACTTGGGGAAAGTCTTGTTGAACTTGCTGTAAAAAACAGAAACTTTAGCGCTCACAAGAACTGCTATCATTTTTATTTGGAGAGCGCTATTTAGTTAATTATTTTTTGCAGATGATTAATAGATAAATTCCTCACGTCCAGCAATTTATTTTAGAATTTTTGGGGTTCCAGATCTTGCGCTAGCTACAGATTACTACAGACTGTTCTGTTTTTGACAGATTCTGTTTTTCGTGTGTTGTTTGCTTATTTTGATGAATCTATGGCTACTAAAATAGTTTATAAACCATAGAGAAGTTGGAATACAGTAGGTATAACACCAATATAAATAAAGAATGAGTTCATTACAGTACCTTGAAGTGGTCTTTTATTTTCTTTCGCTAACGGAGCTCACGAGATTTTCTACTTTAAGTTTTGTGTTGTGAAGTTTTCAAGTTTTGGGTAAAGATTTGATGGATTATGGAACAAGGAGTGGCAAGAGCCTAAGCTTGGGGATGCCCATGGAACCCCCAAGATAATCTGAGGACACCTAAAAGCCAAAGCTTGGGGATGCCACGGAAGGCATCCCCTCTTTCGTCTACTTCTATCGGTAACTTTACTTGGAGCTATATTTTTATTCGCCACATGATATGTGTTTTGCTTGGAGCGTCTTGTATTATTTGAGTCTTTGCTTTTTAGTTTACCACAATCATCCTTGCTGTACACACCTTTTGAGAGAGCCATACATGATTTAGAATTTGTTAGAATACTCTATGTGCTTCGCTTATATCTTTTGCGTTATATAATTTTGCTCTAGTACTTCACTTATATCTTCTAGAGCACGGTGGTGGATTTGTTTTATAGAAACTATTGATCTCTCATGCTTCACTTAGATTATTTTGAGAGTCTTAATAGGATGGTAATTTGCTTAAAATCCTAATATGCTAGGTATTCAAAGTTAGTAAAAAAATTAAGAGTGTTTTGAATACTAAGAGAAGTTTGATGCTTGATGATTGTTTTGAGATATGGAGGTAATAATATCAAAGTCGTGCCAGTTGAGTAGTTGTGAAATTGAGAAATACTTGTGTTGAAGTTTGCAAGTCCCGTAGCATGCACGTATGGTAAACATTATGCAACAAATTTGAAACATGAGGTGTTATTTGATTGTCTTCCTTATGAGTGGCGGTCGGGGACGAGCGATGGTATTTTCCTACCAATCTATCCCCCTAGGAGAATGCGCGTAGTACCGAGGTTTTTGATGATTTGTAGATTTTTGCAATAAGTATGTGAGTTCTTTATGACTAATGTTGAGTCCATGGATTATACGCACTCTCACGCTTCCATCCTTGCTAGCCTCTTCGGTACCGTGCATTGCCCTTTCTCACATTGAGAGTTGGCGCAAACTTCGCCGGTGCATCCAAACCCCGTGACATGGTACGCTCTTTCACACATAAACCTCCTTATATCTTCCTCAAAACAGCCACCATACCTACCTATTATGGCATTTCCATAGCCATTCCGAGATATATTGCCATGCAACTTTCCATCATTCCGTTCATCATGACACAATCATCATTGTCATATTGCTTAGCATGATCATGTAGTTGACATAGTATTTGTGGCAAAGCCACCGTTCATAATTCTTTCATACATGTCACTATTGGTCCATTGCATATCCCGGTACACCGCCGGAGGCATTCATATAGAGTCATCTTTTGTTATAGTATCGAGTTGTAATCATTGAGTTGTAAATAAATAGAAGTGTGATGATCATCATTTTCTAGAGCATTGTCCCAAGTGAGGAATAAATAAATAAATAAGAGAAAGGCCATAAAAAAGAAAAGGCCCAAAAAAAGAGAAAGACCATAAAAAATAAAAGGCCTAAAAAATGAGAGAAAAAGAGAGAAGGGACAACGTTACTATCCTTTGCCACACTTGTGCTTCAAAGTAGCACCATAATCTTCATGATAGAGAGTCTCTTGTTTTGTCACTTTCATATACTAGTGGGAATTTTTCATTATAGAACTTGGCTTGTATATTCCAACAATGGGCCTCCTCAAGTGCCCTAGGTCTTCGTGAGCAAGCAAGTTGGATGCACACCCACTAGTTTCTTTTGTTGAGCTTTCATACATTTATAGCTCTAGTGCATCCGTTGCATGGCAATCCCTACTCCTTGCATTAACATCAATCGGTGGGCATCTCCATATCCCATTGATTTGCCTCGTTGATGTGAGACTTTCTCCTTTTTTGTCTTCTCCACATAACCCCCCTCATTATATTCTATTCCACCCATAGTGCTATGTCCATGGCTCGCGCTCATATATTGCGTGAAAGTTTATAGGTTTGAGATTACTAAAGTATGAAACAATTGCTTGGCTTATCATCGGGGTTGTGCATGATGAGAGCATTCTTGTGTGACGAAAATGAAACATGACTAAACTATATGATTTTGTAGGGATGAACTTTCTTTGGCCATGTTATTTTGAGAAGACATAATTGCTTAGTTAGTATGCTTGAAGTATTATTATTTTTATATGAACTTTTGTCTTGAATCTTTCGGATCTGAATATTCATACCACAATTAAGAATAATTACATTAAAATTATGCCAAGTAGCATTCCGCATCAAAAATTCTGTTTTTATCATTCACCTACTCGGGGACGAGCAGGAATTAAGCTTGGGGATGCTTGATACGTCTCCAACGTATCTATAATTTTTGATTGCTCCATGCTATATTATCTACTGTTTTGGACATTATTGGGCTTTATTATCCACTTTTATATTATTTTTGGGACTAACCTATTAACCGGAGGCCCAGCCCAGAATTGTTGTTTTTTTGCCTGTTTTAGGGTTTCGAAGAAAAGGAATATCAAACGAAGTCCAAACGGAATGAAACCTTCGGGAACGTGATTTTCTCAACGAACAAGCCCCGGGAGACTTGGACCCTACGTCAAGAAAGGAAACAGGAGGCCACGAGGTAGGGGGCACGCCCACCCCCACCAGGCGCGCCCTCCACCCTCGTGGGCCCCGTGTTGCTCTACCGACGTACTCCTTCCTCCTATATATATCCACGTACCCCCAAACGATCAGATACGGAGCCAAAACCCTAATTCCACCGCCATAACTTTCTGTATCCACGAGATCCCATCTTGGGGCCTATTCCGGAGCTCCGCTGGAGGGGGCATCGATCACGTAGGGCTTCTACATCAACACCATAGCCCCTCCGATGAAGTGTGAGTAGTTTACCTCAGACCTACGAGTCCATAGTTAGTAGCTAGATGGCTTCTTCTCTTTTTTTGGATCTCAATACAATGTTCTCCCCCTCTCTTGTGGAGAACTATTTGATGTAATCTTCTTTTTGTGGTGTGTTTGTTGAGATCGATGAATTGTGGGTTTATGATCAAGTCTATCTATGAACAATATTTGAATCTTCTCTGAATTCTTTTATATATTATTGGTTATCTTTGCAAGTCTCTTCGAATTATCAGTTTGGTTTGGCCTACTCGATTGATCTTTCTTGCAATGGGAGAAGTGCTTAGCTTTGGGTTCAATCTTGCGGTGTCCTTTCCCAGTGACAGTAGGGGCATCAATGCACATATTGTATTGTTGCCATTGAGGATAACAAGATGGGGTTTTCTTCATATTGCATGAGTCTACCCCTCTACATCATGTCATCTTGCTTAAGGCGTTACTCTATTTTTAACTTAATACTCTAGATGCATGCTGGATAGCGGTCGATGAGTGGAGTAATAGTAGTAGATGCAGGCAGGAGTCGGTCTACTTGTCTCAGACGTGATGCCTATATACATGATCATACCTAGATATTCTCATAACTATGCTCAATTCTGTCAATTGCTCAATAGTAATTTGTTCTCCTACCGTAGAATACTTATGCTCTCGAGAGAAGCCACTAGTGAAACCTATGGCCCCGGGGTCTATCTTTATCATATTTATCTCCTACTACTTAGTTTTTTCCTTTGCTATTTACTTTGCCTTTATTTTACTTTGCATCTTTTATAATAAAAATACCAAAAATATTATCTTATCATATATATCAGATCTCACTCTCGTAAGTGGCCTTATAGGGATTGACAACCCCTATTTTGCGTTGGTTGCGAGGATTTATTTGTTTTGTGCAGGTACGAGGGACTTGCGCGTAGCCTCCTACTGGATTGATACCTTGGTTCTAAAAAACTGAGGGAAATACTTACGCTACTTTGCTGCATCATCCCTTCCTCTTCGGGGAAAACCAACACAGTGCTCAAGAGGTAGCACATTGCATACAATAAAGCGACAACCATATGGCTCCTGCCAGTTGTCGATAACTCGGTTACAAAACATGATCATCTCATACAATAAAATTTAGCATCATGTCTTGACCATATCACATCACAACATGCCTTGCAAAAACAAGTTAGACGTCATCTACTTTGTTGTTGCAAATTTTACGTGGCTGCTACAGGCTTAGCAAGAACCGTTCTTACCTACGCATCAAAACCACAACGATAGTTTGTCAAGTTGGTGTCGTTTTAACCTTTGCAAGGACCAGGCGTAGCCACACTCGGTTCAACTAAAGTTGGAGAAACTGACACCCGCCAGCCACCTGTGTGCAAAGCATGTC